>NC_133365.1:21250242-21620042 GCF_049309525.1 Garra rufa
AGGCTATATGCTATTTACATTAAGTGCAAAAGCGATACATTTTATTTACAAGGTAAAAATAGCAGTATTTTCTGCCATTTATACTAGGCTACTTATTGGAAATAGTGGCAAGTATCTGCACCTTAGTATTGTAGTACATTATAAAACAGTATGCAGTAATGTACTGTGTGTAAATGATAATTTATATTAAAATGATTACATGGATGCCACCTTATTGGGACAATAAAGCTCTTGCTACACCTACCCCTACCAGATACTTTATTTTCAACCTTTTGATTATTTTTCATTTTTATTCAAAATAAATGCCTTACTGATAAGATGTTATATGAGATGTGAAAAGGGAGAATAACAAGTTTGTTTGGTAGCCGTCTTTTGTAATGTTATATAGCCTAACCACATGTTGGTGGGCGAAGTTAGTGTAAATGGCCTCTGCTATTTGCACTTTCAGGGGTCATGACATCAATTTTTTTATTATTTTAATGTGTTCCTTAAGGGATTGGTCCTTTAAGACTCAGTAAACAGCCACTGTTATGATTGGCTAATGCATTGCTCATTGCATTAAAACCTTATCAACGTCTCCTCACTGTTGCATGTGAGTGTTTTAACTAAATGATAAAAAAGGTCATTTCCAGGCAAACCATTATAAAACAATTTACTTACAGTTTGGGATGCAGCTGCAGTCAGATCTAGTACCGCTTCATATTTCAACAAATGTGACATGATCTGGAATGTCATTAAAAATAAACTATACACTTGTTCCGTACACTGGGATCCTTCTAATATTTGTACAAATATGCGAACGACCTGTTTAAATCAAACGCATCAAAGCAAACATTTGTCCATCATTTGTCTTTCTGACGCATGTCCGAAAGCGAATGTGCATTTGTACAGTCGTGGCCAAAAGTTTTGAGAATTACATAAATATTGGAAATTGGAAAAGTTGCTGCTTAAGTTTTTATAATAGAAATTTGCATATACTCCAGAATGTTATGAAGAGTGATCAGATGAATTGCATAGTCCTTCTTTGCCATGAAAATTAACTTAATCCTGAAAAAAACTTTCCACTGCATTTCATTGCTGTCATTAAAGGACCTGCTGAGATCATTTCAGTAATCGTCTTGTTAACTCAGGAGAGAATGTTGACAAGCACAAGACTGGAGATCATTATGTCAGGCTGATTGGGTTAGAATGGCAGACTTGACATGTTAAAAGGAGGGTGATGCTTGAAATCATTGTTAGGGATGTCCCGATCCGATATTGATATCGGAAATAGGTCCGATATCAGCCCAAAAAAACTCTATCGGATTATATCGGACTGCGTTAAAAATCTCCGATATAAGATGTCAGTTCCGCTCTAAACTCCGTTACAGCTATTCTATCCAGCAGCGTCCAGAGCCAGCGTGCAAAGCCCACGTGATCACAACACTGCTTGCTAGCGAAGTAGCAAAGAAAAAGAGCGATGTCGGCCGTGTGGCAGTATTTTTCATTAAAGTGGCTCAGTGCAACACTTGTCATGCACAAGTTTCCCGTGGTGGAACAGAACCGGGAAAGTTTAATACGTCCAACCTCATTGCGCATTTGAAGCAGCATCACAAAACTCTGCACTGAGTCTCCGCGCGCAGCCGTCTTGCCAGTCAAGAGGTGTCGCTCTCCGAATGCGAGATTCTTATATATTAATGTTTCTTATATGAGTCTCTTTTTACAACTAGAAGGTTAATATTGTTTTTAACTTGCGACAAAACAACGAATTAGCCGTGCATTTATATGGAAATATGCTTTAGGAGCTATCCATCTTCACTCCCCTCAGTATTACGTCGCATTCGGAGATCGATACCTCTTGACTGGAGAGACGGCCGCGCGCGGAGACTCAAACAGTGAAAGTGAGTTGTTCAAAAACGTTCTTTTTAGTAAACTCTGTGAACACAAACAATGTTCTCAATGCTGGAGTTCATGTGTAGAGACCCAGACAATACTTCGAGCAAAGTTTCATGGTGTGTCGAGTCTTCTCAGTGTTGTAAAAATATGGATTTTGATGCGCTCAAAAACTTGCCCCTAGTTCTCCCATTCACCGGCCACTGACCACAAAAAGAAATCACTGTCAATCTCAAAAACGGCTTGTTTGTCGTAAGTATGCTTTTAGATATAAGTTTGTCTCGTTTACAGTAAAAACAAAAACAGCCCAGGTTGCATTTTGACAATAGTTATCCTTTAAAGAAACAATCCTCTGGCAACTTCAAGCAACCAACGCTTGAGGAGCATAGGAGCAGACTCACTGCTCAGCATGCAGAAATGCTTATCTTCTTAAAAATAAAATCTCCACATCATGCTCGGACTGCAGAAAGTTGAGTTGGAGGAGTAGGAAGTGTAGTCATCCTTTTAGTTAAATATTTGTTTTCTGCCCTGTATTAGAGTTATATTTATTTTTTTTTTCACTATTTTTTGTGGATAGCAAATGCAACGATCTCATTCTTTCAGGCAGTGTGTGTAAAATTGAAACTTTGGACACTCAACCTTTAGCAGTTGGTCAATTAACAATTTTTTTTTTCTTATGTTCCTGCTCTCAGCTGTTCTTACCATTTTCTGACGGTAAAAAAATAAATAACTGAAGTGACCTTTAATTAGTATTTTGCACTTTAAAAAATATATTTTTGTTTATTCAATTAAGATATTTTTCAGGGTCTTAATATTTATTCTTTAATTCTTTTTTTATATATTCTTATGTAAAAGGTTCACATTTGTGCAACCAATAGTTAATAAATTGGTCGTTTTTTTCCATACTTACTGTTGCTGACTTTTGTTCTCAGTTGGATCTAGCCGTTCATACATTCCACACAAAAAAATAGGTAAAAGTATTCATGATTTGTGCTGATTACTGTATCGGATTTGTATCGGTATCGGTTAGTACTGAAGGCTGCAATATCGGTATCGTATCGGAAGTTAAAAAGTTGTATCGGGACATCCCTAATCATTGTTCTTCCATTGTTAACCATGGTGACCTGCAAAGAAACACGTGTAGCCATCATTGCGTTGCATAAAAATGGCTTCACAGGCAAGGATATTGTGGCTACTAAGATTGCACCTAAATCAACAATTTATAGGATCATCAAGAACTTCAAGGAAAGAGGTTCAATTCTTGTTAAGAAGGCTTCAGGGTGTCCACGAAAGTCCAGCAAGCGCCAGGATCGTCTCCTAAAGAGGATTCAGCTGCGGGATCGGAGTGCCACCAGTGCAGAGCTTGCTCAGGAATGGCAGGCAGTGAGCACATCTGCACGCACAGTGAGGCCTGGTGTCAAGAAGAGCAGCAAAGAAGCCACTTCTCTCCAAAAAAACCCATCAGGGACAGATTGATATTCTGCAAAAAGTATGGCGAATGGACTGCTGAGGACTGGGGCAAAGTCATATTCTCCGATGAAGCCTCTTTCCGATTGTTTGGGGCATCTGGAAAAAGGCTTGTCCGGAGGAGTAAAGGCGAGCGCTACCATCAGTCCTGTGTCATGCCAACAGTAAAGCATCCTGAAACCATTCATGTGTGGGGTTGCTTCTCATCCAAGGGAGTGGGCTCACTCACAATTTTGTCCAAAAACACAGCCATGAATAAAGAATGGTACCAAAACACCCTCCAACAACTCTTCCAACAAACCAACAACAGTTTGGTGAAGAACAATGCATTTTCCAGCACGATGGAGCACCGTTCCATAAGGAAAAAGTGATAACTAAGTGGCTCGGGGACCAAAACGTTGAAATTTTGGGTCCATGGCCTGGAAACTCCCCAGATCTTAATCCCATTGAGAACTTGTGGTCAATCCTCAAGAGGTGGGTGGACAAACAAAAACCCACTAATTCTGACAAACTCCAAGAAGTGATTATGAAAGAATGGGTTGCTATCAATCAGGATTTGGCCCAGAAGTTGATTGAGAGCATGCCCAGTCAAATTGCAGAGGTCCTGAAAAAGAAGGGCCAACACTGCAAATACTGACTCTTTGCATAAATGTCATGTAATTGTCGATAAAAGCCTTTGAAACGTATGAAGTGCTTGTAATTATATTTCAGTACATCACAGAAACAAATGAAACAAAGATCTAAAAGCAGTTTAGCAGCAAACTTTGTGAAAACTAATATTTGTGTCATTCTCAAAACTTTTGGCCACGACTGTACACTGTATCCAGTGTAGACAAGATAGCGGCAGTGATTGTAATTTCTATTTGCTTTTGATGCGACACACGTATGACCCCTTTAATGTTTAATAGACACTCCGAACATTTTTTGTCCAGAAATTGTTAGTTCATTTCACAAATAATTACAGAGAAATACATTGAATTAAATGTGAAAAATTTAAGTACATTAATAAGATGTTTTATAAACAACTTTGATGATACATTTACTGATTTAAAAATAACACAAATGTTCCGTTTAAAGTATTGGAATGCTCCCTAGAGAAGCGCATGTTTTGGGAAGCTGGGAAGTCATTAGATCAATTCCGTTACCTTGAATGTCTGGAAAATGTACAAGTACATTTCTGGGAGGACCTTTTAATTTTTACAATAAACAAAAAAAGTGATTTGTGTGTTCCAAACTAAAATGTTTCCTTTCTTTGTCTTTGTGTCGACTGCCAGCTAAACCTTCCCTGATGATTTGTGCTATCCTGTTACTCTGTCCTTGAAAGTTGTTTGCTAGTATCATTAGATGAGTGCTTCTAATGTCAGCCAAAGTGTAGCCAAATTTCAACTAATAATAATATTAATAGGAAATGTTTCTTGAGCAATAAATCAGAATGTCGAACGATTTCTGAAGGATCATGTGACACTGAAGACGAGTAAGGATGCTTTGCTTTTTGCTTTGCCTTTACAGAATTAAATGACAGCACTGGTGAACATAAAAAGCTAAACCGTCTACTTGTTCTACTGCAGTTTGGTGTCTATTCTAGACTGGCTGTCCATTTAACACACAAAGCATCAAAAGGACTATTCCTTCTTTGTGTGCTTTGTCTCAAAACTTACATAAGGCATTTGTCCTTTGTGGGAAACTGGAGCTCCCCAGTTTCTGGCACATCACATGCTCTGATAAATACTTTTCATAGGGTTTGGCTCTGAGGAAATTCCATTGCCCCTGTAGGGCGGCCCACTTCTACCTGTCTCAGCAGCAGCAGTGAACCCTGGGGAAAACGACTCTGTAAACAATTACCACCGTTCTTCTGTGTTTTCTGTCCGGGCTAATTTCTCCTGAGTCTGTGCTAATGGAAGAAACTTCCCACTCAGGGGAAAATTCTCACATATCGTCAAATTCCTCTTGCTGCTCCAGCATTTTATATTTAAAGACATTTTACATATTTGACTGTTGCAATACAAAACATAATTAATCACCAAGGAGCAATATGATATTCACAACCAGTCAAAAGATTTTGAACTGTAAGATTTTTAATGTTTTCTAAATGTCTCTTCTGCTCACCAAGCCTGCATTTATTTGATCCAAAGTACAGCAAAAGCGGTAATATTGTGACATATTTTTACTATTTAAAACAATTGTTTTCTATCTGAGAATATTTAAAAATTTTATTTATTCCTGTGATCAAAGCTAAATTTTCATCATGATTACTTCAGTCTTCAGTGTCACATTAACCTTCAGAAATCATTCTAATCTGCTGATTTGCTGTTCAAGAAACACGTATTATTATCATTATCATTATGTCAATATTTAAAACAGTTCAGCACATTTTTTTCAGCATTTATCTGAAATAAAAAGCTTTTGTAACATTACACACTATACCATTCAAAATTGAGTCAGTATAATTTTTTGTTTTGTTATGTTTGTGAAAGAAATTATAGTTAAGAAATTATATTTTATTTAGCAAGGATGCATTAAATTGATGATAAAGACATTTATAATGTTACAAAAGATTTCTATTTCAGATAAATGATGTTCTTTTGAACTTTCTATTCATCAAAGAAACCTGAAACAAATCTACTCAGCTGTTTTCAACAACATAATAATAATAATAAATGTTTTTGAGCAGCAGATCAGAATATTAGAATGATTTCTGAAGGATCATGTGACTGGAGAAATGATGCAAAAAAATCAGTTTAAAAGAATTTTAAAATATATTTACATAGAAAAAAGTTATTTTGAACAGACATAATGTTTCAAAATGTTACTGTTTTTGCTGTATTTTGGATTAAATAAATGCAGGCTTGGTGAGCAGAATAGCTTTCTTTAAACACATTTAAACAAAAATCTTACAGTTCAAACACTTTTGACTGGAAGTGTACACTATTCAAAAGTTTTCTGTCATGACTTTAAAGGAGGCTGCATTTGTTTGTTTGAAATTACAGTAAATATTGTAAAATATTATTACAATTTAAAGAAACCATTTGAATATATTTTAAAATGTAATTTATTCCCAAGATGAAAAGCTGAATTTTCAGCAGCTATTACTCCAGTCTTGAGTTTCATGTGATCTCTGATGCATAAAAAGTTCAAAAGAACAGAGTTTATTTTTATAACATTATAAATGTCATTACTGTCACTTTTGGTCGATTTATTGCATTCTTGCTGAATAAAAGTATCAGCTGGCTGAAGGAGTGTAAGTTCAAACAGATGAATAAACTATAGAGTGAAAGGGATTTGATCTAATGTTCAACTCCTTGCTGGCTGTATAGGAGTCACCGGGCTACACCCTTAAAACACACGGATTCCTGGAATCAGTCACGCCACCACGTTAATTCTGAACAGCCTGTGAAGTTTGTTCTACTGTAAGTGTGTTCAGAACAAATACACTGCATTTAAATTTACTTTGTGTTTACTCTCACAAATGTTTAAAAGAGCTTCCATTGTAGGTGTCACGCATAAGCGTCACATTATCGCAGATGTCAAGACAAACTCACATGAAATTAGCCGTTTCACTCGCTCATTTTGTTTAGAAGGGAAGAGGGAGTTTGGTGAACCTTAAAATTGTTCCTTATCTTCCTTCCTTATCGGTTACTGGAAGCTTGTATATTTCACAGGGATTACGTACATGGGCCATTCTACAGAATCGGTCTGAAGTAAGATGAATATCTTTTTCCAAAACAACTCTATGTGTGCAAATTGTATAATATTCAAGGGACACATTTCTAGTAATTGTACAGTTAATTCCCATATTGTATTTTCAGAAATTTTTGGAAATTTGCAAATTTGTCACTACCAAAATACAGTAATTATATAATTTAATTAGAAGGGTTATTAAGAAGGGCTATTAAGATTTTGCCTACATCTACATTTTTTGCTATTTTATAAAAAAAAATTCAGAGATGAATAAGTAACAATTGCATTTTTAACAGTATTTCAAGTGTAATTTATGAGATTTTTTCTTTGTAAAAGGCAAAAGGTTGATCACGCTGATTTCAAACTTAAGGATTCATTAGTTTGAATATACACTGAACCAAACACTATCACAAAATCTTACTTAATAATTCAGTATGCTTCATTTTTGACAAAACATCCCGGCCCGGTTTCCCAGACAGGGCTTAGACTAAGCCAGGATTAGACCATAGTTCAATTAGGACATTTAAGTAATTTTATAAACATGCTTAGAAAAAAACATTACTGGTGTGCATCTTGAGACAAAACAAAGGCACTGATATATTTTAAAATCAATCAGTGCAATTTTATTTCAGTTTAAACTGCTCAGACTTACATTTTAGTCTAGGACTAGGCTTAAGCCTTGTCTGCGAAACCGGGCCCCCATGTTTTGGTAGTGACAGTAATGTTTTGGTAGCGACCACATCACATTACAGAATTTTAACTCACATACTAAAACACTAAAACATACTAAAATACAACCAAATCTGCATAACTGTACTAAAAGTTTGTTTATTTCCCCCAAATATTAGGATTATGTGTTCCCTTTTGTCACTACCGAATCAAATTTATGGAATGACACCCCCAAAAAAAATCAGTGATCACCAAATCTCCAACAAATGTTTTGGTTGTGACAATTTGAGCCTAGCTCAGAGATGCTAATCAGCACATGGTTAGCTAGCACAGTTCTGAACAGTTGCACACATATAAAAACTAAATGTTATGGAATAACTCCTAAAAAACTGCTTGATTATAGAAAAAAAAGATGTAAATACACTAAATGTGTTGTTTGGTTGTGGGACAGCAGTTTGGACCAATTCTGTAAAATGGCCCATAATGTATTTTAAAGGAATAGTTTTAAAAAAAGGAGAATTTACTCACCCTCAGGCCATCCAAGATTGTTGCTTTACCAGAACAGATTCTGAGAAATTCAGCATTAAATCACTTGCTCACCAACGGATCATCTGCAGTGAATGGGTGCCATCAGAATGAGAGTCCAAACAGCTGAAAAAACCATCACAATAATCCACATGTAATTGAATAATGGTTATTATAATTGGTTATTATAAACATTAACAAAAAAAAAAAGATCTATAATTTTGCTTTCTCCAGTGAAAAAGTAATCTTGTCTGAATCAGGAGAGAAACATGAACAGATAAAGCATCGTTTACAAGCAAAATAGGATTTTGATATGAGACAACAACTTTTTCACTAGAGGAAGCGTGAATTTGAATGATGAATTTTTGGAATTTTGGCTAAAGCAACAGTTTAAAGTTAACGTGTTAAAGATAAATTTGTTTCTTACAAAAATGCTGCTTTTCACTTCACAAAGTGTTAATTGATATACTGGAGATGCATGGATTACTTATGAATTATTGTGATGTTTTAATCAGATGTTTGGGCTCTCATTCTGACGGCACCCATTCACTGCAGAGGATCCATTTGTGAGCAAGTGATGTAATGCTAAATTTCTCCAAACCTGTTCTGATGAAGAAACAAGCATTTGTATAAACTTGAAAATTTGAAAAAAATAAATAAATAAATAAATAAATAAATCTGTCTTTATTTGCTCACGGACAACCCAAACCTGTATGACTTTCTTTCTACTGTTGAACACAAGAAGAAAGTCAATGAAGCCCAAAACAACACCATCAAAAACACACAAAGGCACAAAATATCTTCTTTTGTTTTCAACAGAAGAAAGAAAGTCAACGTAATTAGTGAACGAATCTTTTAAAACAGTAGCTCTAAGTGACGTTTAATCTCAAAACAGCTACGTGCGAGAAGATCCTGTGATCCAGGCACGTAAAACACATTAGAAATGAAGACATATAAAAATTCTGCTTAAGGGCTTTGGGCTCCTGCCAGCTCTGATGCATGTTATTCGTTCTTAGAGATGATTCTCCACTCCCTGAACACTTAATGCACTCATTTCCATATTTCAAAATACAAGAATTTAACGATGATTTCTAACAGCCCCGCTGTACTTTTCCCAAGGATCTAATGTAGAAAAACTTCTAAAGCTGATTAAATGAGAAGTTTTAATTACTCTAATAGGGTGATCTCCAGGGAATGTTTAGATCTGCTCATGCTGAGGACATTACTGTAATGTTTGAAATAGCCTGACAGTATTTTTCCACAGCTGTTGCATAAACATTGAACTGCCTGAAGAACAGGGCATCCTCTGTGCCTCCCCACATGCATTAACCTTACCCTCTGATCAAGTGTGACCTCAGACCATTGCCATGTGCCTAGTTTGAACGCAGTTACTGTGAAAAATTCTTAAATTCTTTTGTCCAGCTTGACTGACCTGATGGATCCTTGGTTTAATGATATTTGAGGGACACATAAAAGCAATGGTGCCAACAGAAGGTTCCTTAGCAGAATATCACTGTTGTTGTTTCCACATCCTGCCAAAAGCAAATCATTCGTGCAGGAAGTAAGTCAAGCAAGCTAATTAATGCAAAACTATACAAAAATTCAAAGGCAAACCTTCTCTATACTCACAAGTTCCACTGCCATCTCTTCCCGTTCTTTGCACTTCATACAAAAAGAGCCATTGTTTTAGAGTTATTCTACAAGACTGATAATATCAATGATAATAAACAAACCGGTACAATTATGTAAACCTATTACATTTTTAAAGTTAAGAGAATCCAGTTTCACTGGGAAATACAGTCGTGGTTTTTAGATAATATTCATCCATTCTAATGTTTATTCTACAATAAGCGTTTGGCCAAATAGTGTTCCTTTCAGTCGTGCTTCACTAGGCCTATTTCATCTGTAGTATTATCACAAAGCGCCCTCTTGTGGTTCAAACGCTCCCTCATCTTCAGTGTAGTCAAAAAGAACTACAAATACCAGAGCGGCTGTTTGTTGTACTGCCATAGCAACCGAACAAATCACCTCACTAGTGTTCAGATTTTTGACTTTCAAACGTGAGTATAGTGTATTAACGCTGTGTTGATAAACTTTAACACACATCTAAGAGAAAACGAATGTTTTAAATATAATATAATACAGAAGCATTATAGGAGCGAAATGTCTTTCAAAAATGGACAGGCGGAAAACATCAAGTTCCCTTGGTAAGTTGCAGATTTAGCGACCGCACATTTTCCATCCTTGAATATCAAAATAACGTGTAACTAAAAACTAACTTTTTGAATTAAATTGTTCTAACCTTTAACATGAAAAACTGGTAATTTAAGAAGACTAAAGGATTTTTTCATTTCCCCCTCGGAAATGCAATAATTAACAGGTTTTATTGGAAATGTGCACTTTATATTAACTAATATAAATAACAAACAATAATCTTTACGTAAGAGAATTTTCAAGTCTCTCCTGGGCAATGTCCTTTTATTTTAATCCTGTTAGGTTCAGTCATCTAAGATGCAGAGACAGCATTACATCACTTGCTCACTAATGGATTCACTGCAGTGAATGGGTGCCGTCAGAATGAAAGTCCAAACAGCTGGCCAAAAACATCACAATAATCCACACATCTCCAGTCTGTCAATTAACATATTTTGAAGGGAAAAGCTGCATGTTTGTAGAAAGAAAGAAAAAATCATCCTCTATCGATAATATTACTTTCTCCGGTGAAAAAGTCATCTGGCCTGAATCAGAAGAGACTTATGCACAGATAATGCAAATTTTACAAGTGAAAACAGTCCAAAAACGGTTCTAAACAAAAATGTTGGTGGATGTTGATGTGAGTTAACAGAGGATTGAATTTTTCACCTAAGGAAGCATTATTATGGACTTATTATTATTATTTAAAGTTTAAAAATGCACTGGAGTGTGTATTACTTGGAGATTACGTGGATTATTGTGATGTTTTTTATCAGCTGTTTGGACACTCATTCTGACGGCACCCATTCACTGCATAGGATCCATTAGCGAGCAAGTGATATAATGCTGAATTTCTCTAAATCTGTTCCATGAAGAAACAAACTGAGCGCGAGTAAATTTTCAGCCAGTTTTGATTTTTAGGGGAATGATTCCTGTCAGTTACAGAGCTCATCTGGAACTGCATGAAGGAATGACCACAACTTTTGTCTCTCTCTTCAGGTTTAAGGAACGGCTAAAGACTAAATATCTCAGGGATCTAAGGCAAAAGCAACAGTTATCTGGGTCGTTAGACAGTCGCAAATGGCGCTTTTTGTCCCCGGGCCTGGATGATTTTAGAGACGGTTACCCAACAGTCCATAAAGAGCTCTTCACCCAGTGTAAGAGTGGACCCTCCCCTGCAGTCTTTGGGATGCCGAATCACACTTGTTCAGTGAAGTTCCCACAGAAGAGACTGAGTAAAAATCAAGTGTGTTACTCAAAGCAGAATCCCCAGAGTCAGGCTCAGCGTGAGTTCATTGACGCTGTCGAGTACAAACTCAAACAACACCCTCTGGCCCTCTATCCTCATCTGGAGAGCGCTATGAAACCTGAGGTAACCACATTTAATTGTAGTCAGTATAATTCGATATATTTATATGTTAAAGCTGCTATTAGTAATTTTTTAAATGCCACTTATAAAACCATATTAGCTGACAAATATTACTGAAGCAGCCCACATTTTAAGAATCTGCATTGTATTTCTGACAGCCCAAGGAGATAAATAAAGAACATGGACATATATTTGAACATATTTAGCCAATCAGGGAACTTCGAAATGACTCTCTGCCAGTAATGTCTGAGTAGGATTCTTTTTGAATCTAGAATATTTTTGAATATTTAGAATTTATTTATTTTTTGACTGAAATGACAAATTGTAAACATTTAAAATTTGTTATTTTACCCTCATATTAAACCACAAAAATAGACGATTACCCAACAATTACAACTTTCTCTTCTGAGAACCATAAAAATGTCTATTTGAAGCTGGAGGAGAGTTTGGAGTGTTTAGAATTGTTTTTGTGATTCAATGTAGTGCTGCTAGTGGTGCAGAAGTCTCAAACAGCAGCTTTAAATATGAAAAAGATGGTACATGCAACATGGCATATTAATTGCAATGTACAATATAGAGAATGCATCTAAATATATTTAACTTTTTCAATAGCTATTTGATCAGGTGTTGTCAGTCCTGGATCCTGATATGTGCACGAGAGGAGAATTGTCCATAACCTCTCCAATAAAGAAAATGGAACATCTAGAAGAAAGCAGAGCACAATGTGAAATCTCCACTCTGGAGACTATAAACCCGTCCATCAACATCAAGTGATTTTCCTTTCTTCTTCATCTGAGCATATGTTTCTGGTTTTGGTTGGTTCTGATCCCATCCCAAAAGGATGAGACAGATCACAATATTAGGTTAAAAACAGTACTTCTATTTTAATGTCAAATTTCTTTTGGTGAGTGATCATGTTACATACAGTTGAGGTCGAAAGTTTGCATACCCCTTTGCAGAATCTGCCAACTATTTTACCAAAATAAGAGGGATCATACAAAATGAATGTTATTTTTTATTTGGTACTGACCTGAGTAAGATATTTCACATAAAAGACGTTTACATATAGTTCACAAGAGAAAATAATAGTTGAATTTATAAAAATGACCCTGTTCAAAAGTTTACATACACTTGATTCTTAATACTGTGTTGTTACCTGAATGATCCACAGCTCTGTGTGTGTGTGTGTGTGTGTGTGTGTTTTTACTGATAGTTATTCATGAGTTCCTTCTTTGTCCTGAACAGTTAAACTGCCTGCTGTTCTTCAGAAAAATCCTTCAGGTCCCACAAATTATGTGTTTTTTCAGCATTTTTGTGTATTTGAACCCTTTCCAACAATGACTGTATGATTTTGAGATCCATCTTTTTGCACTGAGGACAACTGAGGGACTCAAGGTTCAAATGCTCACTGATGCTTTAGGAAAAAGGTTGCATTAAGAGCCAAGGGTGTAAACTTTTGAACTTAATGAAGATTCATTTATTTTTCTTATTGTGCCTAAATATTTCCCAGAAGACAATATAAGTTACATTTACCCTGATCTTCAATTAAAAAAAAGCTCACTTCTGAAGCGTCAGTGAGCATTTGAACCTTCTGTAATAGTTGCATTTGAGTCCCTTAGTTGACCTCAGTGTGAAAAGATGGATCTCAAAATCATACAGTCATTAATTGCAAAGGGTTCAAATATAGAAAAATGCTGAAAAACAAAAGAATTTGTAAGACCTAAAGGATTTTTCTGAAGAACTGCAGGGACAAACAAGGTGAATCAAGTGCATGTAAACTTTTAAACGGGGTCATTTTTATAATTCCAACTATTATTTATCTCTTGTGGACTATATGTAAATGCTTTTATGTGAAATATCTTACTCTGGTCAGTACTAAATAAAAAATAACATGCAGTTTGTATGATCCCTCTTATTTTGGTAAAATAATTAACAATTTGCAGATTGTGCAAGCTGTATGTAAACTTTTGACCTCAGCTGTATATCGTAGTACCATTCCTGATACTCTTCTTACATTTCCCAAGACCGCAAATGGAGAAATGTAAAGAGGCCAGACAAAGAAATCCTTATAAATGGCAGAAACTCAAAGAAACTTTGGGTGTCGAAGATCAGACGGCGAGTGTTAAACACCTGCACTCTGTATCGCAAGATGACGACAAGCAGATGATTACTAAGCTCTTCTGTGAATGGATTACTTCACTGGTAATACTTCTTCATGCACACATTAAAGTACACAAATCAGAAATGAAGCCTAAAAGGTTATTTAATCTGTTATTTAACCAGGGTGGAGAGACCAGTGATCTGACAGAATCAATCATCTTGGATTTGTTTAAGAGCGACTATGAAAAGAAACCCTCCTTGACCTTACTGAACAAGACTGATCCTAATCAAACTCCAACAGCAAAACTCTGCAGCTTTGTGAAGGAACATTGTAAAGACCAGAGTGTTAAAGAGCTAACCCAGGTTGGGGATATTGTATTTGTTCTTAATGATTCAATTTTGTGTTGTTTTTCAAAAATTGTGGATTATTTATCCATGTTTGTTTGACAGGTCTATAACCCCAAGAGACCCCAGGCTGCCAATGATCCTCAAAGAGCCCTGCCAGATATCACAGAAAGCCTTGACTTTGAGGAACAGCTGAGCGAGAAGGTGACTTTTTATAGCATCTACTAGTTATAAAAAGAGCAAATAATGTGACAGCTGATGATGAGACAAACCAGCCTGATCTCTATTTAGTTGTTTTGAGTTCCATTCATATTTTCCTATCATCTAGGATGAGGAGCTGAAGCAGTTTTACGGCATTCAGGCATTCAGAGAGTTCATTATCAACAAGGGAGTGAGAATGCCAAGGGTAATGCAAGAGATTACTCTAATAGCTGGATATTTTATGAGTCTACATTTGAATTATATTTCTTATGATTAAACATATTATAGCTAATTATATAATAACAAATAATTATTTTATGCATGTCTCATGTGTAGTTTCTCAGCACTATCTTCTCTGAGGATGAACAGAAGAACTGGATCAGAGACTCAAACACCGCAGGCTCCACATCATCATCATCATCTAAAGGGAGAGCTGTCCATTAAGATCTTTAAATAGTATTCCCTTATGTTGTTTTATTGAACATCACTTCACACATTCATGGATCAGCTGCTGAGTGCAGTTCCCCAGACTACAATTTTTGGAGATCAAAGTAACATTTTACCCCCAAGATAGATTTTTATATTATGTTATTTTACGATCAAAAAATAAAACTAGGGCGTATTTGGCATGGTTCTCTCTTCCTCTAGTTTTCTTCATTCATTCATAACATTTTCTCTGTAAAATAAACACTGTGCTCTCAGCATCCTGGTGGGAATTACAAGGACTTTCTAAGGATTTTTAGGTAAACAGCCTGAAATCTGCTCTCATGCATTCTGCCATGTTAATGAGCTGCACTTGACTAAGTTCTACATTGTCTTCTAGTGCTTCCAGGCAGAGAAATTTCATTTAAAGGGGACATATCATTAAAATCTGACTTTAAGTTGTGTTTAAGTGCTACAGTCAGGTCCCCAGTGCATTTACCAACCCAGAAACTGTGAAAAAGGACAACCCAATAACTTTGTTTTAGTAAGTCTTTCTCTACAGACATTTTTGCTCACGTTTCCACCCACAGTGCCGCCATTGTTTTCATAAGCGACAATGGTGGCAAACGTTCGAGCAAAGCATGCTAACTGTTCTGTCGTTGGCAGACGAGCACAGAACACTATTTAGAGTCTCAGCCTCAGAGGAGAGAAGAAAGCAGTGGATTTATTGATTTGTTTACTGTATATTACGCTGCTGCCACACAGATCAAATATAAACATGTGACTTATGTGTGTTTTTAACATAAACTTGTGTGTATTTGAAAGTGCAAGCGCAATAAGACATGAAAGAGAACGTATTTTAGTACTCACATGCATGATTTCAGCGCAACAGACATAATAATCAAAACAAAACATGTTTTTTTGGTAGGTTTAATGGGTTAGTAGGTGAGTTCAACTTCATGCAACACTGCAGAGACCAAATGGCTTTTGACTTCAAGAAGTGCATTCTAAACAGAAATGTCACCGTTAAAGGGATAGTTCACCCAAAAATTCTATCATTCATTGCTCGCCCTGATGTCTTTCCAAACCCGCAAATCCTTAATTCATCTTCAGAACCAAACTGGGATATTTTTGATGAAATCCAAAAGATTTCGGACCCTCCGTAGACAGCAACACAACTGACACGTTTTATGGTAAGGACATCGATAAAATAGTCCATGCGACATCAGTTAAATAAAGTTGTTACCTTACTATAATTAACTGATTTTAACAATGTCCCTACTACCTTTCTGGGCCATATAATGTTAAAACACATGGGTCAGAAAGCTCTTGGATTTCATCAAAAATATCTAAATTTGTGTTCTGAAGATGAACGATGGTCTTACGGGTTTAAAACAACATGAGGGTGAGTAATTAATGACAGAATTTTCATTTTTGGGTGAACTATCCCTTTAAGTATGGAATTAGAGTACCACAGTGTTACATATGGCATCAAAACACTGCAACAGCATTCAAAAGCAGTGTCTCAGTCAGCGTAGCTTCTCCAAAGTGGCTGTATGATGTCTGACACAGTTATAAAAATAAAAGTTATTCTAAAAAATATAGACCTAACTCTTGGTATTTTAATAATGTTGGCATGTCATGAACTATTTTTGTACATACAGGGGCTGTATTAAGCAGCACATAAAAATGTTGTGGGTTTCTACTTTTTAAATTCAAATGTCTGACAAATATTACATCTTTATTTGCAATATAGAAAGCAAACAGTGTGAGCGTCACTATATGTCTGTTTCGACGGCTCCGTTTTCAACTCCACCCCCGAATGCAAATGGAACATTTCATCAGTAAGGCCAGCCTCAGTCAAAGTCATTCAGACACACCTAATTCTGACCATCATCCTTCAGCTAAAGATCCTTCAGTAGACCTGACCAGCTTGATTTTCAAAGACGCCTGTCCTGTGAGCTCATCTTGATTGTTGGCATCTGATAAAAGACCAATAAAACTCCAGCTTTATAACAAATTAATCACTCACTATGATTTACTACATACAATAAACAAATTGGCATTGTTAAACAAATCATCCTGTAGGCATCATTTATCTGTTTAAATTTCATAAAACGTCTCTAATTGTATTTGATGTGAAGTAATGCTCACATATCTGATTGGCATTGGTAGGGCGCTCCATCTCCAGCCAATAGTTTGTCAGCGGGAAGATCAGAAGTGAGAAGAAGGTGCACAGGTGATCTGCGTCCTGTCGCACAAACAGAGCGAGAATAGCATGTCTGTCCTGCTTTATCTGTTAAAAAAAACATTTTATATTATATTTATGCATCTTTCTAAATTAGAAGTGATGAGTTAACCATTTTTTCATCATTGATTAGTATAGCAGCACAAAGACTCACTGTCAGCTGATAAAGTGCTGTTGCAATCCTGCTTATTAGGTTCAGCAGTTCTGAAGGACACTGGCTCACTGCATCAAAGCACACATGCAACACAAGCAGCACATGCATTAAATGTCTTACAGCACTAACTCTTGACTCAGAGAGTGGAGAACAAGCATAAATCACTGCTGAGAAGCACTTAAATGTTACAAAATGGCTTCACTGAGGCAAAGCAGCTTCTTGAGCATCAGAAGTAGTTAGATATCATGAAACTACTTGTAGTCAACTTGTAAGTGCATTTTTTTCCCTCTTACCTGTAACTGTTTATTCTCCCAATTGGCCTTGTGGTACTTTCAGCACCTTTAGTTCCTGTAGGTCTGCAAAAAGAAAATGATCAATAACACTTTAGTGCTTTACAAAAGTCTACTTGTACTTGTAACTTGTAGACTTCCCTAAGGTGCTTTGCTCTATAAGTTTTTTTTTTGTGAATAAGACTCACTGTCTAGATTTGTGATCTTCCTCAGGTCTCCTTCTGAAGCTTGAGGTAGTGTGTGGTCTACGCTCTTCAGCAATCCCACCACGCCGCTCTCTTACAAAACTCTTCAGCTCCACAGTGGGGTCAGAGACTCTCATCTGGAAAGATTCCAGAGGGAAATCCGTTCCAGCACATCCTGTCAATTCAGATATTTAAGTGTGTGGGTGGTTAGCAATGCTTTTTTCATACCTCCATTAGGCCATTAGTGATATGCTGAGTGAGGGGAAGATGAGTCTGTAGGGTATGGCTGCTGGCTGGTGATCTGGACATGTTACGCAAGTTCTGGCTTTGCAATTCCTGAACAAAAACATAAACATGGAAATAGCACAACGGCAAGAGAATAATATAGTTTGACTGGATGATGATAAAAAACAATTACATTTGTACCTTTATATCTAATGCATGTTGCAGTTTCAGCCTCATAAGCTCCTGTTCCTGCTTCTGAATGAAGTCTTGGCATTCAGCAAAACTGTCAGACATCTGTACATTATATATTATGTTACGGTTTGCAGTATGCCACAAAAGTGAGTATACTTCTCACATTTCAGCAACCATTTTAGTATATCTTCTCAAGGGACAATACTATAGAAATTATATTTTAGAGTAGTCAATGTGCAGCTTGTATAGGGGTATAGATTTACTGTCCCCTGAAAATTACTCAACATACAGCCATTACTGTAAAAATAGCTGGCAACAAAAGTGAGTACACCCTAAGTGAACTTGTCCATTGTTATCTGGCACTGCCTTAATCATCCTGGGCATGGAATTGACCAGAGCTGCACAGGTTGTTGCTGGGATCCTCTTCCACTCCTCACGGAGCTGCTGGACATTAGACACATGGTGCTTCACCTTCCGCTTGAGGATGCCCCACAGATTCTTAATAAGGGTTCAGGTCTAGAGACATACTTGGCCACCCCATCACCTTCACCTCCAGTTTCCTCAGCAAGGCAGTTGTCATCTTGGTGGTGTTTGGGATCGTTATCAAGTTGGAAAACTGCCGTTTGGCCTAGTTTCTGGAGGGAAGACATCATGTTCTGCTTCAGAATGTACAGTACATAATGGAATCCATGTTTCCCTCAATGAACTGCAGCTCCCCAGTACCAGCAGCACTCATGCAGCCCCAGACCATGATGCTACTAACACCATGCTCAACTGTAGGCAAGACAATTTTTTTGGTACTCCTTACCAGGGCAGCACAACACATACTGGACACCATGTGAGCCAAACAAGTTTATCTCATAGTCTCATCAGACAACAGGACATGGTTCCAGTAACTCATGCTCTTGGACAGGTTGTCTCCAGCAAACTGTTTGCAGGCTTGTGAACCAGCTTCAGATGAGGCTTCCTTCTGGAATGATGCCTATGCAAACTTACTTGTTACAGTGTGGCATACCTTCTAATTTTGCAACCTTTAAAGCAATGCTGACAGCACTCACGCATCTGTTTTTTGAAGCCAGGTTCTGCACCTGACGCACAGAACGAGTACTCAACTTTGTTGATCGACCCTTGCGAGGCCTGTTCCGAATGGAACCCGTCTTGCAAAACCTCTGTATGACCCTGACCACTGTAGTGTAACTTGGTTTCAAGGTGTTACTGAACCTCTAATAGCCTTGGCCATCTTTGTGGAGAGCAACAATTCTAATTCTCAAATCCTCAGAGAGTTCTTTGCCATGAGATGCCATGTTGTACATCCAGTGGTCAGCATGAAAGAATTGTACTTAAAGCACCTAATTTCAACTGCTCGAATACAAGATGCACAACTTTGTATGGTCCTGTCAAGCAGACAAAAACAAATATGATGAAAAGGACATGTGGCTTTGCATGGTTAAACGACATACTGCTGTTGTCACTAAGGGTGTACTCACTTTTGTTGCCAGCTATTTTGACAATAATGCCTGTATGTCGAGTTATTTTAAGAGGACAGTAAATCTATAATGCTATACAAGCTGCACAATGACTACTCAACATAGTTTCATTTCTATAGTATTGTCCCTTATACTAAAATGGTTGCTGAAATGTGAGGGGTGTACTCACTTTTGTGAGATACTGTACATTCAGAACATCTGTTCCATTATCTGTTCAGTACTGTTGTATTGAAATAAGCCTCTGTTTAACATGACGGCACCTTGTATAAAGCTGCTTCCAGTCTCTCGGCTTTGCCTTTAAGTTCTCGCTCTTGTGAGCACAGAGCCTCCACTTCAGACTCCAGTCCTCTCCTGCTCTCCCTCTCTGATAGCAGCTCTTGTGTCTGTCTCTTAACCAGTAATGCCTGGCGGTGCTTCTCCTATGACATACAAACACACACTTGTACTTGCACACAAAAAGTCACAAAAGTAAAAACAACCCGTAAATTATTTGAAAAAGTTATAAGAATAAAAGAGCTGCAATAAACCCAAAACCAAGTGTTTTTGCTAAATTTACATCTGGAAAACACATAAGTTTTAATTGTTATTCTGAAATGATCTGCTGTTCATTTCATTTATAATCCTGCAAATCGACATATAGTTGCAGGCATACATTTACATACACATAATCTGAATGAGACCAATTTGCACTGTTTAAAAGTTTACATTCCCCTGCTTTTAACTCATTATGTTTCCTTCTTGAACTTCAGTGAATGTTTGCAGCTTTTGTAATGGTTGTTTATGATTTCCTCAGTTGTCCTCAGTGTGAAAAGATGGATCTCAAAACCATAGTCACTGTTGGAAATGGTTCAAAGATGCAAAAGATGCTGGAAAACCAAAGAACATGCAGTAGACCTGAAGTATTTTTCTGACAAACACCGGGCAGTTTAACTTAGGAAAAACAACTCGTACTTGTAAACAACCATCACAAAGCAAAAAACTGTTGTGGCCAACTGAGTTATAATTTTGTCTTAGGGTCTACACTAACAGTCAAAAGTTTTTGAACAGTAAGATTTGTAATGTTTTTTAAAAAGTCTCTTCTGCTCACCAAGTCTGCATTTTTATTTAATCTAAAGTACAGCAAAAAGTGTAAAATTTTGAAATATTTTTACTATTTAAAATAACTGTTTTCTATTCGAATATATTTTGAAATGTAATTTATTCCTGTGATTTCAAAGCTGAATTTTTAACATCGTTACTCCAGTCATGATCCTTCAGGAATCATTCTAATATTCTGATTTGCTGCTCAAAAAACATATTTTATTATTATTATGGTGACAACAGCTGAGTAGAATTTTTTCAGGTTTCTTGAATGAATAGAAAGTTCAGAAGAACAGCATTTATTTGAAATAGAGATTTTTTGTAACATTATCAATGTTTTTATCATCACTTTTAATCAATTTAAAGCATCCTTGCCAAATAAATGTATTAATTTCTATAACTTCTATAAAATTAAAAAGCAATTTTTATGATCCCTGTTATTTTTTGATTAGTAACAATTTGCAGATTCTGCAAATGTACATGTAAACTTATGACTATAACTGCACAAGTATAACAAAGCAAACTGGTTTGCTTATAAAATGTCTCTCTGAGATTTCTAACAAGCATCCCAGAGTAAGTTGCACCTACATTCAGGTCATATTTCCCACTGTCTTTTTGATAGTCCACACCTATAAATATTTCATGCATGTTGGTGGTAGGAGAGGGGAATCCCTGACAGTGCTTTGTGAAAATAGAGAAGTGCTTGACGGTCAATAAAATGATTTCCCTTGGTCTCAAGCTTATGGAAAAGTGCCATTTTTAGAATGCAGACACCATTAGGCTGAAACTCCAAAACTTATTTTACAGTGTTTTGAAACATATGAGGCCATATCTTTCCACACAAGAGTCATTGATAGTTATTTGGAAAATACATAAATATACACTTCTTTTGAAACTTTTCTAACATTATCACATGAACATATATGTTCTATATACATTTAAAGTGTAATTTTTCCAAATTGTCTGTAATTTAACCTCCTAATTTTAGCAAGTATTTGTACTTTTATCAGATACATTTTTATTTTGGGATAATTTTACACAAAAGTCTTAGGCTACTAGTATTTTCACCAGCTAAAAATCGAAACAATGAAAAAAAAAGGCGTTGTTAGTAGGGCTGGGACACGATTAATCGCGATTAATCGCATCCAAAATAAAAGTTTATGTTAACATACTAAATGTGTGTTTACTGTGTGTATATATAATGTATGCATAAATACACACACAAACATGTATATTAAAGAAAACTGAAAATAAAAATTAAATTAAAATAAATAAAATATTTATAATTCTATATATAATCTAAATTAAATACAAATATAACTATCCACACATATAAGTATTTTTTAAAGGCTTTACATGTATGTGTGTGTATTTATATATAAATAATAAATATACACAGTAAACACACATTTAGTATGTTAACATAAACTTTTATTTTGGATGCGATTAATCGCGATTAATCGTGTCCCAGCCCTAGTTGTTAGTGATGCACAATACCATCTTGAGCTTCTCTATGTTCTCCTCCAGCAGCTGAATTCGACTTTGCAGGAAATCAATCTGCTCCCTTTTAGCAGTGATCTGCTTCTGCATTCCCAAAGCGAACTTAAGGCCTGAAATACATATAAAACCACAGTAAGTACCACAAAACTCTCTGAAAAATAATTATTCACTGTCCGGTCATAAAAAAGGAATATTATGTTCAATGAGGTGTCACCCAATTGTGAAATGCTTGACATTCAAACAGAATGAACTCAGGTTGTTATGTTAGCTGTATCACATGTTCACAAGAGAATAACGTGAATTATATTGTCAATGCATTGTTTGCTTTTCAAAAGACACTTTGTCCAGTGAACCAATGAACTGAAACTTACGTCATATGAGACCATTTTCCCATTCTGTCCCTCTCACAATTGAATAGGACAAAATGAAACAATGGAGGGTTACAGAGGTCAGACCTAAGAAATCATAGCTACATTATGTAACGGCCCACAACTACTGCACACAGCGAGAACAAATGTTCTTTAACAATGTCGCCATGAACTGATGGCAAACAGCTGAGAACATTGTAGAATTGTTAAAATGATATACTTTGTGCAGATTAAGTGATGGAAAAGTACATAGTGGAATAACAGCAAGAGAGCATGGACCAGATCTATAATCTCAGTATGCGGTCTTCCTGCCATTATCCAGAATGCAGAACAACAAAACGATGGCCACACACTGGCTCTCTGTAAAGAATGTAAATCCAGTAGCGTAGGGTGTGGTCTTCCTCCCTTTATTTTATATACACTTGGCCTAGTTCTGGTTTTTCCTGAGGTAACACTGCAGACGGTGTAAAAACATCCTCACTGTAAATATCAGCGCTGCTATGAATGGGTACGGAAGCCTATATTTGTATTTGAGCGTAATTAGGACCTTCCTGAAATTTTTTCTCAAAGCTTTGATCTCAGGGGCCAGTCCTGTGAGGTTATGGAGGGCGAATCTGACTGCTCAGCTAAAAGAATTGATCATTTTTTATTTAATACGAGGCATTTCTCTGTGTGTGAGTGTGTTTATGTACAGTACCATGACTGTCAGCTCCCTCCAGTGCTCTCAAGGAACTGTTGGCCTGTTCCAGCTCAATCCATACAGTCTTCAGCTGGGTCTTGAGTTTCAGGTTCTCTTGTTTCAGCTCACAGGTTTTATTGCCAAGCAGCTCTTGTCCCTCTGATGAGTTTTTGGGGGACAACGTAAAAAAAGTCAGGGTGATACTGATAGAAAAAAGCAGTTTTGGATAAACTTTTAGTATTACTTCCTAGAAACATTCACTACCGTTTAAAAGTGTTTGAGGTAGGTAAGTGTATTTATCATTTTTTTATGTATTTGAAGAAGTTGCATTGTTTATTTGATTATTTAAATACAGTAAAACAGTAATATTATTGCAAAGTATAATTAAATTTGTTTACTACTTCAATAGACTTTAAAATTTTAATTTATTCCTGTGATGGCAAAGCTGAAATTTCTGCATCATTATTCAGTGTCACATGATCCTTCAGAAATCATTCTAATATGCTGAATTGATGTTCAAGTCAATTTCTTATTAGGAATGTTGAAATTGCTTAATTTTTTTTTTTTTTTTTGTGGACAAAAAAAGATGGATTGATAGATAATAAATAGAAGGTCAAAAAGAATATAATTTATTTTAAACAGAAATATAAGTTAATTTGAGCTTTTCTTTTAGGCAAGGTTAATTCAGGTTGTAAAAGTGGAGCCACTCTCCCAAAACTTTTATAAATTGATAATCTTGGAAAAAAAGTTGTTGAAAAAAAAAACTGTAAAATATAATGACTTAACCTACAAATAATATTTCAAATGTGTACACTCACATGTATTCATGGTGTACGGAATATCGTATTACTTTTTATTTGATTGTTGAAAACTTGTTTGATTGTTGAAAACATGAAACTTATTATTAAAATTATTATTAAACTTAGGCTTTTCTTAAAAATAATTTTCCTTTTCTTAATCGTGGATACTATGGACATTATACACTACAGAATTTTTATGCTTTTAAAAAAGTTTTATGTTTTTTTGTTATTATTTTTTTCAATATTTGAGTACATGTTTCTGTTTTTTTTGATGGATAGAAAGACCCAAAGATCAGCATTTATCTGAAATAAAAAGCTTTTTGTAACATGGAGTCAGTATTTTTTTAGGGAAAGAAGTTATAGAAATTAATACTTGTATTTAGCAAAGATACTTTAAATTGATCAAAAGTGATGCTAAATACATTTATAATGTTACAAAATATTTCTATTTCAGATAAATGCTGTTCTTTTGAACTTTCTATTCATCAAAGAAACCTGAAAAATTTATACTAGCTGTTTTCAACATAACATTAATAACAAGGTTTTTTGAGCAGCACATCAGAATATTACAATGATTCCTGAAGGATCATGTGACTAGAGTAATGATGCTAAAAAATCAGCTTTGAAATCACAAGAATAAATTACATTTTAAAATATATTTAAATAGAAAGCTGTTATTTTAATTACTAAAATATTTTAAAATAGTACTGTTTTTGCTGGACTTTGGATCAAATAAATGCAGGCTTGGTAGACTTCTTTAAAAAACATTTTCAACATTTTTGACTAGCAATGTAACAAAACAACAGAATAAGAGCAAAAATGATGTGTTAAAATAGTTTTTTGGGACACTGTACTTTTCAAACATACACTTCAAAGTCAGTTTATATCAGGTCTGCAGTTTGTGATGCCATTTAGATGAATCTGTGTTTGTACCTTTCAGCTGGGTAAGCTGCATACGCCGCACTCCCAGCTCAGCGGTCATCTGCTGTTTCTCTAAAGTAAGCTGATCAACATTGCAGATCTTTTCTGAGAGCGCAGCCTGCTGACAGGCCTTCTCTCTCTCCACTGTGCTGAGTCTGAGCTCTGCCTGTCTCAATGCAGCCTGTTAAACCAACCAGTATGACATGCAAGAAACAATTATGAGAAGAAGTTCAATATTAAACCCCTTAGCTTGGACCAAAAGAAAATAATTGTGTAATATATCTTCATAGCTTTTCCTGTTCCACCCCACTGAGCATCAATAATGCCCACGAATGGGGTTATTTTAATCTATAATTGGTTTAACATTTGAACAGAAACTACCTGATAGCTAAGGTAGTCCATTTTGTTCTACTCAAAAATTCTTCCCAAAATTTCCCCACCTTCAGTTGCTGATTCTCCCCTCTGAGCTGCTCGATCTGGTTAGTCAAATACTGTTGCATGTCCACAGTGCAGCTGTGATTTGACATAATATGCAGGGCATTTTCCAGTTCTGTGCTCATCATCCTGTCATCTGCCTTTCCCGTCATGACCTTCAGCACACCCTGAACCTCTTCCAGCTGGACATAAACCTGCCGCAGTTCATGCTGCTTCAACAACTCCTGCAGTTGCCTTCTCTCCCACTGAAACACACATAACAAAACTCAAATCAAGGACTGGACAGGCAAAAAACTAAACTGGTTCTTAACTGGTGGGTCACAATATATGGAAATTAATCCTGGACTGATTTCCTTAAAAAATGTAATTTCTTTGCGAAAGAAAAGACATGGGGGTGAGTAAATTTTTATTCTGGAAGTGAACTAATCCTTTAAAAGCAATTAAAGGAATATTTTACCCCAAAATGAAAATTTGATGAAAATATACTCCAATCCAATCCAATATGGAGATATTTTTTTTTCATTAGAACAGACTTGGAGAAATTTAGCATTATGTCACTTGCTCACTAATGGATCCTCTGCAGTGAATGGGTGCTGTCAGAATGAGAGTCCAAACAGCTGATAAAAACAACACAATAATACACAAGTAATTCACAACTCCAGTCAATCAACATCTCATGAAGTAAAAATGTGACCCTGGACCACAAAACCAGTCATAAGGTAAAATTTTACAAAACTGAGATATATGTGACCCTGGACCACAAAACCAGTCATAAGGTTAAATTTGACAAAACTGAGATTTGTACATCATATGAAAGCTCAATAAATAAGCTTTCCATTGATGTATGGTTTGTTAGGATAGGACAATATTTGGCCGAGATACAGCTATTTGAAATCAGAAATCTGAGGATGCAAAAAAATCAAAAAGACTGAGAAAATCACATTTAAAAGTTGTCCAAATTAGGTTCTTAACAATGCATATTACAAATCAAAAATTACATTTTGATATGTTTACAGTAGGAATTTTACAAAAAAATCTTCATGGAACATGAACTTTACTTAATTTCTTAATGATTTTTGGCACAAAAGAAAAATCAAAAATTTTGACCCATGCAATGTATTTTTGGCTATTGGTACAAATATACCCCAGCGACTTAAGACTGGTTTTGTGGTCCAGGGTCACATATACGACATATGAAAGCTCAATAAATAAGCTTTCTATTGATATATGGTTTGTTAGGATAGGACAATATTTGGCCGAGATACATCTATTTGAAAATCTGGAATCTAAGGGTGCAAAAAAATCTAAATACTGAGAAAATCACCTTTAAAGTTCTCCAAATTAAGTTCTTAACAATGCATATTACTAATACAAAATTACATTTTGATAGGTTTACAGTAGGAATTTTACAAAAAATCTTCATGGAACATGATCTTTACTTAATATCCTAATGATTTTTGACATAAAAGAAAAATCAATAATTTTGACCCATACAATGCATTTTTGGCTATTGCTACAAATACACCTCAGCGACTTAAGACTGGTTTTGTGGTCCAGGGTCACAAATGAGATGCTTATAGTAGAAAAATCCATCTAAATGTTTTCCCCTTCAAGCTGTTGCTTCAGGCTAAAATACAAATCCTTTATTCATAATATTGCTTTCTCCAAAAAGTTGCCAGAAGAAAAATATGCACAGATCAAGCACTATTTACAAGTGAAAACAGCCCTAAACAAATATGTTGGGTGGTATTTGATGTGAGAGGACACATTTTTTTGACTTAAGAAAGCATTTTTATGGATTACAGATTTGTATTTTGCCCAGAAGTTATAGTTTAACATCAAAACACCAATAATGGATTTGTTTTCTTACAAAATGCTGTTTTCCATTAACAGACTGGATTACTTGTAGATTATTGTGATTTTTTAACAGCTGTTTGGCCTCATTCTAATGGCACCCATTCACTGCAGATGATTCGGTACACGATTTATAAAATCTGAACAGATTTTTAAAACAGTAGGCATCATAACAACTTTGTAAATAGTGAGAGGAAAAGTGGCCATCATACACTACTAGCTAAAAAATTGGAGCTTGTGACCACCATACATTACGTGATTTTCAGTGGAATTTGTCAACTCGAAGCTGCAGACTGGCTCTGACTTTCAGCAACTAGCTTCAATTTCTCCACACTGTAAATCAATGGAAAATTTGTATTTCAGGTTTAAGTGACAAAGCTTCATTTCTCAATCTGTTCAAATAAAGCTCTTGAATGGTCTGAGAATAAGTACATTATAGTATATTTGGGGGGGCTGAACTATTCCTTTAACATAATAGTGCCTAGGTAGGCTGCCAAAATCATTCAGCCTCAACTTATAAAAGGGAGCAAAAAACACTTATCGCATCTTTTGTCTATATGCATAGTAAGTTGATGATATTTATACTTTTGTTTTATTTTGAAGGAGCTTTTTGTTTACTTTTGTAGGATAAACAGCTTTGCTGCTTTGTTTGGTAGGCACTTGATGTTCAATGGAAAACTTGAAGAAAACCACTGCTGTAAACAATATGAGTAAAGATGATGTCACCACAAGTTAAAAATGAAGAATATGTATGAGTGGTTTGGATTCAGCGATTCCTCTTAGCATCATTCTGAACAAACTCAATGAATGTGGTAAGTCCTGTAATACAAGATGCAACTGCAGATATTCCTGTAGGAGTCTGAGGCTGGTACAGGCTGTGCCGACCCACAGTTGAGCTGCCTCTCTCTTGGCTTGCTAAAACTGATCAAAAAAATCTATTCTATTCCACTGCACAGACCTGTCAGCTCAACCAGAGACTCAAGCTGTTCCGTCTCTGCCAACAGCTTAAAAGTCTAATAAACATACTGTAGTTCGAAAATGGCATTCTTTAAAATGAGTTAGCTCACTTAAAAAGAAGAAAGTAGAAAAAGAATAATTCTAACACATTATAAAATATCAAAAATTACATTCATTCATGTGAGCTGAATACTTTGCAAATCTTGGGTGCGAATAGATTAGCTACTATGCAAAAGTTTGAAAAAAAGTCTCTTATACTTATCAAGGCTGCACTTTTTTTAAACCAAAAATACAGTAAAAACAGAAATATTATTAGAATTTAAAATAACTGTTTTCTATTTTATTATACTTTAAAATGTAATTTTTTTCTGTGATTAAAGCTGAGTTTTCAGCAGCCAACAATAGAGTAAAAACTGAAATATTATTGCAATTTAAAATGACTGTTTTGTATTTTAATATACTTTAAAATTTAATTTATTTCTGTGATGGAAAAGCAGAAATATTATTGCAATTTAAAATAACTGTTTTCTATTTTATTATACTTTAAAATGTAATTTATTTCTGTGATGGCAAACCTGAGTTTTCAGCAGCCAACAATACAGTAAAAACAGAAATATTATTACAATTTAAAATAACTGTTTTCTATTTTAATATACTTTAAAATGCCTTTATCAAAGCTGCACTTATTTAACCAAAAATACAGTAAAAACAAATATTATTGCAATTTAAAATAACTGTTTTTATTTTAATATACTTTAAAATGTAATTTTTTTCTGTGATGGCAAAGCTGAGTTTTCAGCAGCCAACACAACAGTAAAAACTGAAATATTATTGCAATTTAAAATAACTGTTTTCTATTTTATTATACTTTAAAATGTAATTTTTTTCTGTGATGAAAGCTGAGTTTTCAGCAGCCAACAATAGAGAAAAACTGAAATATTATTGCAATTTAAAATGACTGTTTTGTATTTTAATATACTTTAAAATGTAATTTATTTCTGTGAAGGCAAAGCAGAAATATTATTGCAATTTAAAATAACTGTTTTCTATTTTATTATACTTTAAAATGTAATTTATTTCTGTGATGGCAAAGCTGAGTTTTCAGCATCCAACAATACAGTAAAAACAGAAGTATTATTACAATTTAAAATAACTGTTTTCTATTTTAATATACTTTAAAATGCCTTTATCAAATCTGCACTTATTTAACCAAAAATACAGTAAAAACTGAAATATTATTGCAAATTAAAATGACTGTTTTCTATTTTAATACACTTTAAAATGCCTTTATCAAGGCTGCACTTATTTAACCAAAAATACAGTAAAACAGAAATATTATTGTAATTTAAAATAACTGTTTTCTATTTTAATATACTTTAAAATGTAATTTATTTCTGTGATGGCAAAGCTGAGTTTTCAGCAGCCAACACAACAGTTAAAACAGAAATATTGTTACAATTTCAAATAACTGTTTCCTATTTTAATATACTTTAAAATGCCTTTATCAAATCTGCACTTATTTAACCAAAAATACAGTAAAAACTGAAATATTATTGCAAATTAAAATGACTGTTTTCTATTTTAATATACTTTAAAATGCCTTTATCAAGACTGCACTTATTTAACCAAAAATACAGTAAAAACTGAAATATTATTGCAAATTAAAATGACTGTTTTCTATTTTAATATACTTCAAAATGTAATGGCAAAGCTGAGTTTTCAGCAGCCATTGCTCCAGTCTTCAGTGTGACATGATCCTCCAGAAATCATTCTAATATGCCGTTTAGTGTTCAAGAAACATTAATTTTAGCTTTTTAATATATGATTATTTATTGATTTTTTTTTTAACAAACTCATTATCAATGTTGAAAACAGCTATGTTTTTGTGGCAAGCATTTTTGACCTTTGATCAAGACCACTGACTTGCACCTTTTACTGCTGATAACACATTTCTTAAAACTTAAATGTATTCTTTGCCCAATAGTGTCAATAGTTTCCCAAGTGGAAATGCAAAAATAAAGATTGGTTACTCCTCTGCCTGTCATTGGTCAGTCCAACAGATAAGCTCATCCAAATCTCACGCCATTGGTTGAACCAATGTTGTGGTGTGTTTGGGCTAGTCTGGATGCACAAACAAACTGATCAATGTTTTGATAGTATCACAGAGACACTGTTTATTACCATAAATTGGCAGAGTTGCATATGTAATTGGGCTGAGAGGTCTCTTCCTCTCACGGCCTTCTTGGCCTGGGACTGGGATTGAGCCAACTCCTCCTCCACTGACCTGAACCAGCAGCCAACTCAATTACAGTCCAACAAACCCTTCTCTCATACTAGAGTTCAGCCACATTGAGCATATGAAGGCTATCGAGCATACCAGATGCATCAGTCAGACAGTGCTAATGTGAAATATCCATCATCCCAGCATCCAAAACTCCAGTTTTGGTGTAAACACAAAAAGGGGTTGGATCACTCGTCTCAATAGCTAACTTGTTGTTTCTCTGGCTCCAGCTCACTTAACTTTCTCTGGTGTAAACAAGATACTTTCAGCTTAAAGGTGAAACAAAATCTTTTTAATCAAAAAGTGATAGAACGAAAAAGAATTCCTTTCAGCTGGGAGGAGGATGGGAACTTACTGTTATAACTCCAAAATAAGTGTAAGCACCAAAGTTTCTCAGTCAATATCGCCACCTCCTGGTCATGACTGGTAATGAGCTGTTCTTGTCTGTAATAGAATATAATGTAATGTAATGGATTAGACTCAGTGTTCAGTTTAATAAATAAAAGACAAATGTTTTGACTTCTTAGTGTGTTTCTGAATTATGCATAATATATTTATTGAGCTGATTAATTTCCTCTTGCAGAGTTTCCTTTTGACTATGTATACAATTACTCACTGTAAGATGTAATATTACGTAGATTTCTGTGCATTTGATTGTTTATTGTTGTTCCCATTTTAATCGTTGGAGAATTTACAATTTGTGGACTTTTATTGGAACCATGAAAATCCCAAACGTTTTAAGACCTTTTGTTATAGAGTAACGTTAGCTAAAGGTACAATATCATTGCGTCCTTTCCACTCCATGTTTATTATTAGCTGGCACACAGTCACTGATATAAAAAGAAAGCATATTATTTACATAAAAATATTTGCAGCCAAATTAACTTGTCAACTCACGTGGCATGGCAGATGTTTGTCCTTTAGAAACAGCGCGCCGAAACTCTTCCGGTGGTGGACAGCAGCAGGTGGTTTAATTCATGTTTATCGGCTTTTTGATAGCCAGAAAGCATCCTATATATCTGTGATATCCCATTTCGCTACAAATGGTACAACCAGTTTTAAATTTAAGGTAACGTTAAATTCATTTAAGATTTGACCAAAGCTACCTAACATGCTAGCAAAGAGTAAGTTCTTTGATGCTAGCTAGTTTGCAAACAGGCGTAAAAGAAGCCTTCATAGTCACCATAGCAACTACAGTGCTCGTAACCAGCTCGTAAAACGTCACACCCTATGGCTTTCCATTCATACAGGTCATTGTAATAAGTCGACTCGTGTTTATTTATAATTATATAAAATAATCCATTGCGACTTTACCATATACATCAGAATCTTGAATTTTACAAAAAGCGATGTTTGTCACAATAATTAATTTTCCAAAAGTAGTAAAATATAGAATTTTTAACGAAAAAAAAGTAAGAAACATGCTAATTAGTTAATTGTAAGTTGCCATAGACGGTAAAAAGTATAATAGGCTAACATACATTGCATGTAATTATAATGCTAAATATTGTAAATGAACGTAATAAATAAATGTAAAACAAAATAGCCAACTGTGTAAAAAATATATTATTAAGTATATAAATAAAAATCATAAATTAGAATGTAGAGTGAAAATGTATATTTTATTCAATATGAATATTTTAATACATATTATATTTAAAGGCAATTATGTATCATTTTATTGAAAAACAATAATATGCAGTTGAATATTTATTAACATTGTATTATCAGTACTAACTTGGTGTTTTTTTTTTTTTACAAATACATGTTTTTTTATTTTTAGTTATCTTATTATGCTGCACTTTTGTAAACCTTTGTTGTTGTTGTTTTTTAAATGTGCTATAAAACGTGTATAGATAATGACATAGATATTTCTCAGAAAAAAATATCAGGCTATAAATAACATTAAAGAATGCTACATACAACAAAAGATTTATCATTCTGCAATTGTCTTGTATAAGGGCCATTCTACAGAATTGGTTGAAAGTCAGAGATGAAAAAATATTGAAAAAATTGTATAATATCTAAGGTACAAATTTCTAGTAATTGTGCAGTAAATTCTCATATAAGATTTGGAATATTTGTTCTCTCCCCAAATTTGTCACTACTGAAACACAGTAATATACAGTTTAATCAGAAGGGTAACATTGACCTATTAAAATTATGCATACATCTTTCTTGTAAATATATATTTTTTCCATTTTATTAAAACGTTTTCAGGTAAACCAATAACAATTACAATTTTAACAATATTTTAAGTGTGATTTATGCCGATGATGCCAGCCTTGAAACAACATACAGCACTACACAATTTTTCTAAGTTTTTGATTGCAACACATAATCATTACTATTAGTGTGCATCATCTGTTTTTGATTACACCATTACTATTTTTAATATTTATATCATATGTACATCAACTTAACATACAGTAGTTACCACTAACAAGCTACTAAATATATTGTAGTAGCCTACATTTTTTGTACAGCTGCTTTGCAACGATTTGTATTGTGAAAAGCGCTATACAAATAAACTTGAATTGAATAGAATTGAATTTAATTTATGAGATTTGTTGTGTTTTGAATCCTATTTTTCTTTATAATAGTTAAAAAGATGATCATACTGATTTCAAAGTTAAGGATTTATTAAAACACAAACACTAACATCTTAGTTGATAATTCAGTATACTTTATTTTTGAAAAAACATCCATATGTTTTGGTTGTGACAGCACATTTTCGGTAGTGACAGTAATGTTTCGGTAGTGACCACAGAATTTGAACTCTACAAAAACATACTAAAATAGTAAAAAAAATTCATAACTGTACTAAAATTTAATTTAATTTCCCCCAAATAAAGGATTATGTGTTCCCTTTTGTCACTACCAAAACAATAATGACATGTTTGGTCGTGACTGGTATGGTAGTGACAATTTTAGATACTTTTAGGCCCAGCTCAAAGATGCTAATTAGCACATGGTTAGCTAGCGCAGTTGTACACATAAAAACTAAATTTTATGGAATTTCATCCAAAAAAACAATGACAATGACAACTACCTAAATTTCACCAAATGTTTTAGTCGTGACTGTTTCGGTAGTGCCTATTTTAGATACTTTTGAACCTATATGCTAATTAGACCATAGTTAGCACATTTCTGAACAGCTGTACACATATGAAAAAGAAATGTTATGGAAAAATGTGTTTGGTAGTGACATTCCCTAAAGTTACACAGATTTTCAGAATTTTGAACACATTTACCTCAGAATGATGGGGCCTATATCTACTCACACCTTGTAGCTATGAGAGAGAGGGACACTGGCCTATTTCGTGATCATGAATGTAGGGGTGTAGTTCAAATTAGTCTCAGACAATTCCTTACGAAAATTAACCATGGTTTTATTATAGTAAAAGAGTAGTAATCATGTTTTTTTGGCATATTGATTACCATTTGTATAACAACAGTTTTACGTCAAATACCATGGTTAGTGTATCAAAACCATGGTAAATTACCATGGTTTAACTTTAATTTTAGTAAGAGATGGACTAAAACATACACTGTACATACACAGTAGTGCCATGAAAATGCAAGACACATTTCATAAATTACAAAGAAAATACAAAATACATGTTTTTGAACTTTACCTTTTTACTAAATCAAAAAGATATATTTTAAAAACAACAATGGAATAAAATGCTAAAATTATTTCAATCTTATTTTTATAAGTTGACATTTAGGGGTTATGTTCAGGACATCACCTCCCAAATTTAAAGTGATTTTATACACTTTAGCTTACTGATATTATAAATATTATTGTGGGTTTCAAAAATCTTTGTAAATATCTAAGAATGAAATACTTAAATGCTTTTCAAATGTGTTTCTGGTTGTGGGTCAGTAGTTTGCACCAATTCTGTAGAATGGCCCATGGCACTGTGTCATACAAATTTGTATTTTTTTTTTTTTTATTAAAAAGGATGTAATGTCAGTGTTTTGGTGTTCAGTTTATTTTTTATAAAGATTTATAGGCAGATTTTCACTCTTAAGAAATTATAAGCATCACGTCGTCCTTTAAGCATTACAGATTACGCAATACTAATGTTTCATCATGCTACGAGTTCACCACAAAAGATGACACTATAATTTCACCGTCTTGATAGCGTCTTTCTTCGCACTCGCGGAGCGGAGAGAGACCCGCGGGTGTGTGTGGCCTCTTCCCACGCACCCCTCCCCCGCCTGTCCGCTCGCTCTGCCCAAAAAATGTGAAACCAAATCTGAGCAGCAGGTCACAGAGCATGGTTATTTTAAAACCAATACTCCACTACCTCGACAGGACCATGGAAGTAACGCGGAACGGGCAGTTTAGAAAAATAACCGTCGCCTTAAGAGACTCAGAGTAAAATGAGTGAGCGCCACCGTGCTCGTTTAACGTGTATTGTTGTTGTTTGGCTGCTCGTCCGTCTCCAATGTCTCTGCCAGTAGTCCTGCCTGGATCTTGTTGTCGTTTATCGGGGGCTACTTTGGCCCATCAGTTCGCAGACGCATCTTACAGAAGTCGCAGCCGCCGTGTGTCCGCTCTTCCGTCCCGTATGTCTGGATCTCAGACGCGGCTCATTCCGGCGCTGCTCCCCGCACGCCCTCTGCTCTCCCTCGGCTTGCTGCAGCTGGTTCTCGGCTGCTCCATGGTGGCGCTCTCTTTCGGGGCTCTGTCCCTTAGCAACTCGCCCCCTATTAGAAACTCCTGTCCGTTTTGGGCCGGATCTTCTGTGAGTATTATATTACTGGCCATAATCAGACGTGCTAATGCTTTTATTTTACGCAACATATGCTGCTAGCCATATTAAAATGCATGCTTGTTGTTATTATGCCACTGTGTTAGTCTACAGCTTTTCATCAATCATTTACAAACCAACAGGTATAGAGAAGTTTTATAGTGCTCTAATGTGTTTCCAGTGTAGTCTGAAACAGAAACGTGGTCCTGTTTCAGAGTATAAAGCACTTGAGACACTGTTGTTTACATGTAATACTCTAAGATAAAAGATTTATGTCAATATTTGTAAATTATTAGACAAGTTATTAGTTACATTTTAAAAAAGTACCAGTGTGCAGTTGTTGCTTTAAGGAAATATTTCTGCCTGATCTCTATTAATGCAGTTAGCTTGAGTCAATCAAATTAAATAAGAAGTTAACTTATATCTTTCTATTTAATTTAGATGTTACCACATTAAGCACATATTTAGGATTAACATTATTACAGTTTGCAGTAAGGTGTAATATTCAATCCAGTAATGAGATTTCAGTGAATGACTCTCATTTAATTGCAACAAAATTGGCAGTTACCATATGTGACCCTGGAGCACAAATCCAGTCATAAGGTTAAATTTTACAAAACTGAGATGTATACATCATATGAAAGCTCAATAAATAAGCTTTCTATTGATATATGGTTTGTTAGGATAGGACAATATTTGGCCGAGATACATCTATTTGAAAATCTGGAATCTGAGGGTGCAAAAAAATCAAAATACTGAGAAAATCACCTTTAAAGTTGTCCAAATTAAGTTCTTAACAATGCATATTACTAATCAAAAATTACATTTTGATATATTCATAGTAGGGATTTTACAAAAAATCTTCATGCAACATGATCTTTACTTAATTTCCTAATGATTTTTGGCATAAAAGAAAAATCAATAATTTTGACCCATACCATGTATTTTTGGCTATTGCTACAAACATACCCCAGCGACTTAAGACTGGTTTTGTGGTCCAGGGTCACATATGTGAAGAGTTCAGAGCTTTTTTCTCTAGATTCTCTAGATTATTCTTAAGTTTTAAAAGGCCAAAGTTATCTTAATAATGTGTAATTAACAATATTATTTTCCACATTTACAGTACGTGTGGTTAATAATAGTGGTCATTGGCAGGATCTGAGTGAACTGGTCAGTGAAGTCATGACTAAGTGTGAATCTCTTTTACTGCTTAACACTCTGTAGTGAGATACTGTTTATAAGTAAAGCTGCCATATTATGCATACCACTCACCAAAAACATCTTTTGGCATGCAAGCAACTGCTAGTTAACAAGACCTAGTTTCTTTGTTTTTTTAATTTGAATTCCATTATGAAGAAAATAAAACTCTGAAAACTCATAGAATTGAAATAATTGTGACATGTAACGATGGAAATAGACGTGTTATAATGATGAAAGCATAATTTTGTAAACATGATAAACTCTTATTATAGAATATTGTTGTTCTGAATAAAATCAATTAATGTAATTACTTTTTATAGGATACCTCAAAACGTTTAACAGTTAACAATGCAGTAAAATGCTTTTGATTGTTATGTCTGAAAAAAAAGCAAAACACAAGAAGCCATCAGCTGGTGTAATTGACAGGAAGTGGCAGAGTTAGAGGAAATGAAAGGGAGCCAAGTATGGACAATGGTATGTGAATGAGGCTGCTGCAGACAGCTAGGGCCAACAACACACTGAGTGAGATGAGTCATTAAAACAGGATTTAAAAGTGCTGAAGGCCATTTTAAGAGTGTACAGCATCTGATGGGTAATAATGGGTTCATTATCAGTTAATCTGTCTGTAAGTGTTTGCCACTTTGCTAAACAGACTTATTGTTTTTTGCAGGTCATCCTTTCTGGGATTATAGGACTAACCACATGGAAGAGGCCAATGCTTCTGCTGGTATGTTTGTTTTGCCAATCTAGGAGGCAGCAGTCTTCATGTTTCTAGTATATGCAAATAAATGTAGTTTTTACTTGAAAGTGGTTATTTGATGTTTGCTACACCCAATCAGTCTTGTATTGTCCTGAGCATATGTTTGTAGGGTAATCTTCTTCCTTATGTTAAATGGGCAGTTGTTGGGCCCTTAAAAGACCTTTTAAATAGGATCTGTGTCCACCAGACATTCAGTTAAGACATTGTTAATTAAGTCTCAAGCCGACCATCAGCTTCTGCCTGCTGCCCTTTATATACACTACAGTTCAAGAGTTTGGGGTCAGTTAGATTTATTTATTTGTTTGATAGAAAATAATACTTTTTATTCAGCAAGGATGCATTAAAATAAGAGAAAAAATATTACAAGAATAAAGTCAAAATACATAAAGTCGAATAAGGTACCAGTAACAGTAGAATTATGTTAAAAGTACCAAAAACAAAGTTTATTGCTATTATTGGGTGGCTGGTGCACTATAAATAGGCCTAATGAATGCAGTCAAAAACATGAAATATTATTTCCAAGCATACTGTCCCTGCAAGTATAACACATGCTATGATTTCTGCTAATAATCCTATAAATATTCAAATAAACTTTTTCCGGGCCATTTGCATACGCAGGTTATACTCAAAATGTTATTATTATGATTTAATGCTCGCAATTTCGACTTTATTCTCTAAACATTTTGAATTTATTCTCGAAACATTTAGACTTTATTCTTATAATTTCGACTTTATTCTCATAATTTCAACTTCATTGTCGAAACATTTAGACTTTATTCACGAAACATTTAGACTTTATTCACGAAATGTTACGCCTTTATTCTTGTAATTTCAACTTTATACTCCTAATTTCAACTTTATTCTCGAAACTTTTCGACTTTATTCTTGAAATGTTTCGACTTTCTTCTCAAAATGTTTCGACTTTATTCTCAAAATATTTGGACTTTATTCTTGTAATTTCAACATTATTCTTGAAGCATTTCGACTTTATTCTCGTAAATTTGGACTTTATTCTCGAATCATTTTGACTTTATTTTTCAAAAATTACGACTTTATTCTCGAAACATTCTGACTTTGTTCTTAAAATTTCGACTTTATTCTCGTAAATTTGGACTTTATTCTCGAAACATTCTGACTTTGTTCTTAAAATTTCGACTTTGTTGTCAAAATTTTGACTTTATTCTCAAAGCATTTCAACATTATTTTCAAAACATTTCGACTTCATTCTCGTAATTTCAACTTTATTCTCGTAATTTCAATATTTTGACTTTAAAGTCGTAATAATTTGAGAATAATCTCGTAATTTTTTTTTGACTTGGCACTAATATGCTGTTGTATCTTTTAAACTTTGTATTATTGTAATATTAAATGATAATAAGAAAATGTTTCTTGAGCATGAATTCAGCATATAGATGATTTGAATTTGAATTATTTCTGAAAGATCATGTGACACTGAAGACAGGAAAAAAAGATTCAGCTTTAAATTTTAAAATATATTAAACTAGAAAATAGTTATTCTTAAATTCTAGTAATAAGTCACAATATTACTGTTTTTACTGTAAATTTGATCAAATAGGTGAACATAAGAGACTTCTTTCAAAAACATTAACAAATCTCACCAAACCCAAACATTAAACAGTAGTGTAAATTTCTAATTCCAGATTTTAGTGCTAATAATATGTTTGACACATAAAATGACTGACTAATATTGATGTTTCTCTGCACCATTACATCTTTTTATCTCATTTCCCTCACACAGGTAAATCTGTTTGTATTGCTGTCAGTGGTCTGTATCCTGCTAAACCTGGCAGGCTTCATCCTCTGCTGTCAGGGGGCTCAGCTGGTCTCCAGCACCATTAACTGCCAGCTGGTGAGGAATCTGTGCACTTGGACAATAACAATAGTAATATCAATAATAACATGTCAGATGACTCATGTATTGATGATTATATTCATGAACCTAGATGCAAAATATAAACAATCACAAACTGAAAACCATTTTAATACATACAGATTTTTTCTAGTTAACAAAACAATAACACAGGCTGATGCGGTACTTGTTTGAAGTACGTATTAGTAACACATGTTGGAAAAAAGCACATCTGCAGAGACCATCTGCTTAGAGGAAGCTTGTCCAAGTCAAAGAGAGCCCTGAAATTGTCAAAGCAGGTTCCAGTTTTTCTTGCATTTGATGTAGTTTTTGGGGTGCTGTCATTTCTAGTGTTTGAAGACTGCTCTTTTATCATTTCCACTTGTCATGGAAATGTCCCTGCCATATTGGTGACCTCATATCTTTGAGTTGTTATCGGATGTAGTGCCAGGCCGCTCAAAAAGAGAAATGTAGAAAGGTGCCTGGAAACTTCATCCTCAGTCTAATACTTTGAATCTAGGCAGTATTAGTAGACCATGTCATCAGACATTAGTATGAAACAAACATAATGTGTTTTTGTCTTTCAGAGTGAGCCGGGTGATCTCTGTCACTGTTGTTCGGAGACTCCAAGCAGTCAGTGCCAAGAGGACAAGTTGATTGAGATCTACGCAGGTCATGCATGTGGCACAATGAGAATCCTACTCAAGGTGTGTGTTTATTTTATAATAAATAAAACACTAATACTTGGTTGATAGACAGATATAGATAGACAATTAATAGACAGAAATATACATAGATGTGGTACTAATTTTAATTAAATCAAAGCAAAGCAGCAAAGTAGTCAAATTTGGCCATGATTTGCTAAAACTAGGGATCGAGTAAATAATTTGTGGCAACAAATTCATCATGGCTATGATATAGCCTATACATTTTTGCCCTGCATGTCATGTTCATGGCTCTGTACTGAATTCCCCTGACTACCCAAGTGTATTTTAGGTTAAAAACAGCTAAATTCACTAAAAAAACAACACCTTTGGGCCACTATTCATTTTCTTTGAAGCCTATGAAATCCGTTTGATATTTTTCCCCAAATTCTGTTTTATTTTTTTCTAAATTCCATTGTAATTTTTCTGGATTCCTTTTTTTTCTGTTTTAATTTTTTCGAGACTTTTGATGTTTTTATTAATCTAAAAGCATGTCTAATTCATTGAAATAATGAAATGTATACAAATTAACAGCAATTTATTAAACGTTTAACAAAAATTAAATGTTTAAGTCCCTGTAAAACACATTTTCATTTTTTTCTTCAAAATCAGTTTTATTTTTACTAAAATCTGTGTTTTCATTAATTTTCTGGATTCCATTTTAATAGTTTAATTGAATTTTTAATAGTAAAAAGCATTTCTAATTAATACATTTTATAAAGAATTAATTTATCATTATTTTATTTATTTCAGAAATATTTTTTTTGTTAAATAAATTCTATAATAATCAATATTCTTTAACAAATAATGTTATAATAATAAATATTATTAATAGGAGTACTATCATTGCACCATAAAACCAGTTGTAAGTAGCACGGGTATATTTGTAGCAATAGCCAACAATACATTGTATGGGTCAAAATTATCCATTTTCCTTTTATGCCAAAAATCATTAGTATGTTTAGTAAAGATCATGTTCCATTAAGATATTTTGTAAATTTACTACCATAAATATATAAAAAAATAATGTTTGATTAGTAATATGTATTGCTAAGAATGTCATTTGGACAACTTTAAAGGTGATTTTCTCGATATTTAGATTTTTTGCACCCTCAGATTCCAGATTTTTAAATAGTTGTGTCTCAAACAAATGTTGTCCTATCCTAACAAACCATACATCAGTGGAAAGCTTATTATTTAGCTTTCATGTAATGTATAAATCTCAATTTAAAAAATTTACCCTTATGACTGGTTTTTTGGTCCAGGGTCACATATTTCTGTCACAGTTTCTTCAAGTTCAACCAAACTTACTACCCTACTACAGTAATCGCAGAACTTTTTTTGTATTTTGGAAGCAACATTCAAAATTCATTTCGGCTCAAAAATCTGTGGGGCAGCGTGTCTATTTTGAATGGGCGTGATGCCACTGAGGTGACAGAATGATAGATAGAAAAACAGACAGTAGACAGATAGCAGATAGATGCAGAATGCCATGATTGATTAATCAGGATAAAGTATAATATGTAAGAAATGAGAGAAATGTATTCATGCTTGAATAAGTTTTATTTACCAGCAATAGATTCGGATATTATGAAGTTCTCTCTCTTTCAGAAAGTGCTCTTTGCATTGTGTGCACTGAATGCTTTGGCCACAGCTGTGTGTCTGGTTGCTGCAGCACTCAGATATCTCCAGATCTTCTCAACCAGACGGCCCTGCATGGTGAGAAATCGTATTATGGAAAATATGGAAAAAAAAAAAAAACTTCTGATGATTCAATTCATGGTCAGTGTTTGGCATAGATTATCAGACTGTTTAGACATGTTGTGAGCAGCTCAGAGGTGTCTGATGTCTTTCAGCCCTGGTCAAGTGCTAATACTGGTGTGATTATGATCGTCTTTGGCAGGAAGAGGCTAGGCCTGTTCCAGAGGAAGTAGAGGAGCAGTCTCATCTTCCTGACCCTGACGAATTTGTCGCTCCTGCGCCTCCTCCTTCATACTTCTCCACCTTCTACTCTTACACTCCGCGCCTGGCTCGCAGGTATCACACACAAAGCCCCCTTTACTCATAGTTACACAGCACACAAAAAATGTTTATCTAAATCTAAATGAAATGGATATTCAAGTAAAAACTAAGATGTAATTTTAATTATTATAGCTGAATGGGTTTTGACTGTATTGCGTTTATTTTAAAAGACACATAATTTCATATATACTTTTCATTTGATTAATTACAATACTTTAATTTAAACATTAAAAATCAAATGTTTGATATAATTATGATTCCATATAAAATATATATGTCATGCACCATGATGCAGTTTTTTCAGAATTTTTAAATAGAAAGTTCAAAAGAACAGCCTTTATCATTTGAAATATAAATCTTTTTCTCTTCACTTAAGTAAGCATATCTATTAGGGTAACGTCTAAATATTTTCACTTTTTACAGTGTGATTAAAATCTGTCCACCATTTCATGATCTATAGCTTGCTTAAAGGAGTAGTTCACTTTCAAAACTAAAATCACCCCTTTGTCATCCAAGATGTTCATGTCTTTCTTTCTTCAGTCGTAAAGAAATGGTGTTTTTTGAGGATTTTTCTCCATATAATGGACTTCTATGGTGCCCCTGAATTTGAACTTCCAAAATGCAGTTTAAATATATCTTCAAAGGGGTCAAACGATCCCAGCCGAGGAAGAAGGGTCTTATCTATAGCGAAACGATGTTATTTTCTAAAAACGTGTACAACTTGTATACTTTTTAATCTCAAATGCTTGCCTTGCCGAGCAACACAAGACGAGCATTTGAGGTAAAAAATTATACAAATTGTATTTTTTAATAAAAATAACCCATCGTTTTGCTAGATAAGACCCTTTTTTCCTCGGCTGTGATCATTTAGAGCCCTTTGAAGCTGCATTTTTGAAGTTCAAACTCGGGGGCACCATAGAAGTCCATTATATGGAGAGAAATCCTGAAATGTTTTACTCAAAAAACATAATTTCTTTACACCTGAAGACAGAAAGACATGAACATCTTGGATAACAAGGGGGTGAGGACATTTTCTGAAAGTGAACTACTCCTTTAACTAATGTTTTACATGCACACACATGAACCTGCACTTTGACCTTGAACTCTTAACCAAAAATACAGCAGGATTTGTCAGATTTGTGGGTGGGTGGCTCAGTGTTTGGCAGGCAACCAAAATGTTTTGGCAACGTAAAACAGGATTAAAGTTTGTGTGTGGGAAAGCATGATATGCTCCCATTTCATTGGATGTTCCGATCAAGCACTAATGATTCATCTAGAAGCAGATGTTTATTGTTGTTATATCTTCTCATGGGTTGTTTACAATGTAAATGTGTGTGTGTTTTGGCAGAATGTTTGGTGATGGTATGATTCCTCTTCCCCATATATATGGTGCAAGGATAAAAGGAGTAGAAGTCTTTTGTCCTCTAGACCCTCCTCCCCCCTATGAAGCTGTTGCATCACAGCCAGCAGAACAGGTACTGATTTTTACAGTTAACATATACCATCTGCTCTCACATAATCATCTCTGTGAAGTCAAAAGGCACTTAGCATTTACAGCATTTACAGTATTTATTTTTGATACCATTTCAACTGTTTAGACTTTATATCAGAAAACATGGCACTGTGTTCTGGTCTACCAGGCTCACATTGGCAACAACTCAATCAAATAGAGCCCTTGTCCGCTCACTGACCCTCTGTATTTATATCAGGCCCAGAATACTGAGGTGCAAATGACTGATCTGACCGAGGTCCTGACAGAGAATGCAGAGACAGAGATGCCCGGTGATGGTATGAACCACTTGTATTCTTACATATAGGCCTGTGGAGAGGAGCAGTATTGATGAACATTGACATTTAACTCTGAAAATTAAGTACAGTTACAGGAAGTATAGTGACATAGAACAAAATACGCTTCACCTTTTATAATGTTGCAGTTTACATGTAATAGTGTTATAATCAACAAACAGAAAATGAATAAATTAGAAAATGGAGCTGCCACTTAGGCCTACATGAAATGTGTCATTGACATGGCTTATATGAATTTAGTGCCTCTGGTACTCTATATTTAATCAAGATGCTTACAGGATTTCGCAGTACCCGTCCAAAATGATGTCATCTGTGTATTAAAAGAAATTTATTTTAGTGGCGTCAGTTGTATCTCCAGTATTCCTCAGTGAGGGATTTATTTTTCTTTTTATAGCTGTCTGTATCCTTCAACACTTTCAAAGATAGCACAGCCCCGCATGTTTTTAATGATCCTTCACAAGTCACAATAATAATATATACATGGCAGCTATTGGCATAATGCTAGTTTTGCATTATGAAATGTTGAATTGAAAAATTATGCCTTGCTGAACTTGAACTGCATGTGTCAAACCTGATGTTCATGCAACTTTTTTTTCCATTTTAGATTTGTTAAAATGTGAAAACTTGGTCTTTTCCAGGTTTAGATCGTACTAATGTGTAAACAAACATTCAGAAGGGGTCAGTAATATACTTTTTTTTAAATAAAAATTTATATTTTATTCAGCAAAGATGCATAATGGACCAAAGGAGGTGTTAAAAATGTTTATAATATTATAAAATATTTCTATTTTAAATTAATGCTGTTCTTTGGAATACTGAAAAAAATGTATTATGGTTTCCATAAAAATATCAAGCAACTGTTTTCAACACTGATAATAATAAGAAATTGCAACTTTTTTTTATTATTATTATTGACCTAGAGAATCCAGAGAATTGTACTGCAGAGCTTTTTCCCATATTGAAAAACATTAGGTTACTTGCGTAACCCCGGTTCTCTGAGAACAGAGCGAGGTATCTCACTATGGGAAACGCCCCCAGGCGTGATAGACTATGGAAGCACCAATTACACCACGTCTGTCCGGAGGATAGACCAATCACAGCTCATACAAGGAGCCCACCCCTCTCCCTATATATACAGCTGTGATCCCCAAAAACGGCATTCTAAGCACGCTCTTCCCCCGTGTTATGCGAGAAGGGAAGCCTGGTGAGATACCTCGCTCTGTTCTCAGAGAACCGGGGTTACGCAAGTAACCTAATGTTCTCTTTCAAACAATCGCTCGGTATCTCACTATGGGAATGATATAGCCAACTCCCGTAACGCATGCTTTCCGAAGCCGCCTGAACAGACTCGAAAAGGGAAGACAAGACTTTAGTCCTCCAAAGAGCCAACTCTAAGAACTGCATGAGCCAATGAAGGCGCAGTGACATCAAGACGGTAAAATCTGATAAATGTATGGGGTGAAGCCCAACTAGCCGCCGCACAAATATCTCCCACTGAAATCCCCTTGAACAGGGCCCATGAGGTAGAAATACCTCGTGTGGAATGTGCATGAAGGCCCTCTGGGGCCTGAAGACCCATAGATGTATAGGCTAGTTCGATCGCCTCGACCATCCAATGGGAGAGGCGCTGCGAGGAGATCGGCTTACCCTTACAATGAGTGGCCCATGAAACCAATAATTGATCATTTTTCCTGAACGACTGTGTCCTGTTTACATAAAAGCGTAACGCTCGTACAGGACACAAAGTGTGCAATTTCCTCTCCTCCTCTGAAGAAAATGGAGGAGGGTAGAAAGCACGTAACTCCAAAGCAGAGCAGTTATAAGCTGAATCACTGACTTTGGGAACAAAAGCTGGGTTTGGCAGCAGTGTAACTTTGCTGTCATCCGGACTAAATTTTAGACATGTTTGATGAACCGACAAGGCATGTAACTCCCCCACTCGCTTAGCTGAGGCTAAAGCAAGTAGTAAGACCGTTTTCAATGATAGGAACTTAATATGAACACTCTCCAGAGGCTCAAACGGGGTCTGAGTCAAAGCATTCAAGACCATAGACAAATCCCATGATGGGACCAGTCGCTTCGACACTGGTCTCAAACGCCTCACCCCCTTCATAAAACGGCCTATAAGAGGGTGCCGGCCCACTGAAACTCCTTCGAAGCCCACATGACAGGCTGAAATTGCAGCCAGGTAAACCTTAATGGTAGAGAACGCTCTCCCATTGTTCAGTAAGCTTTGCAAAAAACAGAGAACCTCACTCACCGCACACTGAAAAGGAATAACTCCTTTACGAGTGCACCAGTCATCAAAGACCCGCCATTTCAAATCATACAGCGAGCGCGTTGATGGAGCTCTAGCACTCTGTATAGTATTTATGACCTCCTGGGGAAGTCCGAGTGCGTTTAGATTCAACCCTTCACGGGCCAGACCCAAAGATTCATCCGTTCCGGATGGGGGTGAAAAATTTGCCCCTCCGCTTGGGACAGCAGGTCCCGACGCAACGGGAGTTGCCAGGGCTCTCCCCAAAGGAGTTGGACAATCTCTGCCAGCCACAGCCTCCCTGGCCAATGAGGGGCTATCAGAAGGAGAGATAATCCGTTTTCTCTTATTCTGTCTAGGGTGGGAGAAATTAGACTCAGTGGTGGGAACGCGTATAGCAACACGTTCGGCCACGGGTGTGCCAGCGCATCCACACCCAAGGGTGCACTTTCGTCTCTGAGAGAGAAATACAGCGGACATTTTGCGTTTGCTCGCGAGGCGAATAGATCTACGGCAGCCCTGCCGTATATTTCCCAGATCTGATTCACCACCTGCGAGTGGAGTACCCATTCTCCATATAACAGGTTGCCCCTCGACAGGAGGTCCGCTCCCACATTCAGGACTCCCGGGACGTGCGTTGCGCGCAGCGAACTGAAATGCGCTGCGCTCCAGACAATCAGCTTGCGCGCTAGATTGTGCAGTTGCAACGAACGCGTTCCCCCTTGGCGATTGATATATGCCACCACTGTTGTGTTGTCTGTCCTGACTAGAACATGAAAACCCTCCAAGAATGGACGAAAATGTTTTAGTGCTAGAAAGACTGCCATTAACTCCAGCATGTTTATGTGAAGTCTGCGAAATTGAGGCGTCCAACGACCGTTTACCGATCTGCCCTGAAAAACAGCTCCCCATCCCATTAGGGATGCGTCCGTAGTCACTACTTTTCTCAGAGACACGCTCCCCATCAAGATTCCTGTCCGGAATACACAGGGGTTTCTCCACTGATGAAGTGCCATCACGCACTCCGTGGTAATTTTCACTCTGCGTGCGAGGTGCCGGCGTGGGCACAGACGCTTCGCTGCAACCCAATGCTGGAAGCTCCTCATTTTCAGCAAGCCCAGCGGAACCACAGACAGAGACGAAGCCATCATGCCCATAAGGCGGAGACAGGTCCTGTACGAGACCAGGTTTCCCACGCGAAACTGGGCTAGGCACTGATAAAACGCCATTATCCTCCTTTTCGAGAGCATAGCGCGATATTCCACCGAGTCTATTCGCAAGCCTAGATACTCTATCTCCTGGGACGGGATCAGCTGGCTTTTGGCAAAGTTGATCCTGAACCCCAGATTCGTGAGATGAGACGTGAGCATCTCTATGTCTCGCTCCGCGCGCTCCCTCGAATGAGCGCAGATCAGATAATCGTCCAAATAAGCAGATATTCTGAGACCCCTGTGTCTCAGAGGAGATAATGCTGCTTCTATGCATCTGCTGAACACCCGTGGAGCGAGGCTGAGCCCGAACGGGAGAGTAACAAATTCGTACACTTCGTTCTGAAAGGAAAACCTGAGATATTTCCTGTGCGCCGGATAGATGCTTATATGAAAGTACGCATCCTTGAGATCGACCGTGGCAAACCAATCTCCCCGGCGGATTGAACGAGTGAGAGCCACGACTGTGAGCATCCTGAATTTGTACTCCCTTAAGTGCTTGTTTAGAGCACGTAGATCCAGTATCGGGCGCAGTCCCCCGTCTTTCTTTGGAATTAGAAAATAACGGGAGTAATAACCCCTCTGAGTTTCCCCCACTGGAACTCGTCTTATAGCTCTTTTCTCTAGAAGGGAGGATATTTCCGCTTCTAACACCCGAGCTGAATCCCCGTTTGCTGCAGACGCTATAACCCCGTTGAAAGGAGGGGGTTTTACAGCGAACTGAAGCCTGTAACCCCTGGTTACAGTCGTAAGGACCCACGGGTGCGGAGAACACTCTCTCCATGCCTCCTGATGAAGAGCCAGAGGGTTCGGATGAACCGATTCCATAGATGGAGCGCTGGCGCCATCTAGTGGACAGAGAGAAAAACGGCCAGGATCTGTGTGGCTCAGAGACCGAATTATCTCTTGGTTCTTTGATATTATCATGTTTTTGTCTCCCTGCGCCCTCGGCATTGAGCCTGGATGCGACAGGGGTGTTTTTATTGACTGTGAACCCAGGGGCTGAAGTGCTTTGTGACAATACACTTGTGAACTTGTGCTTGAACTCCGCACACCACATTTGTTTGATGGTTGCGTTCTCAGCCCTTGAACATGTGGAATTGCTGTCAGCAATCCGCGGAACTTTGTGTGTTGAGGGGAAACTGAACTGGCCTGAACACAACTTAGAACCGTTTCTCCGTCCAAAATCCACATCCTCCGCTTCTTCGCGGGTGGGAGAACAGACGTGGTGGACTCGGGAGAGGACATCGCAGAAAACCCTAGGTGCTGCCCGTCCCTCCCCTGCGGAGCCTGTGTCCTAGGTGTCCCTCTTCTTTTTGCTGGAAGGGTTAACGGACCTGGACTTTGCGGCCGCTGCCGCGAATGACTGCTTTCCCCACGGTTTAGCATTCGGAACAGCAGGGGGGCGGGCTGGCTGCTCTGTGCTCTGGGGTTTTGCAGTTCTGGACGCATTCAAAAACCTCCTGTTCTGTGTCGGAGGAACAGGCCGAGGGGGAACGGGAGGACGGAAAGCTCTTTTACGAGGCAGACAGATGTCGAACGCCTCACCCTCCTTCTTCTGGAGGTCGCACCTCTGTCTCATCGCCGCGACGGCCGGGCCGAACAGCCCAGTCGAGTCTACAGGAGCGTCAAGAAAATCCAGTTTCTCCCTGTCACCAATACTCGACAGATTTAACCACAGCGACCTCTCGCCCGCGACAGCGAGAGCCATGGAACGGCCGCTGCTTTGCACCGCACCACGTGAGGTGCGCAGATTGAGATCTGTAATGTTGCAGATCTCCTCCCAGACCGCCGGGTTTGGATTGCCGGCATCGAGCTGCGTGCCCAGCTCCTCCAATAATTCAGCTTGGTAAGCCATCAACAAGGACGTGACATTCAATGCCCTCACCGCTAACGCCGATGACTTATAAATCTTCTGGTACATGGAAGCGGTAAAGCGTTCCATTTTCCCAGGGAGGGAGGGGCTGGCCGATGAGAGAGTGGTCCGCCTGTTCGGATGCAGGTGGTGGGCCACTGACTGCTCGACCGTGGGAGGGTTAGAGAGCCCAAGCCCCTCCATTTCACTCACATCAAGAGACGAATAGCCCTTGACGGGCACGCGATGAGAAAAAGGTTTATCCCATGAGCGCTTCATCTCTGCTATGCACGCCGGCAAAGCGGGGAGCAGTTGTTTTGCCGTGGGAAGGCGGGACGGGAGCCTTTTCCCGTCATAGATATCACGTTTAACTCCCGGATCCCCAGGAGTTACGGGCCAAGGGATGTCAAGCTTAGCTGCTGCACGCTTACAGACCTCAACTAAGTCGCAATCCCCCACCGTCGATGCCATATCGCCACTTTGCACACTCACTGGCCTGGATGTTTGGGCTGCCGACAGGATAGCATCATCTTCCTCATCATCCGGCTCGTCTCGGAGGAGGCGAGCTAGCATCTCCTCATCCTCCTCTTCATCTCCCTCAACCTCATCGCCGCCCGCCAGCAGCTGCTGGTCGAAAAGCGGTGCAAACTCCGGAGACTCCGAATCCATTATATCTCCCCACGAAGAAAGATCACGCGGGGGAGAAGGTTGGGTCCCCTTAACGGAATGAGGGACAGCGGAGAGAACCGGATCGTCTTTGGAAGATGCCGCCACTCGAAGCCTTCTCTCTAGAATCCTGGCCGGCATTACCCGACAGTGCGGGCAACTTTCCGCATCCGCCAGCGCAGCCTGAGCATGCTTTACGCCCATGCATGCGATACACATCGGATGCGGATCCCTGCCCGAGATCATAAATCCACATGCTGCCGGACATGAGCGCGAAGGGGCCTCCTTTCCCTTCTCCGCAGCGACTTTGGACACCGACATGGTGAGTCAAAATCTCCTAAACTCAGCTCGCCTTAACGCGTTAGCTAGGATAGGAAACACCACTAATAACAGTAATGCAAAGAGCTCAGTGACGAGCCGAAAATCCGCAACAGATTTTCTAACCAGGCAAATAAAAACTCAGTAACGAGCAGAGAATCCGTAACAGATTTATTTGACTACACTGCGTTCGGCAACGTCGACCTTGACGGCACGTTTAGGAACTGAAGCAGCGCAGCCTAGGTGCTGATGGAAAGTCCTCACGGGGAAGAGAACAAGAATGCCGTTTTTGGGGATCACAGCTGTATATATAGGGAGAGGGGTGGGCTCCTTGTATGAGCTGTGATTGGTCTATCCTCCGGACAGACGTGGTGTAATTGGTGCTTCCATAGTCTATCACGCCTGGGGGCGTTTCCCATAGTGAGATACCGAGCGATTGTTTGAAAGAGAACCTAGGACTAGTTTGCAAAAGTAGTTTGTTTTTTACATCTTCTCGATCATTTAACAAGCAATTGGATTGACAGCAGTGGTTCTAGAGGCAAAGTTGTCCAGAATGAGAAGTTCTATCATATGATATGAATATCGCGTATATGTGTGAAAAACCACACAATGTACAATCGGTTATGCCCTTGAAAAAGGCAGTATCGCCCCCTACTGTGTATAGCTATTTTTAGTTTTTTTTTCCCCCTCTTATAGTGCCACCAAGTGGCCAAGCTCCATGATTTGTGTCCTGTGACCTCAGATTGAGCTCTTACACAATTGTTTTGAGTTTGGTGAAGATATCTCATTCAGCCCTGCCCCTTTCCAAACATTTTGTCCCTTTGCAGAGAATGAATATCAATTTCTGCACTAGTTTGGTTCCGATCAGGTGAAACACCTAGGACTAGTTTGTAAAAGTAGGTCACGATCGGCTCACGATTGAATGTGAGGCATGCATTTAGTCCAGCGTGAGCCAAGGATTCTAATGACATAAAACACTTGAGCCTGCAATGAACAAGTTAGGAGTTATGAGTAATTTCGTACTTCTGATCACTGTAGTGCCCCCGTCAGGCTGATTGGGGCGAGCTTTGGTGATGTTGACCGGCGATATGAGTACTACCATTCCTCCCAGTTTCAAGTCTTTACGACTTAAGGTTTGGTCTGCTTAATCATTTTTACGTGGGTATTGCTGATCCATGACCATTCTAACAATTACAATAGGGTTTCAGCACTACATGCTTAAAACCCTAAGTATATTACAATAGAAAACAGTCATTTTAAATTGTAATAACATTTCACAACATTGCTGTTGCACTTTTCATAAAAGAATGCAGACTTGGTGAGCATAAGAGGCTTGTTTTAAAAACATTACTTCACACCGACTCCAAATGGTAGTGCATATAGACACCAAATATATGTTGTTCATTAAAGGAACATGATGAAACGTCTCTTTATATATACAGCACATTTCATAGATGTTGCTGCCTCTTGTTAACCATGTAGACTAGGTTTGTTTTGGCTATGGATTTGACCTAGCACTTGGTGACATAGGACAGACATGAATAGACAAGAAAAACAAGAAAATATTCAGTACAAAAAAGGGTTTTTCACATTGCACTTCACCCTGGATTACTGTCGTTCTAAACCCCTTTTTGCCTGGGTTTATAAAACCCTGCTCTGGAGATACAATGTCAGAATGTTATGCAATGATTAGCAACAGGCATCCAATTGCATGCCTCATTTTCACATGCTTTGACAATCATGGAAACAAAGCACATTGTATAAACAGTGTTGGAGAGGAAAAATTTTAAATGTTGATAGAAAACACATGAAATAGATTGAAGAAGAATTTTTACCTTAAGTCCAGGAAAGTCCAAATCAAGTTCAGGAAAAAAAAAATGATAGTACAGTCACCAGCAGGGGCAAATGTAGTGTGAAATGTAAAACAAGACACCCCAAAATTCCATTTACCCTGGATTTAGCATGACCCAGGGATGACGTATTTAAGTGTGAAAAGCGCTTAAAGTCTAACATGTTTTTGCATGTTTTATCCAGACAGATGCCGTCAGACGGCCATATTGAGCCCCACACCCCCAACACAGTCCAGACAGCCTCAGTCCAGTTCAGTCTCCTCCAGCAGAAAACCTCACAGACCTCGTCTCCGCAGGTCCAACAGCGACCCTGTCCTGCTAGACCTGACCGCCAAAGGTAGGGGAGGAATTCTCGAATGGTCTGATGTGTCAATTATGGCAGTCTACAGTCAGATGTTTTTGTATAATGACCACTAAATATATATTGAGTGTCACAGACAACAAATTCAATTAAATTTGCCTTGTTTTCAGAGGATGTATGTGCCGCTACTGTATGCTCTATATGTTTTAATAGCAGATTTGTCTCATTTCAAGCCTAAATGTACATGAAATTAAGGAGGTTTCTATATATGGTCAAAGCGCATACACTGACACAATTCTATATAATTAGTTTATGAACTCTGGCTAATTATTCCCTGTGATGACAGATGGAGGTTTCTTTTTACTTGGTGTGTCCAGATCAGAGGACTGGGTCAGATACATATAGTAAATCTAGAGACACTATAGCTGGCAGTGATGAAGCCCATTTTAAATATAGGACTCTCTGTCTCTGTGTTACTAATGGGGCTCAGCAGAAAGCGCTCATAAATGTTAACAAATTATACAATAAAGTGTTGTGTTACCAAAATTTGCTATTAGATATTTTTCTCCAAATTGTGTGTGTGTGTGTGTTTTTTTTTTATCTGTAGTGAGTGTACATAATTTTACAAACATATGTTAAAAACATACAGAGCTGTGTCTCATTGCTATATTGGTTTCTCTGTTTCTTTCAGTAATGAGTTGCGAAGCAGCTACACAGACAGAATTAGGTCCTGGATCGGCTCCTGCTCCAGGCTCAGTGATGGTAACAGAGCATGGGACGGTTACGCTACGCCCGGGCCGTGGCAAACGGAAGCCACGTCCTAACTCCTTAGTGGACTACCAGAGCTACAGAGACACAAAACTGTTGGTGGCCCGTTTTCTGGAGCACTCCTCCTGCAGCTTGACCCCTGAGGTACAGGAGCTGCTCAACAGCATCAAAACTGTGCTGCGCTCCGATGAAGAACATATGGAGGAGGCCGTTCGCTGCGCCAGCCTCATTGACCAGGCAAGACACATGGGATGAAAACACACAGAGTTACTGAGAGCTTGTTCAGTATAATGAAATCTATCATATTAGATACATAAGGCTTTTATGGCTCATATAGTATAATATAAGACAATATGGACCTCATACTCAAGAAGAGTAGGCCCAAACTGGGCAAAAATATGCAATTTGGTGCAGTTGCTGAAATTTATATGAAAATAAGTAAGTCTTTTAGCTTTAGCTTAAAACACTTTATAACTGTATAACTGTGGTTACTATCTGTAGCAGGGTTGTCACTAACGATTATTTTGGTAATCGAGTAATCATCTGATTATTCTGATGATTAATCAAGTAAACAGATAATTATAATTAATATTTTCTTTAAAATTACTTAAAATAAAATGAGGCAATAATAATTAGTTCAAATAAAGTATCAAAAGCAAGTAATCATATGGTTTTATTGAGAAAATCTGTTAAAATACATAATGTATTACAAACAATAAAGCCAATGTCCATTACGCATAATAACAAATGATGGCAGTGGGTGCCAACAGCCTGACAATTGTTTTTACACTTTACGGCGTGATCTAATTCTTATGACAGTGTTTTAGTGCCACGTAAAAAAAACAAAAAAAAAAAACAAAATTAAAATGTGAGAGTAAAGTCGAAGTGTTTTCTGAGAGCAAAGTCGAAGCGTTTCGAGAGCAAAGTCGAAGCGTTTCGAGAGCAAAGTCGAAGCGTTTCGAGAGCAAAGTCGAAGCGTTTCGAGAGCAAAGTCGAAGCGTTTCGAGAGCAAAGTCGAAGCGTTTCGAGAGCAAAGTCGAAGCGTTTCGAGAGCAAAGTCGAAGCGTTTCGAGAGCAAAGTCGAAGCGTTTCGAGAGCAAAGTCGAAGCGTTTCGAGAGCAAAGTCGAAGCGTTTCGAGAGCAAAGTCGAAGCGTTTCGAGAGCAAAGTCGAAGCGTTTCGAGAGCAAAGTCGAAGCGTTTCGAGAGCAAAGTCGAAGCGTTTCGAGAGCAAAGTCGAAGCGTTTCGAGAGCAAAGTCGAAGCGTTTCGAGAGCAAAGTCGAAGCGTTTCGAGAGCAAAGTCGAAGCGTTTCGAGAGCAAAGTCGAAGCGTTTCGAGAGCAAAGTCGAAGCGTTTCGAGAGCAAAGTCGAAGCGTTTCGAGAGCAAAGTCGAAGCGTTTCGAGAGCAAAGTCGAAGCGTTTTCCGAGAGCAAAGTCGAAGCGTTTTCCGAGAGCAAAGTCGAAGCGTTTTCCGAGAGCAAAGTCGAAGCGTTTTCCGAGAGCAAAGTCGAAGCGTTTTCCGAGAGCAAAGTCGAAGCGTTTTCCGAGAGCAAAGTCGAAGCGTTTTCCGAGAGCAAAGTCGAAGCGTTTTCCGAGAGCAAAGTCGAAGCGTTTTCCGAGAGCAAAGTCGAAGCGTTTTCCGAGAGCAAAGTCGAAGCGTTTTCCGAGAGCAAAGTCGAAGCGTTTTCCGAGAGCAAAGTCGAAGCGTTTTCCGAGAGCAAAGTCGAAGCGTTTTCCGAGAGCAAAGTCGAAGCGTTTTCCGAGAGCAAAGTCGAAGCGTTTCGAGAGCAAAGTCGAAGCGTTTCGAGAGCAAAGTCGAAGCGTTTCGAGAGTAAAGTCGAAGCGTTTCGAGAGTAAAGTCGAAGCGTTTCGAGAGTAAAGTCGAAGCGTTTCGAGAGTAAAGTCGAAGCGTTTCGAGAGTAAAGTCGAAGCGTTTCGAGAGTAAAGTCGAAGCGTTTCGAGAGTAAAGTCGAAGCGTTTCGAGAGTAAAGTCGAAGCGTTTCGAGAGTAAAGTCGAAGCGTTTCGAGAGTAAAGTCGAAGCGTTTTCCGAGAGTAAAGTCGAAGCGTTTTCCGAGAGTAAAGTCGAAGCGTTTTCCGAGAGTAAAGTCGAAGCGTTTTCCGAGAGTAAAGTCGAAGCGTTTTCCGAGAGTAAAGTCGAAGCGTTTCGAGAGTAAAGTCGAAGCGTTTTCCGAGAGTAAAGTCGAAGCGTTTTCCGAGAGTAAAGTCGAAGCGTTTTCCGAGAGTAAAGTCGAAGCGTTTTCCGAGAGTAAAGTCGAAGCGTTTTCCGAGAGTAAAGTCGAAGCGTTTTCCGAGAGTAAGGTCGAAGCGTTTTCAGTTTGGGTGTACGGCAATACACAATGAAAGCGCTATATAAATGCATCATTCATTCATTCATTCAGTTTAAGTGGCATGTGAATCAGTCATCTTTCTGAATACATTTAGACATTTTATTAAATACAGTGCTTTGCGAAATTATTCATACCCCTTCATTTTTTTCACATTTTGTTATGTTGCTGCCTTATGTTAAACTACTTTAAATTACTTTTTTCCCCACATCAATCTACACTCCCTACTCCATAATGGCAAAGCAAAAAATAGGTTTTTAACATTTGTGCAAATTTATTAAAAATAAAAAACTGAAAAGATCCTGTTGCACAAGTATTCATACCCTTTTCTGGGACACTCGAAATTTAGCTCAGGAGCATTCATATTGCTTCTAGATGTTGCTACACTTCGAGTGGAGTTAAACTGTGGCAAATTCATTTGAATTCATTTGAATTTGAAAGATTGGATGTAGTGGTGCTGGAATTTTCACAAAGAAAAAAGTGTAATTTAATGAAACAATGTCTCATTGTAATTGAAAAGACGATTCATTCCCCTGAATACAGTGATCTGTACATTATTGCAAGACACATTTGTTCATATTTTGCTACAAAACTAAGCTGTTTTATATTTAAAGTACTAAAAGCACAAAGCTTATTGCTATTATTCTGTGGCTGGCGCACTACAGATAGGCCTAATAAATGCATTCGAAGATGTGAAATATTATTTCCAAGCATACTGTCCCTGCGAGTATAACACATGTTTTTTTTTTGCTAATAGTCCCACATATACTCAAATAAATTCTAGTGGCCATGGCAATTTCTCCTGGTGCTCCCAAACCGGCCATTTGCATGTGCAGACTAAACTGTCAAAATATTAAGCTATAACTTTATTTGCTACAATTTAATTCTCGTTTCTAGATGAACGCAATAATAAACCCATCACAGCAATATGCAGAGATGGAGTTTGGGATGCTCCACACATGTGAATTGTAACAGTTAAGTTGAAGCAGCTTTTACATGCATGCATTTAAATAATTAAAGCACATATATTAAACCTGCATCGCATATATTGATTTAATTGATTCATAGCGTTTTTAAATTCACAATAGCATTATGCTTTATTATGATTTTTAAATGGGTTTAATATATCATGCAGCTTTGGAAAATGGTCTAATAATGCATTTCATAGATTCTCGCCGTGAAATGCACCACTTCCAGTATTTTGATGCTTATTCAACACAGGCAAAGCGCAGTCTAGAATTTTTTTTCAATCGAGTACTCTAATTGAATTGAGGAATCATGACACCCCTAATCTGTAGGGTTACTTAATATCGTGTTTGGCCGTTTTTGTTCCTATAATTTCCTGACAGATCATTTTTATTAATGTTTGCAGGCCATCACAGTTTCAGAGGTTGCACCAGTGCAGTCCACCCTCCGCAGACAGGCGCAGACGCAGACGCAGACAGGGGCCACCTCCAACACACTGCCACTGCGCAAACGGCCAGGCATCCTTCACCTGCGCAGCTGTGGCGATCTCAGCTCCTTCACATGGGCACAGCTGCAGACCGGGCCGGAGCGCAGGACAGGCACCCATTCTCGAACTAATTCCAGGATGGGCTCTCGGGCAGGATCCCGCCGCCTGGAACAGGAACGTCCACACAGCCTTATAGGAGTCTTCCGAGAAACTGTCCTCTGAGTGACGTCTCAAACAAACTGTGGAACTGAGGAAATAGACTGTTTTCCAGTCGGTGAGGGTAAAGTGAACATCACAACATGAAGGAAGCTAAGCTTTGTATAGAGTACAGATTATTTCACTTCATTTTTAATTAAAACATATGTTTTTGTTGTCAGTGTGTATACTGAATATTATTCATTTTGAACTTTTTCAATTGAAAATCGCTTGTTTTATTTCAAATTATGCATTATGATAAGACACTGGAAAAAAAAAACAATGTTGATTTACCAAATTTTCATGTTCCTTATTTAAACATTGAATATATTAAAAATACACTATTAATAATCATTATTTTAATAAAACATGCATATGTATTGCAGTCGATGTGAGGAATTACTCATTGCTGATTAAATCAGCATGTTGTGTAGAGGATGGATTTGTAACTTTTGATTTTATTTTCGTCCATTCTAAGCAAATTTATTATTTCTACCAAGATGTCCTTCAGAGATTTATTGTGCATTATTACTGAATTTGAGGAGGCTTATCTGCATTATATGGGTGAAATCTACCATCCATATTTCTCCAAGATTAAATAGGATCTTTAAAGCATCTTCCTGTTATCTGAGATTTTCATTAAGTGAATAGTGACATTTAGACAGTGAAGGATAAAGTTTTGCACAAATCCTTTAATTAAACCCTAAATATTTGGGCTCCTTTTTTATTTTTAAGACATTAATATTTTTATTCAGTAAGACTGCATTAAATTGATCATTTAAAGTGACAGTAAAGACTAATATTTTTCCCTACATTTCGTAAAAATTGGTTTCACAAAAAAATGAAGCACTGCTGTTTTCAACATTGATAATAATGTTTCTTGAGCAGAAAATCAGCACATTAAAATGATTTCTGAAGGATCATGTGACACTGAAGCCTGGAGTAATTCACATCAGTAATCACATAAATAAATTATATTTTAAATATATATTTTTTTTAAATGGTAATAACATTTCCCAATTTCTTACTGTATTTTTGATCAAAAACATAAAATTGAGAGATTAAAGAGACATTCTAGTTGTGTACGCTCTCAGTAGTTTGTTTAATGTCGTAAATACTGTTACAAACATTCCTGCTACGGTAAAGGAATGTGTCTAAATAGTTCAATCACAGAAAAGCTAGCAAATAAATAAACATTGCTATTGCTGTACAGAAAGTGTGTTTTTACTTTTAGACATTGACAAACATATAATTGTAATTACATTCAGAGCAAGTGCATTATAAATACTAATCAGACCCACAGTTTCTTTTCTACTTCAGGTACAAACCACATATTCCGCTGAGGCCTTGTTTTCTACAGTCTTGAGGTGGGAATCTGTTGAACCCGTCCTATACTCCGCACATCCTGTGTTACATATGTACATTGATATTTCATTCCTGGTGTCATTTCAATATCACATTAAGCCCCTTGTTTTTGTTTCTCCAATATTAAATATTTAAATCCATCACTTTTTAAAGCTCGCACAATATCGTGAAGTGGACACAGCATGTCCTGTACTGTATAGTGCAGAAGTCTGGGACACTGAAGGTACATTGAGGTTGAGGGTTGATGCGCTAATCTTACAGCCCAAAAGCGTAACCATCTTAGAACAGTTTTATCTAAGTCGTTCTTTCGTTCCATTATAAAAATGTGCAACATCTTTTAGAATAAATAGTTCCATGGTGGCAGCAGACCACTAACATTATGGCAAAAATTATGGTGTTATTTAGCCTGCAGACATCAGTCATGAAGGAATAGTTCAATCAAAATTGAAAAATTACGGATAATGTACTCACCCTCTGACAATTTAGTTTGTTTCTTCATCAGAACAGCTTTGGAGAAATTTATCATTGCATCACTTGCTCACCAATAGAGTCAATGGGTGCCGTCATAATGACAGTCCAAACAGCTGATAAAAACATCACATTAAACCACAAGTAATCCACATGACTTCAGCCAGTCAAATCCATCATTAAAGTGTTTTATACAACAGTTCTTTCTGGTTCTCGAATCTGATTGGCTGATAAGAGTGTTGATATTAGAGTCCAACAGAACTTGCCGTACTTCTCACAGTGTCAAGGCGGACGTCCAAATCCACTATAATCTAAAATATATGCTGTTTTATGTTGTTTTAGGAGGTTTTCAGGCAAGAATATACTTTTTTAAAGTTCAAATATGCAGTTTGTTAATAAAGGTAACATCTATTTAAAAAATTGCATCAATGTTTTCGGACATGTGAGCTCCAGGGCGTCAGCGGCCATTCAGTGCTCATGAACCCGCTGAGAAAAGCCTCACCTCAGCCAAAGCTTCTGGAATTTACCACTGGCTCTGATGTCTCTATAGTGGTTAAACGGTGATATAATTAATTTTGGGTAAATCTATCATGCAGTCTTTGGTCTTATTAATCTATTATTTGTTCCAGAGCAAATAGTTTTGTTTATGTTAATTCAATGCTCTAAATCAGAGCGCTGCCTTTGTACTTTTGACTGAATTGCCTAGCAACTTTATGATGGATGTTGTTGTTTATTATTAAATATTATTATTCAATAATTTGTATATAAATAATAGTAATATTTAATAACAGTGTTTAGTATTGAGAAACGGTGAGTGTTAGTGTGTTAGTTACATTGTTCCACCATTAGATGGCGACAAGAGACTGTTTTTATGGATCAGCAGTAAAGACTTTTACATTGAAAAATAAACACTGCTATAAACGGAAGTAATGTTTTTTTTAAAGATTTTTTTGGGGGGCATTTTTGCCTTTATTGTGACAGGACAGATCAGAATTGACAGGAAGCGAAGTGGGATCGGGAAAGGTTCTTGAGTCAGGATTCGAACACGGGAAGCCTGTGAAGTTATTTTTACTTTCAACAACAGCTTGACGCAGTGAACAAATGCACTGAGCAGCACTGTCATAAGAAATCACCCTTAACAGATGAAAGATATTAATGTTACGACAAAGATAATGCTTTCCTCAGCGGACATTCAAACTAATGTTTTATTGTGAATATAAGATTGAGCTGAAGCATGAATGCTGTATCAGATGCAGACAATCACACTAATTCACCCCTAGTTAAAAAATGCCATTTTTTAATTAGTAATGAACTTGGGCTCAGCTTTTAAACTGTCAAACAGAGATTTGAATCTATGGCAGAAGGAAATAGTTCTGCACAAAAGAGGGTTTTAAAAACTCTACGTTGTTCATTCTTATGCATTTACACACTCGTGCCATCGAACTGTTGTATAAATACAATATCACACTCCTAGATGTGAGATATGGCTGTATATTGGCCTTGTGCCGAATCACAGCTGTGCCGATATACAGCCATATCTCACATCTAGGATTGTGATATTGCTCATTTATTACACGGCTCTGTGTAATACTCAATTCTGACTGGCCAGTCATTACATTTTGAAGTATGTTATTCCCCGATAACTACCGGTAAAAACTACCATCTGGATAACTGCAGTCGATGCTATTCGCTTGCTATGAACATTTTTTTCTTCAGTATTTTGTGTCTAATTATTTAGTTTTGTGGCAAGTATCTATGTAATAAGTGGGATAATGTACATCCAGCTGGTTGTTATTGCAAAATAAAGCCCTTCAGTCTTCGTGTCTGGCTGCTGATAAGTCTGCCGGGCTTTATTTTGCAATAACAACTGGCTGGATGTACCCCTTACTTAAACTGCAAACTTCAAACATGTCCTCTATCCATAATATTGCAAAAAGTCATCTCATCTGAATCCGGAGAGAAATCTGCCCAGATGAAGCACCGTTAAAACAGCTCTAACCAAATAAATCGGAAATGTTGACAACATTTTCACTGGAGGAAGCTTTATAATGTTAATTCACAAGACATTACTTGACGGACTGGAATTTGTGTGGATTATTTGTAGGTTATTGTGATGTTTTTATCAGCTTTTTGGATTCTGACGGCACCCATTCACTACAGAGGATCCTTTGTTGAGCAAGTGATGCAATGCTCAATTTCTCTAAATCTGTTCTGATAAAGAAACAAACTCATTTACATCTTGGCTGGCCTTAGGGTGAGAACATTTCCAGCAAATTCTTGGGTGAACTATTTCTTTAAAAACAATAATAAATAGTAGAACACTGGTGTCAAAGACTTTTGCACAATTTACCTTCATTATTGTACACATGGTATATATTCATTGGATATACTGTATATAATATGCTATATGTAAATAAATATAATATATAATATATATATGAAAGTGTCTAGCTGGTTTTATTTTATAATGAAGTCATTTGTAATCACACATCACACTCACTACAAGAATAAATAGCAATGCATACAAAAAGACCATGCTCCACATAAAGCAAAAAACAATGAAACATGAGGCCCTTCCTGTGTTGTGTGTTAATGACTTTTGATTCCATTAGTAAAAGAATACCGTGATAATGAGGTCAGAATGTAATTTTGGGTGTGAAATACACATTTCAAGCAATAAGACGTTTTCTTACCAGCAGAGTTTGCTAATGTCTCAAAAAGCCATAATGCCATCAAATACAGTCATCACAATATTTCCAGTATCAATACAGATTCAGCACTGTAGTAATGTCAGTATATTGTGATGTATTCTACATTATGTTGGCAAAAATACCTTTGCGAATGTCATTAGTGTGAGTGTGCTCTTAAAAAGAAAGAAACACCAAGCAATACTCAAGTACACTTGATGGTAAAATGGGGAAAACTGTCAATAATTCACAGCAATAAGCTTCTTGTAAGACATTTTATGCTTGTTTGCAAATCACATATATAGTGATATTTACCAGACTGCACACAGTCTCTAATAAGTAAGTAACAATGGAGATGTGCCAAAGCATGCTGACGGACAAGCACCGGTCAGTTCTCGCACAAATGGTACTATAATGTTTGTCTGAGAGTCTCTGGACACACAGTCGGTTTTGAATCAGTTCATGTTGAAATATACTCTGTACTAAAACTCAGCTCAAATATACCAGACCAAAGCTTTCTGAGCGAATACGGTACTGTTAAGACACATTCTGTTCTTAAGTGAAAAAAAACAAGTGAAAAAGTAGCACACATGGATTAAACATTTAGTTGATAAAAAAAAGGCTGTAATGACTTCGTAACGAGGTAAAAAAAGATAAATGAGATCTCAGAATGGAATCATTCAAATCCATCGTGAAAAGGTTTCTTCACACAATGGTTTTCAAGTATAAATGTTCAAAAGAAAATGCTACCAATATAAGCATATTTAATTTGCAATATTATTTCATATACAGATGCTTGTTTAAGACAAAAAGGAAGGTTTCTGTGCATAAAAATAAGGAATGCAGTCATTTACAACAAAATATTGCACATCAAAGTCAAAAAAGCAGTAGAACACAACAAAACGGTTCATTTTTAGGATGCTTTCTCCCAACTACCCGACTAATATATATGTGTGTGTGTGTGTGTGTGTGTGTGTGTGTGTGTGAATTTAAAGAGGTTCTTTTAAGTTCCGTTAAGTCCAAAACGTCCCCAACAGTGCCCCATTCAAACAACGTCAATTATTCTCAGATATCCAAATATCTCCAAAACATTTTTTCCAAAATATGGCATCATCATTCTGTGAGGCATTTCATCCACAATTTCTATGTGCTCTACTATGCATATACTAGACATAAATTATCCCACTGAATTATCCACCAAGGATGAGCCAAAAAGGTCATTTGAATTGAAACTATGTTTAAGAAAGGACTCAATGGTTTGAGCTTTCTCAGCAATCAGGATGTAGAATTGGAATTGGAATTAAAATGTAACCAATTAGAATTAAAATGTAATGTATGTGTTTTGTGTTATGTTTCAGTATAAATTGCCTATGAATATGATCATATACACAACATTTTCTATTTTCAGAAACATTATGACGATCTCATGACAAAAACGTACCTGTGGGAACTTTTTCGCAAGACGCGAAATATACCGGCCTGTACATTATTCTTACAGTAAGCAGTGTTGGGGAGTAACTAGTTACATGTAACGGCGTTACGTAATTTAATTACAAAATAAATGTAACAGTAATTCGTTACAGTTACTTAGAAAAATGTGTAATTAAATTACAGTTACTTATGAAAATGTTAAAGATTACAAATGGGGTTACATCTAAAAATTTTCTTTAAAAATCTGGGATATGTTGAATAATATTAATCTGTTGCTTTGCCTGTTTTTGATATGCACGATGCCTTCTGCTAAGGCCATTTATTAAAGCGGTGCTATTCTGATGCTTTTGATTGGTTTGAATTTGCGGTGCACCACGTCCGCCAATTAGGTTAATCCTCTTTGTCAGGGCGTTCATCGTCCCCTTTGTGTATTCGAGACCAATGTTAAAAACATTCTTAACAAATTAGCTAGCCTGCTAGCTGCCTTTACCAGACACACACTTGTATTTATGAACCCTTTCACAAAAAATATCGCATTTTTTCTCCTTGAATAAGGTTGGTAATGTCAGATCTAACTTGCGATTTTATCACATTAACCCATTTTAATTTTGAGTGTCATTTGTAAAATCAGTGTTTAGACTACTGCGTGATTTTCAGCTGAAACGTGACTAATGATTTGAAGGATGAAAATCCACTGCAGTTTAGTTTATTTTCAAATAATATAGATCGAGTTTTCTCAAGGGCTTGAAACTTTTCTCTATAATGATCGATGTTGACCTAACGTGCCACCTAGTGGACAAATCTCTCAATTAGTCTGTCCCATTTTGTCTTGCAAAATCGAGCTATCATCTAGTGAAGCACCCCAGTTTGTCACTGAATCTAAGCAGTGTTTTAGATAAAATGTAACTTTATTTGAAACAATAAAAAAAAAAAAAAAAAACAATACCATGGATTTTATGACACAGCTACAATGATGGAGTCTGTTTGGATTTGGCAGTATCTAGTCTAGAATCTATTCTTTCTTCTGTTAGTGAGAAATAATTATTAGCCCTGTATGGTATAATGATTTCCCTTCACACATAGTGGTAAAAAAAAAATAATAGTATGCAGATTTTTACTATTTTTTTATTATATCAGTAAGAAGAAAAAAACGTGTTTTTACTACATTATTATAATCTAGAATTGTGTTTTCTCTTAAATATAACTAAAAATAATTATCTATTATTTTAAATAGATGCTTGAAAATGATTTAGTTGAAAATATCCATTAGAAACTTAAAAGTAATCAAAAAGTAATCAGATGTAATCAGTTACTTTACTTTTCTAAAGTAATTGAAAAGGTACACTACTTATTACATTTTAAATAGGGTAATTTGTAATCTGTAATCTATTACATTTCCAAAGTAACCTCCCCAACACAGTAAGTGACAGTAAGTGAGTTGTCAGTTCTCACTTGAAATATCCATTGAGTGGCACTATAACTCTAATGCTCCGTGATGTTTGAAAATAATGTACCATCTGCATTACACCTAAACCTACCCGATAGTATGAATAAAAGCGAATGTGATGTTAAAACATAATTGCAAGCATGCCGTTTTAGCTTGTTTTTTCGATCGGTCACCATTCAGCTCTTTCATTGTGCTTCATGTTTGTCATGGGATTCGTACCCAAGGATTCGGCATCCTAAGTCCAATTCCGTACCGGCTGAGCTACCGAGCAAGCTTATTATGTCGGGAAAGTGAAACATATGGAGCTGTAATCATAACTGTGTACAAAAATTATTACAAAATGCTCGCTGTTTTACTGCCTCTAGTGTTCATTTCTGGTTGAAACAGCAGTGACATGTAATTATTAGTACGTATTTCACATCTTGCGAAAAAGTTCCCACAGGTATGTATTCGTCATGAGCTCAGGTAGAAAATGTTCTATATTTCACCATATTTAATACATTAAATAAACCAAAATTAAAGAACGCTTCCTGGAATGCTCCAATTTACTCACTATTTTATCCAGTCAAAAATATGGCAATAGTAATAAGCTGTCAAATTTACATTTTGTTTTGGTGGCTGTGCTAATTAACCCTTCGCAGGGAGTTTGACTGACAGGGGATATGACCAATCATAATGTCAAATCTGCCATTTTGTCTGACAAACAAACCAGACAGCAGGGTCGGTGGACTTAAACTTGAAAAATGGTGTATATTGACATCTTTCAGTCGTTAAAACAAGATAGCTTCTGATGGTTGTTCAGGTTTATTTTGTGCTATAACTAGTAATAAGGAAGAGATGATCGTTTCATGTTCCGCTTGAACTGAGGCACTACAGAGATCTGTCATGACACATTAAAGAGCCACAAAACGATATGTATTGTTTGAATTTCTTTTCCAAATGACAAAATTTGAAAGCTAAGACTTTGTTTCATACCAAAAGTAACCTGTTCTGTCTTATCTGTCAGCAAGTTGCCAGTGTCCTCTTTGCGAAAGGACAATAGACAAACTCTGTTTGCAAAGAGTGATGACATTTTTTGTGGGCGGAGCTTATCTAGTGGCAGAAAATCACAGTTATCAAGTAGCTGCCTATGGAAGCCATGGAATAAAAGAATTTAAACAAGGTTAATTTAGATTTAAAATTCTGACTTTATTCTAGCAATTCCGAGATTATATCTCACAATTCTGATAAGAAAAATCAACTCTTTCAACTTCTCTATTTTCCCCTCGGTTTATATCATGCATATCAGTTTATATCCCACCCTCCTGGCTTTTTTCCCCTTAGAATTGACATATTCGCTATTGTTGAGTTACATCGAGTTACAAAGTCCGAAATATGAGATGTAAACTTGAATTTGCAAGAAAAATGTCAGATTTGTTAGATAAAATAGGTAAATGTTATGTAAAATGTTATAGGTTCGAATAGTATTTCATGCTGTAACTGTAGGGGCTTATACAATATGTCCCCTATGAACTGCATATGTGCATATTGTGTAGACTTGTAGATTGTTTACATCAAATTTATGCTGTAAAACTAGAGTAATCATAGCAGGTTTAAGGTTTCATCCATAGTCTGTTCATTTAAACATCTGCATTTAACTTCAAATGGTGTCTTTGAAGACAGTATTTTATAAAAATGATTTGCATTTCGTTTCTGACATCCAATGGCACAACAATATTTTTTTTTCTTTATCAATGAATTGTACCCATTTGCCTCCACTTGTTACCAGTGTAATTCTGCCACCACAATGCGTGCACAGCTGCAAGTAATGTAACTGGGACGTCTACTCCAGACTGGTCTATCCACCTTTTTTCTTGTAAGCGTGGCCTGGACCATTTTATGGGTCCGGCTTCCAGTCTCATTTGCATCCAGCAATTTTTAACTGGTACAAAACAGCTTGTTTTGCAGCTTGATATTGCAAATTGTTGTGTTTTACCATATTATTTTAATGTATCATCTTAATTATGAGAACACTGGTTTGTAGTGCAAACTGTTTTACTGTTTACAGCACGTTGTTATTCTTTTCATTATAAATACATTTCACATTTCAGGAAATATATGGACCTAATTAGTCAAAAAAAAAATTCTGTATTTATTTATTGTAATAATAACTAATGAATGTCTTTGAACTCCAATTCTAAACTCCAATTCTACATCCTGTGGGTTCTGACCAAGTTGATGAATTGACTTTTTCTGAATCTTGCCATTTTTCACCATATTCCTCAAAGTAACAGCTGCCCTTAAAACTAAACTTGAATGTAAAACACTTGATGGTTGCCAAGCTTGAATAAATAACATCGTAAATGTATGATAAGGCAAACTCCTTTTTCTTTTTGTACGCCTAACCGTCACACAGGTGTACTTTTTGTCACCCATAAACTGCTGTGTTGTAAATACAGGTATATCATTTCAAATGCTTTTTTGAAGGACACCACTTCCTGTGACGGGGCTCTTTAAATATTTCTCACTCTCTCTCTCTGCTTTCTTCCACGGAGCGGACTGAGTGCACACAGAGAGAGGAATTACACAGCACAGCATACTCACTCACAGCAACAGAAAAGAAGAGATGAAGAGCTCGGGGGAGGCAGTGAAGAGAAACCGAAGCGTCATGTAGAGCCATGTTGAGCAGAGCTTCAGTGGATTCAGTCACACAGTCACCAGTCCACAGGGCTGACAGTTTCACATCAAGATTAAGGTTATATCTGGTGACAACAGGGCAGGAGGCTCGAGAAAGCATCGTAGCTTTAGATGTAAACTGGTTGCTCCTGGGCTGTTAACAAGCGGTACATGGCAGCCGGCATAGTCTTCATGTGAATCTGTTCGGCAAAAGCGATCGTCAAGTTCAGTTACACACAAGCGATACCAAAAAGCAAGTGCTAAAATCATGTTATATGTGACCCTGGACCACAAAACCAGTCATAAGGGACATTTTATTTTAATTGAGATGTATACATCATCTAAAAGCTGAATAAATAAGCTTTCCATTGATGTATGGTTTGCTAGGACAATATTTGGCTGAGGTACAACTATTTGAAAATCAGGAAACGCGTTTAAAGTTGTGCAAATGAAGTTCTTAGCCATCCATATTACTAATCAAAAATTCAGTTTAGATATATTTATGGTAGGAAATTTACAAAATATCTTCATGGAACATGATCTTTACTTAATATCCTTGCATCTTCTGGCTAAATTACTTCACTGTAACAAAGTATTTTGTTATACAAAGCAGGGTTGGGTGGAAAAGAAATCCCAAATGAATCAACATTTTGCCACAACTGTTGCAGATTAAGTTTAAAATGTAGTACTGCAGGAACATTCTCTTAAAACTAAGTATTTGGACACGTTTGTGGATCATGTTCAAAGTTAATGATAAACTACACTTCTGGTTACACCTTTGTGAACTTCACACAGAACTCACACTTACACATTGGTTGATTTACAGTGAGAAAAGTGAAAGCTGTCAGGGCAACATTTGATAGGCTGTGATCTACATGAAACAGAACTAAACAGGGTGCCAAGTTTCCATAGTTTCATGATCGTAATTTAAATAAATGGGCTCATTACCTCATCAGAGAAATAGTGATGAGAAAAATATTATGTTGTTAGGCAGGTGTGGCAGCATGGAGCTCGATCGTGTTCACCCCTGACTTACCTCACCAACTGCATTTGACAGAATGTGTACAATCTTCTCATGAGGGGTGGCCACAACACTCTGGCTATTGATTTCAATGATCCGGTGGCCGACACGCACCCCACCGCGCTCCGCTATCCCTCCTCTCATCAGACTGCAGATCTGGAGGATGCAAAATAGAATAAAGTTGTACTTCAGACTAGTTTTTATTTTTGTAGTTTCCATTTTCAATGTAATTTTTGTTAAAGGGATAGTTGACCCAAAAATTAAAATTCTTTCATTAATTAGTCACCCCGATGTCGTTCCAAACCTTTAAGACTTTTGTTCATCTTTGGAACACAAATTAAGATATTTTTGATGAAATCAGAGCTTTCTGCATAGACAGCAACTACCACGTTCAAGGCCCGGAAAGGTAATAAGGACATTAATAAAATAGTCCATGTGACATCAGTGGTTCAACCTTAATTTTATGAAGCTACGAGAATTTTTTTTTTGTGTGTAAAGGAAACAAAAATAATGACTTTATTTAACAATTTCTTCTCTTCCTTGTTAGTCTTTGACGTGTGTTCAAAAGAGTACCATGCGTTTGCATTCCTCTGATTGAAAATGCAGGGTCAGAAAGCTCTCGGATTTCATCAAAATATCTTAATTTGTGTTCTGAAGATGAATGAAGGTCTTACGGATTTGGACATGAGAGTGAGTAATTAATGACATAATTTTCATTTTTGGGGGAACTATCCCTTTAAAGCTTTAGTAATTCAGTTGTGAGTTTTATTAGTCATTAATAAAATTCTTAGTTAAAGAAAATGAGAAATGCTGCTTTGGCAACTAGCTGTAATAAATTAAGTGTATTCGATTTTATTTTTTTTTAGTGTTAGTGTTTTAGTTGTAGTTAAGTATAATAACCTAATTTATTCAAAATAATAATAAACCAATTTATTCAAAATCATGTAACTTTTGAAAACACATTACTACTACTATACTATTATAATTATTACAATTATGGTCAATAACAATTATTATTTTGATGTTAAGTCTGATAAATGACTTATATTATAATTCTCTACTATTCTCTACATATATTAAAAATACATTAAAAAACAATTTTATCATTTTAAATGCTACAGTTGATTTTAGGCATCACAAATATACAAAAGCCAATAGATTAACCTAAATATATTTTTTTCAAATACCCACAATGCCATTCTGTACACTAAATCCCAGCTGATATCTCAGGTCTGGTCTTCTGATGAGGACAGTGGTCACAGGTGGGCATCTCACAATGTTGAGCTTTATTCTGGACTGATTCTTCAATCCCTAGAAGACAAGAGCAATATGTTTTACACATTAAAATAAATGTAAAAGAATTGGTTACAAATAAATATGTATATAAACATCTGAGAATCAAAATTAAAACTTTTAAATTACCATCATTGTACTTAAATGGATAGTTCACCCAAAAATGAAAATTCTGTCACCCTCATGTTGTTCCAAACCCGTAAGACCATCATTCATCTTTGAAAAAAATAAAATAAAATATATATATATATATATATATATATATATATATATATATATATATATATATATTTGCGATGAAGAGAGCTTTCTGACTTTTAACGATTCCAGCCAAGGAAGAAGGGTCTTATCTAGCAAAACGATTGGTTATTTTCTAAAAAAAAAAAAGACAATTTATATACATTTTAACCTCAAATGCTTGTCTTGTCTAGCTCTGCGTCTGTTCATGACAGTTAGGGTATGTCGAAACACTCCCATCTCATTTTCTTCTCCAACTTTGCTGTTTTACCTTTTTTTGTAAAGACCATTTGATCTTTTTTTGCACGTTCATTTTGTAAACACTGGTTGGTACTTCTGCAGCGATGTAGGACAATTTTGAAGTTGGAGGAGAAAATGAGATGGGAGTTTTTTTACACACCCTAACTGTCATGAACCAGAAAACACAGATTTGACCCAGAGCTAGACAAGATGAGCATTTGAGTTTAAAAAAATACATAAATTGTCAATTTATTTAGAAAATCATTTCGCTAGATAAGACCATAGAAGTCCACTATATGGACAGAAATCCTGAAATGTTATCCTCAAAAAAACAATTTCTTTACAACTGAAGGAAAAAAACCCATTTTGGATGACAAGGGGGTTGAGTAAATTATCTGTCAATTTTTGTTTTGGAAGTGAACTTCTCCTTTAATTTGGGTTCTAAAGACAAACAAAGACCTAATGGTTTTAGAACGACATGAGGGTGAGTAATTAATAACAGAATTTTCATTTTTGGGTGAACTATCCCTTTAAGTCCACTTGATTTTGCACCTGCTGTACCTTGATAATACTCTGACAGGTGGAGAGGGGTAACCCCACCAGGCTGGTGCCATTAATGGACATAATCTGGTCTCCGATGTTCAGCCTGCCAGACTTCTCGGCCGGGCCGCCGTGCATCATATTTGCTATAATAACTGTTGGCAGGATGGAGCCCCAGCCCGACTCTACAATCACCACCCCAAGTATCTCTCCCTTCTGCTTCTCTATGTAAACCTGTACACACACACACACACACATATATCACTACTAACACGACTGATAATACTGACATTATCATGGCAAATTCTCAAAATTTCACAGTAATCTTCTGTTTCCAGCAGGCATGTGCTGTCCTCTCACATCTTTGCAGTTCTCAGACTTGGAAAAGTGAATGAGGTCATCGTTGTACATGTCCTGTGTGTTAAGGAGGTCGCTGTACTCTTTCTGGCTCAGATCCTCTGGGTTGATGCCATTGGCACGCAGAAACTCTTGGTACGCCACACTGAAAGCCTGGCCAATGGACTGAGCTATGAGCTGCGCCTAAGCACAAAGAGGAATCAGGTTAAATTAACAACTAATATTTTATTCTATAATGCTTACATGCTTACAATTCGATGTATCTAAGCATTTTAAGAAGCAAGCACTTTAACAAAAAAAAAAAAAAACAGATAACAGCTACACACATAAGGGTCAAGAGACGACAAGGGTGGTGTTCCTCAGGACAGTCGCATACATGCCTTTTTGCCCTTATGTCACTGCTGTATGCTGTGCTGTGACATACGCTGTGGCATATACAGGCTCTTTAAATTCAAATAGCCTCTGCAGCTGAACAGAGAAAAGGTCACTTCCCGTCTACTGATTCAACCCACGCAGCAAGACGCCCAGGAACACCATCTGGATAAATGCTATTAGAGGTCACCACAATGCCCAGTAACTGCAGTACTGAACATGCTGGGAAACAATGAGAGCCGACTGAGAAAAATTAGGCAAATATGTAGGATTCAATTTGGTAAAAGTACCAAGGGCTTTATGTTGTGGCTGAACTTTTCTTAACCGTGGTCAAACAACTGTAATTAATGGCCTAGACTGGTTTATTGCGTTCATAAACCGCAACAACAGCAGTATGGGGAAGTGTGTAAATCTATTTTATATTGTTTTACAATGCTGAAGCAGTAAATTGAAACCGTCGCCTTAGCAGCTGTTTGATAAGGTCACACTGACACATAGTTCGGATGAAGAACTCACATCTTCAGACTCAAATACGTGACAGATCATCTTGTATTGGCGCTTCTCGTCCTGAGCCGGGTCAGAGGCTTCCATGTTCTCCTGAGAGTCGGAGCGAGGCATTCTTCTTCTGGCCATCAACACCACGATGTTCCCAATATCAGCGATGTAAGAGATGGTCCTTAAAGGGTGGTCCATCATGGTCTCCTGTAAATCGGGAGAAGATTATAGTGGTAAGAAAACTTTAAACACTCACTTTATATTAATCATAGGGTGACCAGATGTCTCATTTTTCCTGGGACAGTCACATATTTCAGCTCTATTTTTAGTGTCCCGGGTATTTTTTAGTGTATTTTTAGTGTTCTTTCATGCGAGAACAGCCTAATGAAAGGCAGCCAAGCTCGATGTAGAACAATGTTAGCATCCAATCACAATTTGTTATCAATTAACTTGCAACTAGTGAAGGCGAGATCATGCTGAATGACACCGATTACAGTTCTCTCAGACAGCGTGCGATCAGTTCTCCTTGCGTCTGATTTGTCAAATACACGCAGTTGTCAAAATTTCCATCGTGTGGAGTATCTCACATAAATACAGTCAGTTATGGCTTAAGTGAATGTAAACAGGTGGGTGAAAACCGGATGTGTCTGTATATTACATTTATGCATTCGGTCTTAAAGGGACGGTAGCCTAATTAGCCTGCCTGTTTGTTTTATTAATGTTAACCATTGTCTGTTTAATTAATGTTAAACAACAAAAGATGTTAAATAAATTAATACATGTTAAGCCTACTGTATTTGCCTTATGGTTTATAATTTGAGTCAAAAGTTTTTGAACAGTAAGATTTTAATGTTTTTTTTTTTTTTTAAAGAAGTCTCTTCTGTTCTCCAAGCCTGCATTTATTTAATCCAAAATAAAGCAGTAATATTGTTAAATATTTTTACTATTTAAAATAACTGCTTTCTATTTGAATATATTTTAAAATGTAATTTATTCCTGTGATCAAAGCTACATTTTGAGCATTAATACTCCAGTCTTTAGTGTCACACAATCCTTTAGAAATTATTCTAATATGCTGATTTGCTGTTCAAAACAACATTTATTATTATTATTATCATCAATATTTAAAACAGTTGAGTAATTTCTTTCAGGATTCTTTGATAAATGCTGTTCTTCTGAACTTTCTATTCATCAAAGAAACCTAAAAATATGAGAATATTAGAATGATTTATGAAGGATCTTGTGACCAGAGTAATGATGCTAAAAATTCAGCGATGAAATCACAGGAATAAATTAAATTTTAAAATACATTCAAATAGAAAACAGTTTGAATGGTAAAAGTAGTAAATGGTAAAAAAAATATACTGTTTTTGCTGTACTTTAGATCAAATAAATGCACAAGAATTTCAGAAATGTTTTTAACGGTAGTTCAATTTCCCTGAAAGACATGATTATTTTATCCTGATACTACTTCCTTGAGATTGTAAGATGTCTTGTAGGATGTCTGCACTGGTATTTTAAACAGTTTTGGTCAAAAGTGCTTCTCCCCCGGTTGGCACAGTGAAACCAAAATTGCAGTTATAGGTGATGAAGTACCTGTGAGTCTGCATTGAGCACTTTGATTCTCTGAGTGGAGATGAAGAGGTCCACCTCTGTCATGGGCTGAGCTTCACCTTCTGGAGCCTGAAGATAGAAAACCACACAATATCAGTCACTGAGACAGACTGACAGAATAACTCTCAGACAGAAAGAGAGAGAGAGCTGACAAGGCCCAGAGATGCCATGAAGGAGCGTGCAAGCAACTTTATTTGGCATCGTCAACATTTGCCTTCTTCAAGGTTAGATACTCAAATTCTTTTACACTCTCTCCTTCATCGTGTAACTCTGATAACCTGCGTGTGTTTCTTTTAAAGCCAGCTAGTATTGCAAGTTGGCATGGGGTTAGTTTGGTTAGTTTTGTTCTTCATTTGAAGAGAATTCAGTTTTAAGTGAGATAGAGAGAGAAAAAGTAAGAGAGTTTTCCATCAAGTGCAAGAACAAAAAAGGTCAAGAGAAGTGCAAAACATGCTGTGCTAGATATACACCTCCAAAAACAGTCACAAACACAGCACAGTACCTCAGAAAGAAAAAAAATACAGAATACAAAGAAGAAAAAAGTAAAGATCACTTGCATTTTCTGTATCCAGCAAACTAGACTTCCCTGACGTTAACTTATTCCACAACTAAGTTCTGATCTAAGATCTGGTGGTAAAACTGAGGTAATGTTTGGTGTGGAATGAACAATGGCTAACAGACCGTGCGGACGGACACAGGTACATGACTCATTGCTGGATTCAGAAAAATGGCAGAGCGACAGGAAATATGAAAACACTGAAGTGCTGAAACCAGGCAAAAGAAGACGAAGAACAAAAACAAAAACAAAACACCAAACCGATGAGCAATTACTGCACCTTCTTCCTGTTTTTGGCTAATTTCTGGGCCGTCTGCTTAGCATGGAACAAACAGAGACAGGAACATTGTTAGATAAAGCAGAGCTCAGCAAGACCAATCACATTTGGGGAATCGTTCTGCTCAATGAGCTGCATCTGAACAGTGACTTCTGGGATATTTATCAGCGTGGGGCGACTAGATAGATCCAGATGACACCAAGCCAAGCTTACGAGACACCACCCTGCTACAATATGTTGCCTTTGGTTTCATTTTCACGGTAATTTGCGCCAGCATCCACCAGGTGGCCCATTTGTTCTTTTAATATCATATGTCGACTATTGGTTTTATATTACAGAACATTCTGTTCATAAATAAAAATCAACTATACAAAGCAGAGATGAACTCTGCTGACAATTAGATTAAGAGCAAGTTCAAACTTGCCAGCAGGCTGTGGTAATGGACCAAACTGGCCATCTAAGAAAGATCCACATCATGGCAGCTGAGGCAGGGCGTATTGATTCAGACGTCTCTCCAAATGCATGCAGTTTACACTTGCTTTATATACTGCATTGAATCTGACAGTCTCAAGAATCTCACTCAATCTGAGCTCATGATTGCGTATGAGGTGCAGATGAGGTTTGACCCAATAAAACAAAGAATTCATAAGCTATGATCATCTTCAATTATCTTTAACAACAGAGATTACACTTGTATAACCCATAGCCATTTACATATTTGCAAAGGGGGCAAGTGCATCAGTCTGAAAATTTGACATCTTTTTGGCCCACACTGCACTTTTGCAATTCTAAGAAAGAGCTTTTTCCATTATATTAGAAATGGAAAAAACTGTCACCAAGGAAAAACTAAGGCTGCAAGATCACTAATGCATGTTTTAGGTTAAGTCATCTAAAATGTGAGAACGTCCCTGACTCTGCCTTTTAAGCAACCCTGTTAAATCAGATTATCTACAAGTAAATATTAAATAAGTGTCTGGGTTTCACATCAATAGCTGACCAAAATTAATTTGAGGAAATGATAAATGCTAAGAAGATAGTGTTATCTAATAATTTATAGACCAGAACATAGGGATGTTATATTATTTTATTATTCATTTATTTCTATCAATCAATTTTGGATAAATACCGTGTAAGCTGATGTTGGATATTAAATTGTGCAGCTCATTTCCTCTATTGTACATTTAGATTACCATCAGAAAATTAATCTTTATAAACACGAATAATTTAATAACACAGTCAAATGCAATCTTTAGCAAATCACATTTTTTATACTGTTCAATACAACATTGTGGTGCCTAAGTTCACTTGTAGCATTTAAAATGACTAATTTAGTTCTCACTGCTTCATTTTTTATTCATTACAGAGAAAATAGTACATTTAAAATGTAAAAAATGATCAGCTCATAATCAGCTCAAATCTTAAAGGGATAGTTCACCCATAAGTGAAATTTCTGTCATTAATCACTCGCCCTCATGTCATTCCAAACCCATGAGACCATCGTTCATTAAATCCGAGATCTTTCTGACTCTGCATAGACAGCAATGGTACTACCACGTTCAAGACCCAGAAAGGTAGTAAGGTAGTTTTTGTGTGCAAACAATTTTATTCAACAATTGATTTTCTTTTTATCAGTTGACACTCATGAGAGTACCATGACACAAAAGAGATGAAATTGTTGAATAAAGTTGTTTTTGTTTTATTTGCACACAAAAAGTATTCTCATAGCTTCATAACATTAAGGTTAAACCACTGATGTCACATGAGCCCCGTTTCCACTGCAGGAACTTTACCCAGGAATTATGGACTTTGGGGTGGTACTCGGTGTGTTTCCACCGCAGGAAGCAGGATATAAAGTAAGATCCGGGAAGAAAGTAGCCCCTCAGGAAGTCCCCGCTCGCGAGGTAGCACCTGTAATTTCGGTGGAAAAGCGGCTATGGACTTTTTTTAACAATGTCCTTACTACTTTTCTGGGTCTTGAACATGGCAGTTGCGTTGCGGTCTATGCAGGTTCAGAAAGCTCTCGGATTTTATCAAAAATATTTTTCATTTTTGTTCCCAAGATGAAGGAAGGTCTTACGGGTTTGGAACGACATGAGAGTGAGTAGTTAAAAGATTAATTCACTTTCAGAACAAAAATTTACAGATAATGTACTCACCCCCTTGTCATCCAAGATTTTCATGTCTTTCTTTCTTCAGTCGTAAGGAAATTAGGTTTTTTGAGGAAAACATTTCAGGATTTCTCTTCATATAATGGACTTCCATGGTGCCCCTGAATTTGAACTTCCAAAATGCAGCTTCAAAGGGCTCTAAACGATCACAGCTGAGGAAAGAAGGGTCTTATCTAGCAAAACGATTATTTTCTTAAAAAAAAAATACAATTTATATACATTTTAACCTCAAATGCTCATCTTGTCTAGCTCTGTTGTACTCTGTGTATTCCGGTTCATGACAGTTCAAACTTCAAAATCGTCTTACATCGGTGTTTTACCCTTTTTTGTAAAGGGTGTTTGATCTTTGCACATTCCCTTTGTTAACACTGGGTCGGTACTTCTGCAGTGATGCAGGATGATTTTGAAGTTGGAGGAGAAAATGAGATGGGATTTTTTCGACATACCCTGACTGTCATGAACTGGAATACACAGAGGTCTGGCAGAGCTAGGCAAGATGAGCGTTTGAGATTAAAAAGTATATAAGTTGTAAATGTTTTTAGAAAATAACCCATCATTTCGCTAGATAAAACCCCTCCTCCTCGGCTGGGATCATTTAGAGCCCTTTGAAGCTGCATTTTGGAAGTTCAAACTCAGGGGCACTACAGTACAGAAGTCCATTATAAGGAGAGAAATCCTGAAATGTTTTCTTAAAAAAACATCATTTCTTAACGACTGAAGAAAGAAAGACATGAACATCCTGGATGACAAGGGGGTGAGTACATTATCTGTAAATTTTTGTTCTGAAAGTGAACTACTCCTTTAAATGACAGAGTTTTCATTTTTGGTTGAACTATCGCTTTAATACAGGTGCATTCCTAGAGTACCAGTATATGTTGTTTTTTGAATTTGTGTTTTGATTATGCTGCTTGACTAATATTACTAAGGACTAACTTAGTCAATTTGATGGTGAAAAAGAAAAATGCTGATCCAGTGCTAACCAATCTGTACAAGTATTGAAATCTGAACCATCACCACCATCTGAAATCTGATAAAACAAAAGAATCTGATGCCAGTTTTCCTTCAATGACTGCATAATTATAATAATTTGCAATCAACCGTTCCAATATTGTCATGTGCCATACCACACAACGATCTGTAACTGAACATTTTAACACAAAATGTACATACAAAGGGACATGCTGAAGGGACACTAAATGGCACAGGTGCTGGGCTCACTGCATTTTTTAAGGTGGAGGTAAAAAATGCTGAGTAATGCAGCTGACAGGGCGAATGGCTGATTTATGCTGCAGGAGGATGAACGGGAGGGAGGTGGTAAATGTCTCTGGTCCTTAAGGAACAAGAATCATGGGACAGGTCCCTGCATTTGACTACAGAATCATTTCATTACCGTGAAAGGACCACACACACACTGTTAGGTTTATGATCATCTCTCTTCATCTGCTGTGAGCTGACATTTCAATTTGAATGACAAAATAAGACTTTCTGTCTGTAAAACGCAACTTCATCATGTTGCATCTGAGGAATAAAATGCTTGCACAGTAAATGCACACGCCATACACAACAAGTCAGAGCACAGCTCTGCATTTCTTATGAAATCCCATTCTTTTGACCTAAAACTGTCACTTTTGTTTTCTTGGAACATTTATGCTGCTCCTGAAGCGAGTATTGCTTAGGAAATTTCTTGAGGTAGATTCATGGAAGCTCATGTTTACTTCTGACCCTAGCGGGGATAAGACAGAACCATTTGACCTCACCTTAATGCGACTCACAGCCTCCTGAGCCTGCATCATGCGCACGTTTTTGGAGGGAGTCTTGTCTGAGAGCAGCTGGGTGGATCCCAGGTAGTTAGCAGCAAAGATAATACCATCAATGAGGTCCTCTGGGTCACATGGGCCTGGTACTAACAGAGAGGAGAGGGACATTTCAGAACATCTTTAAAACATGCTTAAGATGTTCTATCAAGATTCATTTTGGTAGCTGAGGACCTGGACGGAAGAGGAAATGTAACAATTAAATTATAAATTCAAAGAAATCTTCTTACCCTCAACATATGTCGGGAATGAAGCAAGACTTCTCCTTGACTGCACATACAAGAACAAGCACACAAATGGCTCAATATAGCATTTTGCAAGGCAAGCTGTTATTTTTAGGTATAGCACTGAACTCATACTATTTGCAGAAATATAATATAATATAATATAATATAATATAATAAATCCCAAGAAGCCATGGTTTACAGTGATTTTAGAATAGCTAAGGGACATTATAGGCACAACAACCCATGTATAAATACATTTTATTATATTATACTACGGGGCCGTTGAATGCTTGAATCTGATTGACTGACGAACGTTCTAATGGTGTGCATTATTTTCAGAGAAATGCACAGCGAACGTAGCCTAGAATCTAGACGCGCCCCTAGCGGCAGCAAATTACATTTGCTTCCAAGGTCAGTCTAGTTACTCTCAATTCACTTAAAATTCCGAAAAATCCAAGATGTACCGGGCCAATCATGAGTCGGTGGGCGGACTTAACATGATGACGACTGACCTGCGACCATAAGTTCCGTCAGACATGAATTCCTGGTTCCGTGAATTAAGCGTGGAAAACTGAACAGTATTTATATAATTTTTTACTTTTGATACACAGCCACGTCCATGTGTCCTGAGCAGGAGCTCGTTACATCTGAACGCGCTGTGGTGTAGAATACGCAAACACCGGAAGCGATCTGTGGCGTGTATACGACACTCATTGTTTACACAGAGCAAAATGGTAATTACTTGCGCTTGTCCTGGTTGTTCAAACCCATTTAAAGCTAAAAGATTACGTTTGCTTGCGCAAACTCATCCTGGACCTTTTCACCGATTTCCCCTTCCGGTGTTTGCGTATACTACACCAGAGCGCGTTCACATGTGACGAGTCGAATCATAGATATGCTAAACTCGTGCTCATGACGGATGGACGTGGCTGTGTATCAAAGGTAAAAAGAAAATGATATAAATACTGTTCATTTTCTTGCAAAACCCGATCGTTTCGTGTCTTAGGACATCAATGTATCGTCACGAGCCGCAGGGTGTAATTTGGATTTGTCTGTGCATGTTTACTTTTAAAGGTTTAGTGCCCATCTATGTCTATTATTTGGCTGACAGACTGCACAGTGCACTGATTTTTGTTAAAAATCTTCGTCGCTCTGACTACGTCACCCGACCGACTACGTCTCTGATTGGTTGTAGCGCTATCCTATTGCGTGGAGAGGAGTTTGAAAGACAACCGTTTATCCCACCCCTCCGGTTGAGCCCTGTCTATGGAGAGTGCCCAGACCCTACATTTATGTGGGTCTGGCTTGCCAGGCTACAGCGAACGTTGTTCCAGGCAGCTCTAATTAACCTTTAAAAATGTCCATATGAAGATTTTTAGCAATGCATACTACTAATCAAAAAATAAGTTTTTATATATTTACATATCAATCCATGAGCAAAGCCGCAGAGAATATATATATATATATTAGGGATGCACGATATTTATCGGACAGATAAATTATCGACCGATATGGGTAAAAATGACGTCATTTTTATTGCTCCGATAAATAAATGAAACCCGATCCGATAAAGTACTCTTGCTGGTAAATCAATCAATCTGTCTGGTTTATCTGAGATTCATCTGCTTTCCGAGTGCAAGTGACTGCAGCTGTAAACTGCAGTGACTCTCAGCCTTTGTCGCGTTTAATACGTCATCATCTGTGTCGTCATCATCGCCTTCGCAGGTCTGGAAGTTTTTCACGGTGACAGAGGAGGACAATGCTATTGCTATTTGCAACACATGTTTAGCAAGGAATCCGAGAGGAGGTAAAAAGCCGTTAAGTTTTAACAATCTTTGCCAAACCGCTCTGTAGTTTGAGCTCCAGTGGTGTCTGCCGTTGCTAATGGCATGACATGCGCTCTCCATAAAGACGCGGTAGTTTCAGCAAAGAATAAATAGATTTTCAGCATTAAAAATCGCTTGCAGTAGCTCTGTTATCAAATTTATTTAAAAATGTTTATTCCTGTACAGCTTTGATAAGCTGTTTCTCCACCTTGCCAGTGCTTTCAGTGTTATTAAGGGAAAGGATGAAGCTGATTGTTTGGTTCATGTCACATGACCTGCGTTGCGCTTGCAGAATTCTGAAAAGTTGAGATGTTTTTATCTCGATTCTGATGTTTTATTCCCCGCCTTGTACGATTTGGCTGCTGCACACATTCATAATATGATCAATAAGAATGGACTGCATGTAAGCTTTACCACAGACATTTGGACATCTGACTTTACTCCATGATGCACTTTTCATTTTTTCCAGGTTGACAAAATGTCAAAGCATTTTATTTTATTTAGAATTGTGGTGCCTTACACAAAAACTAAAAACATTTTTTGAAGAGTCAGGACTGTTTGCTATGATTGTTAGACCCAGATATATAATATAAATTTCATTAGTTTATGTTAGATTTTGTATTCTCCTGTGTGCACAAAATTATCATATAAAAATATGAATGTATTGGTTATCGGTATCGGTATCGGCCAAAAGAAGGACTTAATTATCGGCTATCGGTATCGGTTAGAATTTTTCATATCGTGCATCCCTGATATATATATATATATATATATATATATATATATATATATATATATATATAAACACACACACAATAGCAAAACTTTATTGTGTTTTAAACTTTATCTTCTCCAATTAATCTATTTTAACAGTATCTTGGTTAATTTATAACTATAATAACTTCTTCTACATCACACTGAGTCAGGACTTTAATGCTGTGGCCTGTAATACATGTCTAATTAAGTTCCTAGAGCACCTACTGGATATTAATAACAAGAATAATTAAGAATCATCCAATTTCAGCACAGAGCTTTATTCCTAGCCTCCTACCTCTTTACTGGCTGGAGATGGAGACTCAGTGCTGTCGCTCCCCTCATGTGACGGCAGGTGACGGGTGGAAGACTCCGCCCCTTGTGGGGAGGTGGAGCCTGAGCCTGGAGACTAGACAAAAGAAACATATTCATTAATATTACATGCTTAACGGTCTACTATTTTAGACAACTGATTAAAGACATACAAAACTACATTAACTTGTGACACTTTAGAAGTAAAGCAATGATGTATAATAAATAAAGACTGTGATATAACGAAAAGACATGCTTAAATGTGACAAAATTTGAAACTGCCAAGTTTCAGTCAGACATATCTGTTTAATGACTGCTTCTGGCAATAGGTTCAGACAGCAGGTCAAGGGGGGGAAAAGCACAAAAGAAAAGTGCTAGGGAACACATGAGTCATACCCTCAACCAGAGCCCATTAGGATAAGATATTAAAAGATTTTCTGTTCACTGTTTGTCATAACGTACATATACTGCACAATGTATCTCCTTGACAATAATATCATCAAATATGTAGACAGAAAAGTATCTGAAACATTGAAAGATAAACCCAGAGCACATTCACACAATTAACTCAGCTCCTCACCTCATCACCATGGTGACGATCCACCTGATACATCCAAAAATTTTCCATTTCAATAAACGCTTCCAAAAGCTGCAGTGAGGATACACTCAAATCAAGCGCTTCAGCAGATGTTACTCTTTGGACTAGAGTATGAGAGAAGAACATGAGAGCCTCTTCCTCTCTCATCAAACTCAGTTCACAATGGCTCTAGACAACAGAGGTGAACACGGCTCTGGTTACAGCTCTGTAGGAAAACTGTTCCTGGAACAGATTCGCTCAAGAGTGACTTGGGTCAGAAACCACTACACTATGCAACATGACTGTTATCATGTGGAAAAACGCTTATTTCTGCTAAAGTCACTGCTTAGTTCACAGGTGGAATAAGCAGCACTGATGATCTTAGCTGATACTATTAGTAATGGATTCACTTTTGACTTTGTACTTGAATTCATCACAACCTGGATTTTATGTTACTCATACAGTGAGCTTGTACAACAAAATGTATAATACTTAAAATAAATAAATGAATAAATTTCAGTCACGTTAAGCATTAATGCGGGGCAGGGGAAGAAGGCGGTTTTCTTCTCTGGTGTTATATGAGCCTCGCTGAATTATTTACAGGCCGTCTCTTTCTGTGTCTCTTGACTGCACTAAATAAATCATATTGTGGAGGGGAAAAATAACAGGCTTCTGATGAAATGTCAAATTCTGAGAACAACAGAGAACAGGAGCGGGCAGGACACCACCAAGTTCAGAGCAACTTTAATGGGGATTCTGGGATATCTGGACAACTGTTTAACATTCACTGAAGGACTCCAGAAAATAGTTTACATGATCAGAACAAAGAGTGTGAAGATGAGTTCTGAGAAGTGGAGAATCACTAAACGTTTTTCATTTTAAACAGAAGAAATGTCATGATTTAAAATTAATAAGAAACATTTAGGACGCTGTTTTATTTCTAGGTCATAAATCAATTTTAAAAATAGATTGTGAACTTTTGAGGTTCTTTGGATTGTCTCAAATCATGCTGGAGAACATGATCATCAGGCTGTTGCACAAACTTGTGGAGTTTAAGTGCTGCTATTAATAAATAAAGACAAACCAAAGAAATTCATGAAAAAGAAATTAGGGTTTTTGAGGAAAACATTCCAGGATTTTTCTTCAAATAGTTGATTTCAGTGGGGATCAGAAGGTAGAAGGTCCAAATTGCAGGTTCAATGCAGGTACAAAGGGCTCTACAAAATCTAAGCCGAGGAATAAGGGTCCTGTCTGACTAAACGATCAGTCATTTTCTAAAAAAAAATAAAAATGTATATACTTTTTAACCACAAATGCTCATCTTGCACTAGCTTGACTTCATGCATTACGTAGTCACTTTGGAAAGGTCACTTGTGACAAAGGTGGAAATACTGACCCAGTGTTTATGAAGCGAACGTGCAAAGAAAGTCAACTGCCCTTTACAAAAAAAGGTAAAACAACGATGTCGGACAATTTTGAATTTGGAGGAGAAAATAAGAGTTTTTCACCCTACTCTACCTTTTTGAACTGAAGTACACAGATGAAGAACTAACCACATGTGACTTTTCCAAAGTGTTGCATGAAGTCGCAGATGTACATTGCAGAGCTAGTGCAAGATGAGCATTTGTGATCAAAAAGTATATACATTTTTATTTTTTTGTAAAAATGGCCGATTGTTTCGCTAGATAAGACCCTAATTCCTCGACTAGGATCATGAGCCCTTTGAAGCTGCACTAAAACTGCAATTTGGACCTTCAACCCATTAACCACCATTGAAGTCCATTATATTGAGAAAAATCCTGCAACGTTTTCCTTAAAAAAAAAAAAAAACTTTGACTAAAGAAAGACATTAACATCTTGGATGACATGGGGGTGAGTAAATTATCAGGAAATTTTGTATTCTGGAAGTGAACTCATCATTTAACTTTTACTGAGTGAACTAATGAAGAAGTAAAAAATCTGAAGCTGCTTTTTCACTAGACTTTCAGACTCTCAACTGCATATGGAAATGCCTGTGTTGTTATTTCTTAACACATCTATAAAATAATCTATATTCTGTTAACTAATCAATATAAAACTTGTTTTGGTAATTAAAATAGAGCTGAAATAAAGTAAAAATTTGAAAATGAAATATAAATATAAAAACAAACATTTATTTTAGTTAATTGCCAGGCAATATTTGTCATATAAGTAAAAAAAAAAGTAAAAAAAAAAAAAAAAAGAAAACATAAAATAAGTAATATTAAAAAAAACGAAAACGAAAAAAAAAAAAAATGAAAATTGAAAATACACATATAAAAGCTAATTCAAAATAGTAAAAAGATTACTGACCTTGTATAAACAGCAACATAACTGACACATTCAAGGCCCAGAAAGGTAGTAAGGATATTGTTAAAATAGTCCATGTCACATCAATGGTTTAACTATAATTTTTACGAAGCTATAAGAATACTTTTTGTGCACAAAGACAACAAAAACTAATGACTTGATTCAACAGTTTCTTCTCTTCCATGTTAGTCTTGATAAAATTAAGCTTGATCCACAGATGTCACATGGACAATTTTAATCATGTCCTTACTACCTTTCTGGGCCTTGAACGTGGTAGTTGAGTTGCTGTCTATTAGTGATGCGCGGATGGCGGTTATATCCGCGGGCGCTGCGGATAATCCGCGGGTCGGGTGGGTCGGGTAATAAAAAAATGCATTCTGATTATTTGCGGGTGGGTCGCGGGTGGATGAGATAAATCAATAATGATGCATATTAACTACATTTTCTAAAACTTGAACGTGTTTTAAATACGTCTTTCATCAGGCAGGCGATTTCATTTGTGTGCGTGTGTGTGTGTGTTTGCCTGTTCTAAGTTTTTGGTGACAGAAACGGTGACATTCCATATAAAGTTTGAAGGGAGTTATGCCTGTGCTAATGTTATTGAGCATGGTAATGCAGTGGTGTAGTGCATTGGTCGCTTTGCGTTTACCCACGTCTCTGATGCGCATCATTCAGTCAGTGCCCTGCATTAGCCAAAATCATGAGAGTCCAACAAAAAATGAATAGCTAATTCAGTCGCATGTTAATAAATTGAAATATTTTCCTTAAAAACACCCAGTAAAGACAGTGATGTGGTCAGGACCGTGGCGCCGGCTTCTTTTGAAATATATTTGACGATTGTGCCTGATGCGTCCAGATGCTGCCTGTTCATGAATACGCGAGAGCATGTCAGGCTAGGCGCGCAGTGGTATAATAATTATTATTGATTACTTATTTGATTCAGTAGATTGTAATGAAAACAATACCTTAAAAATGAAAAGAATCAGATTTTTACGATCAGACCTTTCTTAAACTGGTGAACCCCTGTAAACTTCAGTCCAAGCATGCGTTCAAATAATAAGTTCAGAGCGGCTCTAATACAGAGAAAACCCTGCCGAATTCGCCAGAGATTGCGGAGAGTCGCATCCAGATGTCAGTTAACGTTATTCTTTTCTGCATGGATTTGGCTTAAAATCATGAGTGATAAACGTATATTAGTGTGCAGCGATTTGCAGACCAGCTGAATCAATCTGCTGTTAACATGAACCATCAATTTATTATATCATCATGCAAAACTAAGAATTACAATACGTGTAATATGACGATCGGGTGCGGGTCGGGTGCGGTTATCTAAATCAGAGAAAAATATAGGTGCGGGTGGGTGGCGGGCGGATAATTTATTTGAAGCTGCGGATTCGGGTGACGATTGAGCCCATCCGCGCATCTCTACTGTCTATGCATGGTCAGAAAGCTCTCAGATTATATCAAAAATATATTAATTTGTGTTCAGAAGATGGTTTTGGAACGACATGAGAGTGAGTAATTAATGACAGACTTTTAATTTTTGAGTAAACTAACCCTTTAATAAATACAATAATAGTAAACAAAATAATACTAAAATACTGTAACACTAAGAAATGCTATCTCCACAGTGGCCTGAATAAAAAGATCTTATGGGATATGAGTGCAAAAATAATAAGCTACACATAAACCCTGAAAAAACATCATCAGCACAATCATTTACAAATTCAAGCGTAATTGCGTTGGGTGCTGGCTGGTGTCTTCTTTAAACTCCCACTGGGAGTTTTCAATTAAGTGCAATTCTTTACTTTTTCTCTGAATGCACAAGGAAGCGTTCCCTCTCATCAGAGTGCCAAAAGCCCTCGATCCCAAAGAACTGCTTCCAAATGAGGCCTTGTGCTCATGAATACTGCTCAGACAAACAATGGTGATTAATTAACACTGTCGGAATAGGCAACAGAGGAACTGGGCTTTGCGTTGTTTGTTTAGTGATACAGAGTATGTGTATTTCCATAATGTGTTGGTAATAGACGATGTGACTGATTCAACTGTGATCGACTAAAATTAAGCAGCACTACGTATTAATTACGTAAATGGAAAACAAAAGAAAAGATATCAAAAATCTCAAGCACACATTATATGATACCAAGTTAATACCAACCATGGGCAGCTTTTGAATGACATCTAATCATTATGTTAATAAAATGGGTAATACTTATCACAGCTAATAGGAGGAAATAAAGAGAAGGAGGGATCATATAAGGAGCGTGAGAGAGAGAGAGCAAAGTATATCAAGTAAAGACATGGTAATTTTGCTGCCTTACTTATACCGAGTGCTCATCTTTCTCTCTCGGCTCTGTTCAGACAACGTCTGTTGTGGCTGAGGAGCAGGACAGCTTCATTTGCACACGCTGGTCATGTGTAGCACTCACAGAATACAGATGAGCCCTCCAGGCCACGGATAAGGAGATCCGTTCTATGAGTGCGGGCAGTCTTCATTTTCTAGCAACATGCAATTTGTCCGGCGCCGTGGCAGGCACCACTCCTGAGACAGAGACTAGCGTCACCGTCCTCTCCAGAAAAGAACAGTGAAAGAGCGATGAAGTCACGACCAGAGGACTGGTGCGATTCACCCTGCAAGGCTGTTTCAGCCGAGAAGAACAACAATGCAATTGTACATGTTCTTCCTGTGAGATTGTTTTTGTAATTTGCTGCACCTGCTACAAATATTATCATAAAGTAAACTACATTAAGGCAAATAGGCCTATATATCTAATCACTCTATTCAACTAAATGTTCTCCATGACACAAAACTTTCTTCTATTCCTTGGTTCATGTGCCGATTTAAACTTTTAAATAAGCTGTTTGTAGGCTGATTGTAGCGTTTTGGCTGATTTCCTTGAAAACTGTGAACATTTTGGCTCTATGGTGCTTTTAAAACATTGCTATGTTTGCTCGAGCAGCTAGACTCGGCAGCATTGCCACTACTGACTAGAAGAAAAAGGGAAAAATAACCATTTCATAATTTTAAGAGCACAGGTATTAAGACTTGTACAGCTTAATATGTAGTAGAAAAACATGAATGATTTATGTTATTTAAAAAATCCACATTGTTTTATACATATCTTGGACTATGGGGGCAGCATTATTTAGATGACGTGAAATAGTTGCATTATGGTTGCTATTTTTACCTCAACACAACTCAAAAAAATAAAATACTCATACGATGCCACATTGTGTGCCTTTTGGTTGTCATTTTCAGTTGAAGAGGAACAAAAGAAGAAGTTTTCACTGCTTTCCTAGCAATAAGAAGAGAAGAAAAGAATGGGATGGGAAGACGCCTGTGGACGAATAAAACTTTGTAAAGACCAGCGTCTTTGTTCTCTCCACTTTGGCCCCGATGCCTTTGAGGCTTTTAGTAGACCACAGCTATTGAAAGAGCTTACAAACAGCAGAGACAAAAATGCTAAAAGCCATCCTTGCATGATGCTTGTCATGACGCCACAGATACCGAAGGAGTTTCTCAGTGTGGATTTCAGTAAATATCCGGGGAGTTTGGACTCCTTGTAGAAAAAAAATCGATGGTATGGCATTTGGTTTAAGCCTACGCTTATATCCATCGCCACCTGTAAGCTCTTTCAGTAGCTGTGGTCAACGTATCAGTTTTTTTTTTCTAAAAATAGCAATTGGTAGCGCCAGTACCTCACACAGTACAACTATTTCACATCATTAAAATAATGGCACCCCCATAGTTCCCATGTGGATGTTAATCAAAAAAGTGCATTCTACATAAAGACATTGTTTCTCAAAAGAAAGAGTCAACTCAGATTCACCCAAATGAGTCATCATATTATCAAATGTTTTTCCTATTACCCATTTATGTCACTAGGTAACACATTAGCATATTGCCCGCCTGCCTACGAAATACTGTCTTACCTGTTCATATAAATGTATATTCTGAGAAAATGACAATGTTTTCTCACTTTAGATGCATTTAAACCTGCATCTTATAGGGGACTCCAAAACAATATTAGGACACTTAAAAAAAACATTTATATTTACAAGTTCAGTTTTAGTCAGACTAATACTGGCCACATACAGACTCAAAGTAAATTTTACGCTGCAGGACTGCAGGAGTCTCAGACAAGACTAGAAATTTAACCTGCTTTTGGGCTTCTGCAACACATTTTAGATCATGTTATTAAAAATTCACACACTGATCATTGACTTAAGTGAAAAAGCCTGTGATTTAGATGCTCAGTTTCATTAACTGCTGGCAAGTGGAGAATCAGGGCTAAAATCATGTAGTGTACAAGCAGCAGTGTACTGTGAAATTGTACTCGTCTAGTTTTTGCTAAAGTATATGGGTAGTGTATATAATCCTACAAATCTCTTATGAAGTATTCTGTGATGAATACTTTTGACAGACAGATGAAGAATATAAATGCATGATGTAAATGTGCTTAAAGGGACAGTACACCCAAAAATGAAAATCCTGTCATTGTTTACTCACTGTCATATTATTCAAAACCTGTAAGACTATGGTTAATCTTTAAAACACAAATTAACATATTTTTAATGAAACCTTAGTTTCTGTCCCTTCATTTAAAGTACAGGTAACCGAGATCTAAAAAGGTTGCAAAGATGTTGTAAGTGGCTTACTTTAAGTCTCGTGAAGAGATATGATCACTTTATATAATGAACAGATTTGATGAACGGGCCTTTATGACCTTTTTGGAGGTTTGGTTACATGGACTTTCAATGGAGGGGCAGAAACTTCTCAGGTTTCATTATGAATATCTTCATTTGTGTTTTTAAGCTTAACCAAAGTTTAATTGGCTTGGAAGGAATATATGGTGCCTGAATTTGTATTTTTTGGTGAACTGTCTCTTAAAGTTCAACTTTGTAAGCAAAATTGTACTACAGAAATAAAACAGTGAAAACAACTGCAGTGATGATTCTACAAAATGTTAACCGCAGAGCATCAACAGAACAGCAGAAAAACAGGACATTTTACATGGTGCGGCTCATACTTACATCAGCCCCCAGAGGCGGCTGCAGGTCAGATTCTGCCGTAGGACTCAAGTCCTGCCTCATTACCCAGATGGGTTCTTTGGGCTCGTCTGGCGTGTAGGGCGAGCGGACCGTCCTTGTCTTCACCTCCTCTATTGCCTCTTTAATGTCCTTAATAGCCAGTGAGATTGCGTCTCTCTTCTCACGACTGCTCCTCACAACTGGAGCTGACTCTTCGGAGGGACTTCTGGGGGGCTGCTCTACCCCCTCTCTTTCACTCATTGGCTCTGTGGATTTGTTTTCGTCCATTTGACCGTGGGACTCTGACTCAGGCCACTCTTCTTCTTCATTGCCATCCTTGTCCAGGCCCATGGCAACACGCTCCAGGCTCTGTGAGCTCAAACTCTCTTTCACCTCTGCCACGATCTGGTCAATGTCCTCATCCTGCTCGCAGCTGTCAGCACGGGGGTACGGGGCAAACTCTGCTTCCTTTTCGGGACTGTCCGACTCTCCGTCGGATCGCTCGTCGTAGTGGTGGAGCCTGGATCCAACAGCCTCCTGCTGCTGATACAAATCACGATCGAAGAGCCTGAATTCTGCTCTACGCTGCTGCGGAGTTTGTCCCTCGGCTTTGCTCGAGGGCGCATCCGTGATTTCCTCATAAACGTGCTCCTGAAGGGTGTATTCAGCGTAGGGCTCAGAATACGGCTCGTCTTCTGTTGCTCCACCTTCACGGGTCTCTCCTGCTCCGGTGGGACTGCGGTACATGGGTTGAGTGTAAACATAATTGGAGTAGTTGGGGTTTAGCGTCTCTGCATCGTGAGGCCTCTCAGCGTTTGGCAGGGGCTCTCGAGGTAGCGGCGGTGGCTGAGGTGGGTACTGGGGTTGGAGGTAAGCTGGACCACCGTGCTGTTGCTCTGACTCTGCGCTCTCTGTGTACTCCTCCGATTCCGGGCGAAGCGGGATGCCGTATGTGCTTTCGTCTTCAGGCTCGGCTTCCATGACCATGACTGCATCCCCCTCTGCCCGGTCTGTGTGGTTGTGGAAGCCGCTTTCGGTGCTCGCGGACCGGGCCAAAGCACTCCCGCCATCTCCTTCATCTTCCTCAGCTTCCTCCGGCTCTCTAGGGGGCGGCATGGGTTGTGTAGGAGAGATGACATGCTGTTGATGTTCCAGCCTCTGCTGTTCGGCTCTCTCCGCGTCTCTCTGCTGTCTCTCCCGCTGTCGCTGTCTCTGTTGCTGTGCCCGGATTCGGGCCTCGTTGTCCCCCTGTCTGCGGTAGCGCGTCACTGCAGGTCTCGGTATGGGCTGCTGAACGGGTTCAGTGTCACCGTCTTCCGTTGATCTCCTTGCAGCACGTGTGCGGTTCGTCCCGCCGTTAGATCCCTCGCACCTGCGGTAGCGTGGGGCCCCCTGCTGTTGGGGCTGGTAGTGGTTATTTTCCGTACCGTGGTTGCTGTGGTGATTGCGGGGGCGACCGGAGCGGGAGCTGCCGTCTCCATTGTCGTGGCGTCTGCGGTGAGATGAAGGAGGCTGTTGGCCCTCGGGGCCCCTACGCTCCAGGTCTGCCTCAGCCGCCTCTCTCAACTCCTGGCCATGCGGCGCCTCCTGGTGGCTCATGGTTGGTATAAAGGAAGGTCTACACACAGAGCATTACTTCTCCCAGCAGGACTCCACTCAAGCACAACCTGCAGAAAAACAAACAAAAAACAGATATATATCTTGAAATAGAAACAACTCAGTGAGAAAGACCACTGAAGCAGTCCATTAAAGATGCACTCATTAGATTTTCCCTCAGGTAGTACATACAAAGAAATGTATAGTACTAAAAAAAAATTGTTAAACAATTTTAAAAGGTGCTTCTTAAAGCTGCCATAGAATGCATTGATACAATATTTTAAATTGTTCTCTGATATCTACATAGAAGGTATATGGCTTAGGAAAGGGCAAAAATACTCCAGAAACGGTTTTATAAGTCAATTTACAACCCTAGGATTTGTCTCCAGAATGAAATGGTCTGTTATTACCTTATATGGAAGGTTCATGAATAATAATAATGAGCTCTGCTCTGATTGCCTGTTTCACAGAGCGGCTCATTTCAGTAGCTCACACGAACACAGGGAGGTAAATATATATTTAATCATGGAGCCTGAGCCGCTATTAATATGCGGGGCACTGAAACTGCTGTTTTGAATGCACAATCATTTTACTTTCACTTTTGAGATTTGTTATTGCACATGCTCTATGTAACTATATACTACAGCGGCAGTACTTAGCACATTTGACAAGTTTTGATGCTGTCAGCGGTGATCAGGATCTAAAAATCATTCGCCATCGTCCGTGCAGTCATTCTCCTTAACCTTCTATTTATGTGGTAAGTGAAATCTTATGTACTGCAATGTAAAAGGCTATCGCTAGCAAGAAGCTAACCATGTCCCTTCGGTGGCTCACCTTATTTTATTAGAACACCTTATTTGATTTCCGTGCTTTTCTGAGTACAGACACCAACCCATCCCTGCACTTAACATCTCCTGAACAACCTGGAACGTTTATTCCCGTTATCTGCCATTTTCGCTATTGTCCTTGCTTTGTTGCCTACCTGCAGAACTTCTGAAGATTTATCATTAAGTATCATAATATGCTTGGGGCACATTTCTGGGCTTCATTAGATTCTATAATGTTTTCCAATGAGAATAAAGACTAGTTTACCTCCAAACACCTGAACAATCATGAGGGGGAAAAAAATCCATCATTAACCTTGTTGTAGCCGATGTTTTATTCATAGTGACATTTACTATGCTACCACATATCAAGATTAGCTACCTTTGTAGTTGATGTACAAAGATATGAGAATATTCACACATGCATCAAACAGTGAAATGCTCCTACATTTAGTCACAATTCATGAAACTAAGGCAATTATGTATGGTAGTAGAAATCTTGAAGAGTTTCTACCTGCCTTTACTTAAAATACATCCCCACACAACAGCTAGAAATGCAAAGAGCTGTAGAAAACCCCCAAGCTTCCACTTTCATACCTTTTATAACGCCATCAACTGTGAGTCTGTAAGCACCACAAAATAAGCTGAGTAAGATAACACAATCATTTTAATAAGAGAACTCATATTCAAACTCGTCAAGCTATCTGACTGCTCACGTTTTCACATTAACCTCTTCACTTTTTTTCTGTCTGAATGAGCTCCTGAGGGCATTCATGTACATTCGGTATAAGTGAAAGACAGCACTATTATCTAGACTAGACTACATGTGACCTACTTATACGATCCGTGCCAGAGCAGTGGGTACAGTGATTCATTGTCATGAACAAAAGGGGGTAGGTTCTCAAAAATAGGGATGGGCAGGATGGTCAACTAGTTGACAAACAACTAGCTGACAAATTTATTTAAAAAAATAGTTTTGATATTTTAGTGGTTGTGTTATAGCAAGGATGAATTTTCCAGTTCAATACCAAAGCGTATATGAAACAAATATTTGCAAAATGTTAATTGTTTTACCTAAATAAAAGGGATCATACAAAATACGTGTTATTTCTTATGTAGTACTGACCTGAATAAGATATTTCACATAAAATAAGTTTACATATAGTCAACAAGAGAATAGCTGAATTTGAAAATGACCCTGTTCAAAAGTTTACATACACTTGATTCTTAATACTGTGTTGTTACCCGAATGATCCACAGCTGTATTGTTTATGCTTAGTGATAGTTGTTCATGAGTCCCTTGTTTGTCCTGAACAGTTCTGCTGTTCTTCAGAAAAATCCTTCAGGATCCACAAATTCTTTGGTTTTTCAAAAGTTTTCACCCCTAGCTCTTAATGCATCATTTTTCCTTCTGGAGCATCAGTATTTCTGAAGAACAGCAGGCAGTTTAACTGTTCAGGACAAACAAGCGACTCACGAATAACTATCGCTAAACGAAAACTTGAGGCCTAAATATAAATGTCTCTTATGTGAAACATCTTATTCAGGTCAGTACTAAATAAAAAATAACATGCATATTGTATGATCCTTTTTTATTTTAGTAAAATAATTAACACTTTGCAGATTCTGCAAGGAAACTTTTGACCTCAACTGTATTTCTGGCACAATGTTGCTTACGAAAAAAAAATCTGCCACAATGTTGACTGAGCTTAACATGTAACCAGGCATATTTCTTTAAAAACATGTACGAATTTGTACACACTCAAACACAATGAAAGCCACTCGCACACTTGCACAATTTTGTCCAAATGTCTTCATTAAAATACCAAACTTTTGACATTTTTAGAGCATTATGATGGGTGACATTTCACAGCAGGTTTCCATCTGGAATTAGACGACGCTTGAGGTGAGCTGTGATCTCATACTAATCAACACAAACAATTAGCCACACTTTGATTTGTTTCCTGACAGCTTACCTAGAATGAACAACAGTGTCTCTAAACCGATGGGGAGAGGAGAGAGGTGATAGAAACATGCAGCATACGGCCTACTGAAACATGAGTCACCGCTGCAAAACGTGACGTCTGTTTCCATGCATGACGGTGTATGGCAAGTTGTTAGATATATCATGTCAGAAAGAAGTCACGGTGCTCGTGTTCTTGTGAGGTGTGATCAAAAGTGACGGTGCGCATACCGAACCCATCAGAAGGCAGCAGTAATTGGTGTAGACGTGAGAAGGTGCTGGAATGCCAGAGGAAAGGAAATGACAGTGAGCTCTCCTCCCTCCTGTCTCCACTTCAAAACATGTACTAAATCCTGAGGGCAACCACCTTGATGATCTGAGTCAGAGGCCAAAAAAGCATCCAAACACACAAAGACCCATGCACAAAAGCACCCACACAATAGCAATTTTGCTTCTGCCATGAATATATTTTGTTTCTTACAGGAAAATATTGTAAATACTGTTCCAAAAATGTTTTTAATATATTTGTCTTTCTTTGATTTTTTAATGGAAAACAAGCATAATACCTTTTCAGAACAACAATTCACCAATGGTTTGAGAAAAATGTGATTTAACTGTGATATAATGAATAAATTACATTTACAACAATCTCTACAATTATTTTACAGTCATTTGTAAATGTAGTTTAGTTACAAACAGTCTCATACATAATTTTGCTTCTTAAGCAACCGTATGTTGTTTCAAGGATGTTTAGATTTTTAAACAGGAAAACAAGACAGAAATACTGTTGGGAAAGATTATTTTTGGCAGCACTCAGAGGAAGCAGCAGCTCCAGTTGCTGTGGTGAATCCCCCTCCCCAGCCTGATTAGGATGGTGTGTTCAAAGACTGCAGAAAAATGTCTGAATGTGAAAACTTACAACTCCACCCCTCTCTAAGCAACTGACTAACCCAGAATCCTTCCTGGAGTCACCCCAACAAGAGAGCGATAGATTCTTGGCATGGCTGAGTCAGGCAAATCAATCAACACTGGACTGACAGACCTAACAATGTGATCCCAGAGGGATGATTGTTTACCATTATTGATTTTGCACACACAACATCTCAGAAAGTCACAGAGTAACTCTTTCCTCTCCAGTCGCCCAGAACATCATCTCTGAAAATGCAGGAATAACGTGCATAAACCTTACATTTTTAAAGGCTCAGTGAAAACTAAACTGGACTTTGATTTAGTCCATCTCTGTTAGCTTCGGGTTAGTGCTGGGCGGTTTGACCAAAAATCTGTACCAGGTTTTTATTTAGAGATTTATTGAGATTTCAATGTTGATCATGTTTTTTTCCCTGACTGTGCCGTTATCAGATTGCATGAAACAGTTGCAGAACCACTGCATTTAAATCATGATCCAAACAGATCAAACCATAGTATGTGCAGTTTTCAATGAAAATTTAATTGTATAATTCAAACATTTAAAAACAAAAACAGAATGGTCTGACCATAGCTTTGTGAAATTCTAATACTTAAAACGTAAATGTACAAAACTAAAACAGTAGACGACTGAATGAGATGCAAATTCACTTTCTGACAGCAGGTGGCACTTATGGAACAGCAGCAATACTGTAAACGGAGCACTGCTGCTCTTTTAAATACTACATTAATATGCATTATATAAAGGTAAGATAAGAAGAAAACACCATCTAAACCTATCTGAAGACAGTTCTTATAAACCCCCACCCCAATTCAGTATTTCAGGATTTTCTTCCAATTATTTGCTAAGATTATTTTGTATAGCTGTTCACATTTTAGTTTTAAATGTAGCCAATATCAGATTTTCAGTGTGAACAAATCATGGTTCTGAACTGACCTACGTGCGCAAAAAACAAACAATACGAACAGGGTTGCCAGGTTTTCACAATAAAATCTACTGAATTGCCTCTCAAAACTAGACCAAAACTATCCCAACTGCGTTCCAGGGTAAATGTTGCGTGAGTGGGGTCGCTTCAACTCACGGAGTTGAAAAACAACCCATGGCAACAATGAAAAAGCAGCACAAAAAACTGTGCACTTGGCAACCCTTGCCCAGCGTGCTGTCATACATAAGTAAACACAGAGGACATAAAGTAAGCGATTATTCCAATTAATTCCGACATGACTGTTCACACTGCGGTGGCACTGCAAAACATCTGACCTGTATTGGATTTAGTACCACATATGGAAGTGGTATAAATTGTAATCTGTTCACATTGTTGTTTTAAATGTGGCCAATATCAGATTTCCAGTGTGAACAGATGGTTCTGAACTCACCCGCATACACAAAAGAACAATATGAACCAGGTTGCCAGGTTTTCACAACACAATCCGCCCAATTGGTTCTCAAAACTAGTCCACAATCATCCCAATCTCGTTCCAGGGGGTAAATATGTGGGGTCGCTTCAACCCATGGAGTTGAAAAACAACCCGCGACAACAGGGAAAAAGTAGCCCAATTCCGCGGGAAAAGTGTAGACTTGGCAACACTTGTAAATTTTTTGAAGTGACTCTCATGAGTGCAGAATCATGAAGAGAGTTGATCTAGAGTGACGTAAAAGTCTGTATATGACTGTTCACACTGCTGTCACATTTTAAAACATCAGATCACAAATTGGAGGTTACTTTCACACTGTGAGCCTTGGTGCTCAATTCCGATTTCTGCTCAGATCACTTTTTTTTTTAATTTTTTTTTTTTGAAATGTGGCTAATATCAGATTTCCAGTGTGAACAGATCATGCTTTTGAACTTGCTCTCATGCGCAAAACAAACAAACAAACAAAAAAAGTCCAACACAAACAGGGTTGCCAGGTTTTCATAACAAAATCCACCTAATTGCTTCTCAAAACTGGTCCAAAACTAGCCCAATCATGTTCCGGTGGGTAAATACTGTGTTAGTGAGGTCGCTTCAACCCACAGAGGTGAAAAATGACCAACGGCAACAGTGAAAAAGTAACTTAATTCCGCAGGAAAACTGTGGACTTGGCAATGCTTGCGCAGCGTGCTGTCATACAGAAGTAAACACGGAGAACATAAAGTGGTTATGCATTTATTTTTCATGTGAAATTATGTGCAAGCCATGTGAAAAATAAAGACAAGTATGTGACAGATTCTTTTATGATACAAGCCCTCATTTTGCTTGTATATAGAGTTGTCACTGTAATACTGAGTTCTGACACATCACTGTATTTCCACTACCTTTTGCAACTGTCTTAATAACTTTGGGTATGCAAAATCTTTGAAGTGACTCCATGAGTGCAGAATCGTGACACATGTTGATCTAGTGTGACATAAAAGTCGCATAAATTCCGATGAAACTGCATCAAATACTTTCACTCATTAAAATGCAAATCAATTTATAACTTTTTTAAAATGCATTTTTGTTATTCTGTCTCTCATTGTTAAAATAAACCTACCATTAAAAATATAGACTTTGTAGTTAGTCTTAGTCATTTCTCTATTAGTGGGCAAATGTACAAAATCAGCAGGGGATCGAATAATTTTTTCCCTCACTGTATGTACAATTCCTGCATGCTGTTGGTCATACTACCAAAATTGGTTACCAAAATTTAGAAATCCCAGCCAGGACAAATCCAGAAGAAAGAGAATGTATGGTGAGCTTATAACTTAAGAGATCAGCAAAGACAAAAATAATAGATAACCGTTTGTATTTCAACAAAAGCTCCAATGAATGACTACGCTGTAAAAAACAGCTTCAGGCTCTACAACTATTAACTTATTCCTATTTGTTGAGGAAATAGCAAAATGCCAATGTATCTCCATCAAAGAACAAATGTACAGAGCTTCAGACGTGTACTTGGCAGGACCCCTAGATATTATGCAAATGAGTATTTGAAAATAACCCTGAGAAAGTAATATCAGCTGTACGTGCAGCGTGGGCTGAAATCAGCATGACTGTGAAAGCTCACCTGAGCTACAAAGAGACAAGGAGAACAAGAAGACGGCCTAAACATTTGCTGAAGGTCACTGATGAAAGTACAGGAGCTGGCAAAAGCTGGGCCAGCTGACAAAAAAAGGACTGCTGATACAGAGGAACGCCATGCCATTTTCAACCATCACTCTCTCTCTCTCTCGCGCACACACACACACACACACACACACACACACACACACACACACACACACACACACACACACACACACACACACACACACACACACGTCGGGTTTACATGTTTTATGGGGACATTCCATAGGTGTAATGGTTTTTATACTGTACAAACCGTACTTTCTATCGCCCTACACCTACCCTACACCTAAACCTAGCCCTCACAGGAGATTGTGCACACTTTTACTTCATCAAAAAAACTCATTGTGCATGATTTATAAGCCCGTTTCCTCATGGGGACCTGAGAAATGTCCCCACAAGGTCAAAATCTACTGGTATTGCTATCCTTGTGGGGACATTTGGTCCCCATAACGTGATGAATACCAGGTACACACACACACACACACACACACACACACACACACACACACACACACATGTTGGGTTTACATGTTTTATGGGGACATTCCATAGGCGTAATGGTTTTTATACTGTACAAACCGTACTTTCTATCACCCTACTCCTACCCTACACCTAAACCTAGCCCTCACAGGAGATTGTGCACACTTTTACTTCATCAAAAAAACTCATTGTGCATGATTTATAAGCCTGTTTCCTCATGGGGACCTGAGAAATGTCCCCACAAGGTCAAAATCTACTGGTATTCCTATCCTTGTGGGGACATTTGGTCCCCACAACGTGATGAATACCAGGTACACACACACACACACACACACACACACACACACACACACACACGTAAGGTTCTCACACATGGAGTTCATTATGTGTGAGGAGCAGGTTTAATCAGAGGGTGTTCACAGCTCTCTCTCCCACACAGTTCCCAGCGGAGGTCTCACTCAGTGGCTTACCCACAAGGACAAGTCAGCATGGAGTCTCCACTGCTGCTCTCAGAAAGCAAGATGAGAGAAGACGACGAACCGTGGGTTGAGATTTGAGAAAAATTAATAAGTGTCATTGTTCTCAGCACCAGTAAAATCTAAACATCCCTAAAAGAAGATAAATTGAGCAGAACAAAATTATCTGGGAAGCTAAATTGCATAATATATTAAAGTCACTATGAAATTGACAATTCTTAATTACACAGAGTATTGTAGATCTGTGCACATTTATTTATTTACTTATTACAAATGACACATGGACTATTTTATCGATGTCCTTACTACATTTCTGGGTCTCGAACATGTCAGTTGCTGTCTATGCAGGATCAGAAAGCTCGGATTTTATGAACAAAGGTCTTACAGGATTGGAACAAGAGGGTGAGTAATTAATGACAGGATTTTAATTTTTGGGTGAGCTATCTCTTTAAATACAGGAGGTAACATGTTTTATGTGACGTGTGTAACAATACTGCAGCATGTGTGTTTTTCCCCTTAATGATATCTCTGTGTAACAAAAGAGGAGAAACTGATGAGTTAGGACCTTTACCACCCTCAGAAGTGAAAAGATTTATGGTTGCAGACCTATCTGCGGGTGGTTAGCCAAACTCAGCAGACACGCTCACTCATCCACACCCGCAGCGGAGTGGATCTGCTCCTGTCTGTAAAGCTGGCGGGGAGTGTGGGTCAGGCAGCCTGTGAATAAAGACACACTGCTGTTTGGCTGCAAACAAACACTGCAATTCATTAGAGCCTGCGCTCCTGCAGCGGAAAGGGCAGGGAATGAAGCATAGCCTCAAGATCACTGATGGGACTCACCTGCTTATAGACAAATCCTGCTATCAAAACTGGTCGAAACTGGATAAAGACACCAACTGTGTCCATAGCAGAGGTCAGTTACTTCGCTGCCCAGTCGGTTAAATCCTTTTTTGTACGAATGCACACCTTAAAGGTGACATATCATGAAAATCTGACATTTTCTGTGTTTAAGTGCATCTACCAACCCAAAAAATTTGAAATAAGGACAACCCAGTAACTTTGTTTTGTTAAGACTTTCTCTGTAAGCTTATGAAAACTTCACTTCCCCCGTGATATGGTATAAGGATCTTACTATAGTATTACAGTTCTTTAATCTGTATGTTTCCACCCACGGCTTTACATTTTTTTTTAGTAAGTGACAATGGTTGAGCAGTTCTAACGCCATGGCAAAAACTCGAACAAAGTATGCTAACTGTTCTGTCGCTGGCTGCACAGACGAGCACAGAACACTATTTAGAGTCCCAGCCTCAGAGGAGGAAAGAGAGCAGAGGATTTATTGATTTATTTAATGTATATTACGCTGCTGCCACACAGATCTAATATAAACGTGATTTATTTTCCTTCTGTTTACCTTAACAAACATAACCAACTGTTATAAACTTCTGTTTCTTTTTAATGTAAACTTGTGTGTATTTGACAGTTTAAGCACAATAAGACATGAAAGATAACTTAGTTTAGTACTCACATGCCGTGTGACAGTTGCTTTCTGTGCATGTGCTTCGGATGTGTTCAGAAAACCTTATATCAGAAGTCTTAAGTCGCTGGGGTATATTTGTAGCAATAGCCAAAAATACATTGTATGGGTCAAAATTATTGATTTTTCTTTTATGCCAAAAATCATTAGGAAATTAAGTAAAGATCATGTTCCATGAAGATTTTTTGTAAAATTCATACTATAAATATATCAAAATGTAATTTTTGATTAGTAATATGCATTGTTAAGAACTTAATTTGGAGATTTTTTAAATGTGATTTTCTCAGTATTTTGATTTTTTTGCATCCTTAGATTCCAGATTTTCAAATAGATGTATCTCGGCCAAATATGGTCCTATCCTAACAAACAATACATCAATAGAAAGCTTATTTATTGAGCTTTCATGTGATGTATACATCTCAGTTTTGTAAAATTTAACCTTATGACTGGTTTTGTGGTCCAGGGTCACATATGGCTTTGAGGGTGTGTTCACACTTCTCATGTTTGGTTCAAATAAAATGAACTCTGGTGCGCACTAAACAAAAATTGAGACTGCTAAAAAGATAAGTATTGGTCCGCTTCCAAACGAACTATGGTGCGGTTCGAATGAAATATGAATGCAACAAAGACTTCTAAACGAACCAAAAATAGGAAGTAATGACAAGATGCGACGCTATGCAACATGATTTCATGAAGGGAACAAGCGGTGTATCCGAAACAAAATGAGCAGAGGGCAAATGTGGAGCAACGAGGGGGTAAAGTGCCTTTTATGAGCTCTTTGTGAGAAATCCTATACACGCATCAAAGAGCGTGCTAAGTTCAGCAGACGACATTAGGTGTATTCGACGTAAAGGGATGGTTCACCCAAAAATGATAATTTGATGTTTATTTGCTTACCCCCAGGGTATCCAAGATGTAGGTGACTTTGTTTCCTCAGCAGAACACAAACGAAGATTTTTAACAAAAACCGGTGCAGTCTGTCGTGTCAAATAATGGCAGTCAATGGTTACCAAATCTTTAGAGAAAAGAAAAACATACACAGACAAATCCAAATTACACCCTGCGGCTCGTGACGATACACTGATGTCCTAAGACACGAAACGATTGTTTTTTGTGAGAAACTGAACAGTATTTATATCATTTTTTACCTTTGGTACACAGCCACATCCATCTCTTCTGAGCACGAGTTTAGCTTTCGGCTCGTTACATGTGAACGCACTCTGACGTAGTATACGCAAACACCGGAAGCTATCTGTCGCGACACTCATTGTTTACACAGTGCACAGAGATTGTGGGTATGGCGGCTATTCAAAATGGTAATTACTTGTGCTTATTCTGATTGTTCAAACTGATTTAAAGCTAAAAGATTACATTTGCTTGCGCAAACTCATCCGGGACTTTTAACCGATTTCCCCTTACGGCGTTTGCGTATACTACGCCAGAGCGCATACACATGTCACAAGCCGGATGCAAAGCTATATATATCATTTATAAAATGATATAAATACTGTTCAGTTTCTCACAAAAACCGATCGTTTCATGTCGTAGGACATCAATGTATCGTCACGAGCCGCAGGGTGTAATTTGGATTTGTCTGTGCATGTTTTTGTTTGCTTTTAAAGGTTTGGTGCCCATCCACCTCTATTATTTGGCTGGCAGACTGCACTGGTTTTTGTTAAAAATCTTCGTTTGTGTTCTGCTGAGGAAACAAAGTCACCTACATCTTGGATGCCCTGGGGGTAAGCAGATAAACATCAAATTTTCATTTTTGGGTGAACTATCCCTTTAAAGCAGCGCTGAGCAGACCGATCAGTGAATGGGTACTTTGATGTCATACACCCACATTGCCGCTTTAAGTCGAACGCACCTTTTCCTTTTGTTTGGAGTGTTCTGTGAGTTCCGTCACAAAATATTTGTCATTTAACCCGACCAATCAGGTTGTGAACGTATCATCATGCCTTTAGGATCCGTATCTTTAGGTTCACTGTCAAAAATGTCAGTGTGAACGCTAAGCGGACCACAACGAAATGTATAATTTTCCTTTTGGTCCGGACCAAATGAACTAAACGAACTGAACTACAGGTGTGAACACACCCTAAAACGCATGATTTCAGCGTGATAGACATGATCATCAAAACATTGTTTTTTGGCAGAGTATCTGAGGTACGAGCTGTAAAGGCACAACCCTATTATGGAAAAGGGGGCAGGGAGCACGAAAACAGTGTGTTTCTCCTACCACTCAAAATAGGCATTTTCAAAATTATATAATAAATGATCTGTGGGGTATTTGTGTTGAAACTTCACAGACACATTCTGGGGACACTTGAGACTTATATTACATTTTTTAAAAAGGGGCATAATAGGTTACCTTTAAAGCCTTTTTTATATGAAAGTATATCTTTTTGATCAAAGTTTTTTTTTTTATTAGTTTCCGCAGTGTATAACACATACATAGAAATCCAAGCATAAAAGTACAGAAACAAACACAAAAATACAAAGTTACCAAACTAAAGTCAAACATCCCAACTCCCCAGTCGCCAGACATATATATATATATATATATATATATATATATATATATGGGTGAATGACGGATAAGGATTTAAAATGTGAAAAAAAATAAAACTGGCAAAAAATTTAAATGTTAGGACTTTCTATACTTATTACAGTGTTGTGTATGTAATGCAATGATATTTACACATTTCAAGAATGTAATTAACCATTTTTTTTGATGAATCAGATCTTTTTCCTCATGAAAATGTCATTCCTGGGTAACGTAATGAATTTTTAAATTAATTACATTTCTACCATTGTTGGCATATACAAATGTACTGATCTCCATATTTGGAGCTCAACAAACAATTAGTGCTCAGAAAACTACATTTTAATCACAATTAATATAATCAATTTGGGATTTCTTATAGGCACAGGCTCATTTTTGGCTGCTGCTAATTCAAAATTCAGAACCAAATAAAAAAAAAAAACTGGAAAATGTTTAAAAATGTTTTCCAATAAAGTAAATAAGACTTGTTTTATCATTAACTCAACAAAAAACTGAATTGTGTAATCTAACACACAAATATGGGTTAAATGAATTGCCCGTGTCATTGTTAGCCGGAATGACATACTGTTAGACGGAATGACATTCTGCAATATTTTTCAGGATTACCATAAAAACCATCATCAGTATAATTTTTCTTTCCAACACTCAAACTTGAAACAAAGTAAGATACACTTGACAGTTGCAAAACTCACAGTTTTTAATGATTTAAAAAAAGTACAACAGGCTTTTTGGGAACTGGTCTTGATTTGTAGTAGCTACACACAATAATAATAATAATGAGTATTAGATGCAGGTTGTAATCACACCAATTTCATTACAATCGTATTTTCTAAATATTACAGTAAATCTGTAAAATTATAATGCTTCATAAACAATGGCCAGGGGTATATAATGTGTAATAACACATTACACCGCTAAAACATTTAGGCTTATTGCAAATGAGTGTGAACCTATTTCGATTAAAGGAACATTCCACTTTTTTTGGAAATATAGGCTCATTCTCCAACTCCCCCCAAGTTAATAAGTTGATTTTTACCGTTTTGAAATCCATTCAGCCGTTCTCCTGTTCTGGCGATATCACTTTTAGCATAGCTTAGCATAGATCATTGAATCCTATTAGACCAATAGCATCGTGTTAAAAAATGGCCAACGAGTTTCCATATTTGTTGTATTTAATACTTGACTCTTCTGCAGTTATATCGTGTACTAAGACAGGTGGAAATGCAAAGCTGCGAGTTTCTAGGCTGATAAGATTAGGAACTACACTCCCATTCCGGCGTAATAGTCAAGGAAGTTTGCTGCCGTAATATGGACGAAGCAGGCGATGTATTATCAGAAATGAGTTCCCAGCTAGTTTAGCATTTGCACATGTGCTGCGTGGTATTACTGCTCCTGCTTCAGCCTTATTACGCCGGAATGGGAGTGTAGTTCCTAATCTTATCAGCCTAGAAAATTGAAGCTTTGCATTTCCACCGGTATTAGTACACGATATAACTACAGAAGAGTCAAGTTTTAAATAGGACAAATATCGAAACTCATTGGTCATTTTTGAACGTGATGCTATTGGTCTAATAGGATTCAATGATCTATGCTAAGCTATGCTAAAAGTGATATCGCCAGAACAGGAGAACGGCTGAATGGATTTCAAAACGGTAAAACTCAACTTATTAACTCGGGGGGAGTTGGAGAATGAGCCTATTTCTTCCTTTAATATTTCAAGTTTGCTTGTTACTGACACATTATTGTTCCACTGAATCATCACCATAATACCTTGCTCTCTTTTTTCCAAGATACTCAGCCCTAGCTTCTGCATCTGTGTTTATTCTGGCTCTGAACCGTCTCTGCCTCTCTTTATTAGACAGAGGCATCTGGAAGAACAGAATTGACCTTAAAACACCAGAAGCTATACAAAAGTTTTAAAATGGGTAACACTTTATAATAACGGCACGCTATTAATCATTAGTTAAACATTAGTAAACAGTTAATTCATCATTTATAAAGCATTAAAAGACATTAATAAGCAGTTTATAAATACAGCTATAAATGCTTTATTCTTGATTTAAAAGCATATCTATAATGTGTTTAATAATTGTATTTCCATACTTTAATTTCATACTTGTAGGTAGGCTTATAAATCAAGCATTAAGAATTTATAGCTGCATTTTAAATCGTAAATTTATTAATGAATTAACTGTTTAATGATGCTTAAATAATGATTAATAACGTGTAGTTATTATAAAGTATTACCAAATGTGGATATATTAATAATAATGATTACATTATTCATGATTTGACCATTTACATTACAAAAGTTCAATTCAATGATAATTAAATGTGAATCATATGAAATCAAGATGAATGACAGCAAAAATACGGCAAAAAACATACAATTATGTAAATAATGTTAATGTTAACAATATAACTATAATAACTATACCTAAAAGTTTACAAATGTTAATTAAAAACTAGATTGTTATGCCTATGTCATTCTGGATAACGGATGACATGTCCTGGCTAACAGAGTTTTTTTGTTATCCAAGAATGACATGTTGTTATCCAGGAATGACAAAACAAATATTTTTCTTTATAATCAGGCACAAATTTAACCACCTATGGAAAACTACAACTTAGCCATCATCGCTTTAAGGTAATCTTTTAGATCAAATAGATAGTTTTTTCATATAAAAACATTATAAATAGTTTGTCAGTGTTATCCAAAAGGACACATGATATTGCTACAAAGTGCATCAGTGACCGAAAAGGTCAAAATATCAACATTTTAAGAGACGCTTACTCACCTTTGCACTTGTTCTGGTGCTCCTTCAGGGTCTTCTTTTTGATACAATATTATGTCACATGACATACCACAATGCATTATGGTCTAAAATGGTCATTGGTGTCTGTTATCCAGGAATGACATTACAGAAATCACAATTTGGGGACAAAAGTCTTTCTGTCATTAAAATTTAATTAAACTTAGTATTATAACCATATTTGCAGGTATCGTTTAAAACATCAATACAATTATGCCCAAGTAGATTTTAAATATTTTTATTTTTATTATTTACATTTTTATTGTATTTTTGTACTCAGATTTTAAGCCGGGACAGTTACCCGGAATGACATTTTGGGACTTTTGAGCTCAATAGTTCCTTAAAGATTAATTATTTATAATGAATTCTCACAAGAGTAATTAAAGAGGGGAAAGTTGAGTCATTTAATGAAATGCATTTAAAAATGTATACATTTTTAATATTATGAATATGCTTTGGACACCAGAATTGACATGCCACGTCATTGACCCATATATATACAATGCGTACATACAGAAGTCCAAAAAAAAATGAAAGCAAACGGTGTAGTATAAGCCTAGTGTAGCATATCCTATAATGAAGATCCCCCTTTCTGTTACCTTTTCACAATACCGCCTTGGATGCATCCATATCTGCTATGGCAGTTAAGAAAGGCTGCCAGATATTATAAAATTTCTCAGTAGACCCTTTGATGGTATGTCTAATTTTTTCCAGCTTAAGTTGACCCATGCTCTCTCTTATCCAGTGGGTATGTGTCGGTGGAGTAGGGTCCTTCCATTTAAAGAGTATCAGCCTCCTAGCTAGGAGAGATCCGAAGGCCAGCACAGTGTTCATCCTTTTGTTAGTAATTATGTTTTCTGGGGCCACACCAAACAATGCAATAAATGGAGATGGTTCTATTCTCTCTCCAAACGTCTTGGAGAAGGTCTCAAAGATATTAACCCAATATGTGTAAAGCTTCGGGCATGACCAAAACATGTGCAGCAGGGTGGCAGGATCCTGTCTGCATCGATCACATGTGGGGTCTATATCAGGCTTAATTTTAGAGAGTCGGGTTTTGGACCAATGCAAGCGATGAACAATTTTAAACTGTATCACAGCATGTCTAAGACAGATGGATGACGAAAAAATTCCTTTTATTATATTGTGCCAAATTTCTTCTGAAATAGGTTCCTCCAGATCTGTTTCCCATTTATTTTTAAGCAGATCAAGTGACTCTAGATTATGCATATTAAGTAATTCATATATCCTACTTACAATTTGTTTACCGACTGACTTATATTCAAAAATTGAGTCTAATAGAGAAGTAGGAGGGCATGCTGGAAAACAATTAGAGTTCAACGCTACAAAGCTCCGAAGCTGCAGATATCTATAAAAATGTGAATTAGGGATGTCATATTTCTGAACCAACTGCTCAAAGCTAACAAAATTCCCCTCGACATACAGATCAGATAGTGAAACCACACCCTTTTTAGCCCAAACATCAAAAGCTTCATCAATCATTGATGGGGTAAACATGAAGTTCTTTGCAACTGGAGCAGCCTGTAATAGATCTTTAAGTGCGAAGGACCGTCTGATTTGGTTCCAGATTTTAACTGAGTGTATAACTATTGGGTTTGAGGTTAAGCTAGATATGGGCTGTGTAAATGGTAGTTTAGAACACAATAAAGCTGTTAGCGAGGTAGGTTTAACTGCTGCCGCCTCTAATGCGGGCCATGCATAGGATGAGTCATCCTCAGTTACCCAGTAGAGCATTGGTCTTATGTTGGCTGCCCAATAGTAGTACATGAAATTCGGAAGTGCCATCCCCCCCATTGAACGCGGTCTCTGTAATATACTTCTTTTGATTCTTGGTGGTTTTTTATTCCAAATGAATGATGAAATTTGATTATTCAATTTAGAAAAGAAAGATTTAGTTAGAAAAAATGGAAGGCACTGAAAAATATATAAAAACTTTGGCAGTATAGTCATCTTTACTGTATTAATTCGCCCACCCAGTGAAAGAGGCAGATTGTCCCAACGTTCAAAATCGTGTTTCAAACTAGATAAAAGGGGCTGAAAATTGGCTATATATAAGTCTTTATATCTGCGTGTAATCCAAACACCCAGGTATTTCAATTTATTATGGCTAATTTTGAAAGGGACTGAGCCTAAACATGACAAATTAATTTTATCACCAATAGGCATTAATTCACTTTTTTGAACATTAATTTTATATCCAGATATTTTACTAAATTCCATTGCTACTGCAAACAAGAGTGGGGAAAGAGGACAGCCCTGTCGCGTGCCACGCTGGAGCTCAAAGTAAGCAGATATATTATTGTTAGTCCGGACAGCAGCTAGAGGAGTTGTATAAAGGAGTCTGACCCAAGCAATAAATCTGTGCCCAAAACCAAATTTCCCTAAAATATCAAAAAGATAGTCCCACTCCACCCGATCGAATGCTTTTTCAGCATCTAATGAAAGAACTATCTCCAGCACGCCGGGCGGGGAGGGGCTATGAACAATGTTTAAAAGTCTTCTGACATTAGAGAAGGAATAACGATTTTTAATAAAACCTGTTTGGTCTGGGGATATAATAGATGGTAAAACCCCTTCCAAACGTCGCGCAAGGATCTTGGCCAACACTTTGGCATCAGTATTTAAAAGGGAGATCGGCCGGAATGAGCTGCACTCTAGGGGATTCTTATCCTTTTTAAGAATTAAAGAAATAACTGCTTGCCGCGTAGTTAGTGGCAGGGATTTCAGTAGGAGCGATTCTTCATAAACAGAAAGCAATAAAGGAGAGAGCTGATCCGAGAATTTTTTAAAGAAATCTGTTGGGAATCCATCTGGTCCCGGTGATTTGCCACTTTGCATAGATCTAATTGCTAAATTAATCTCTTCAACTGTAAGGTCTTTTTCCATCCCAGCAACCAGCTCTGGATTGATGGAAGGAATGTGAATTTTTCCAGAAAAATCCTCCAGGGAGGGAGGGTCCTCATAAGCCTCAGAGGTGTATAATGACTGGTAGTAGTTCTCAAAACATGCATTAATTTTTAAGCTATCAGTATTCTTGCAGCCCTGCTCATCATTAATTGCAGAGATTGTCTGATTGACGGTTTTTTGTTTCAACTGATGAGCGAGTAATCGCCCAGCCTTTTCCCCGTGCTCATAACATGTATGCCGTGATTTAGAAATTAGATATTCTACCTGACGCGTTGATAGAAGATCAAATTCAGTTTGTAATAATATACGCTTTTTCATCATATCCACAGAGGGCGTATGACTGTTAAGCATGTCTATCCTCTGTATTTCATCTGTCAGCTCTTTGAGGCGCATAGTGTTGCTTTTATTTCTATTTGCACAGTATGATATTATCTGGCCTCTTAAGTACGCTTTTAGCGCCTCCCAAACAGTTAAAGGGGACATCCCTGGCGTTTGATTGATCTCGAGGAATGATGCAATCTCAGAAGAAATAAATTTAGTAAAATTATTTTCTGAAAGGAGCAGAGGATTGAGTCTCCAAGGGCGATAGCTGGTCTGTGTATCGGGAATACACATTGTCATGACTAAGGGGCCATGATCTGAAATGACTATGCTTTCATAACCACAGTTAGTAACAAGAGGAAGAAGTCTATTATCCAGAAAAAAATTGTCTATACGGGAGTAGGTGTTATGAACCGGGGAAAAAAATGAATATTCTCTTGAGGTAGGATTACGAAACCGCCATAAGTCAGCCACTCCATAGTTTTTAAGAAAGAGTTTAATCGAGCGAGCCGACCTGGACAGTGATACCCTTTTGGGCGAACTACGATCTAAAACAGGGGAGAGTACACAATTTGTATCGCCACCGAGAATAAGGTGGTGTGATGTCAGATTTGGTAGAAGAGAGAAAAAATTTGAAAAAAATGCAGGATTATCCCAGTTTGGTGCGTAAATGTTGGCCAAGATAACTGGAAACGAGAACAGCTGTCCTACAACAACAACATAACGCCCTAATGGGTCAATTTCTGTTTTAGTCATTGTAAATGGTATATTTTTATTAATAAGTATGGCAGCCCCTCTAGACTTTGAGTTAAAATTAGAGTGATATATCTGTCCTGACCAACTACTTCTAAGTCGAGAAAGATCCATAGTGCGCAAATGGGTTTCCTGAAGGTAGGCAATATCCACATTATGTTGCTTTAAATGCGCAAATACCTTTTTGCGTTTCACTGGGTGATTAAGCGATTTAACATTCCAAGTCATGAAATTGACTCGGCAGCCCTCCATTCTTCTAGCATTATTAGTATCAGTCATATTATGGGGATATAATTGGATACATGAAAATTAGGAATGCTACAGTGTAATAAAGAACGCAAGATACAGTGGGCATCTGTCAAAATAAGTCTGGCACTTGAGCTAATCCCACCCACCCCTTTATCACCAACAAGAACAGGGTGAACCCAATATCCTTCCAAAACAAATCCACACATCAAGTGTTTGTGTGTGTCGGGGACGCTATAAGATCAGCGAGAGAAAACAAAAACAAAAAAAAAACAACACAAAAACCCCCCCAGGCTCTCGTCAAACCCCTCATTCAAAGACCATTTAAGCAGCGTGCACTGTTATTAACTTAGATTCCACTTTGAACAGTGCCATAAGTAACACGAACATTAACATCTTTCAGTGAATCATGGCTGATCATCACGATTCCTTAATAGGTGAACAAAATTATTTATCAAAGGGAATAAAAACAAATAGCAATTCAGATTAATCAAACCTTCACATTCTTGTACCTGAGTAACATTTGGAATACCGTATACATCAGTAGAGTTCAGTCTCAGTCCTTCTCAGTGGAAATGATGTTCTTCTTAACATACCTCTTCGCTTCCTCCGCATCTGTGAATTCTTTTTCTTTACCGTCATGTGAGATACGTAGCCGGGCTGGGAACAGGATACCAAAACGGACGCCTTGACGATTGTGCAATAATTTCCGGACCTCCGTGAACGCAGCCCTGGCCTTAGCGACGTTTGCCGTATAATCCGGAAAGATGGCGATTGATTCCCCGTTGAATCTTAACGGAGCTCGGGTGCGCGCGCGCTTCAGAACTTCCACCGCATCCTGAAAGTAATGAAGCTTAGCTACGATGGCCCGCGGCTTCCCATCCGATCTCCTTGGCACCAAGCTTCTATGGGAACGATCCACAAGAACATCTTTTTCCAAGTGCAGCGATTCCCTCAGCAGCCTAGTCACCGACCCGGTGGAACTTGACCCATCCGTCTCAGCTACTCCAAGTATCCTAATGTTACACCGTCTCATCCTTCCCTCCAGGTCTTCGCATTTTCCTTTCAGCGCCGTCACCTCTGCTTTCAAGTCTGTTACCACAGTCCGTAGACTATTTACTTCGTCTGACCATGTTGACAGTCCACTTTCAACCTCTTTGATCGTGGTTTTCATTTGATCTATTTCGGAATGAATCGCCGCTGTATTGTTTATAATTTCGGCCTTAACCGCCTGCATTTCGTTTTTAAGGTAGTTGAAATCATCAGCAAGCGCATTTTTCAACTCAGATTTAATCACCTCCGAAATGTCCGTTCTTAGGGAGCGAAGTATCTCTGCTTTCAAATCTGCCGCCTCCATCTTTTCTGGGCTGTCCAGCGGGGGCGGAGTCGTTCGCGATCTAGTGACGGTGGAACTCAAGGCCGGTGCGGCGCTGGGCCTAGCAGCCGATGATGTGTCGAATTTGTATTTACGCAGTTTTTCAGCCATTAGTCCGCACATCAACTATTTTCCGGGTTCAGGAGCCCTTTCAAACAGATTTCTCGTGATGGTATGCAAGATAAGGCACTTATTATTTTTATAAAACAGGAGTTCAGCGAGAGCCCAAGCTAAACACGTCCTACTCCATTGACATCTCACCAGCGCCCCCCTGAAAGTATATCTTGAGTAAACTGGTTTTAGAGTGACGTCCAATGTAGGACGACTTGACGTCTGATAATCTACAGTACATCTGGGGTTTGAAAAAAGCTTTTTTGTTCTTTCAATTGCCAAAGTGTGTGTACAGCAGAGCTATTCAATTAGATTCATTTGAGGGCCGGATTATCGAACTGAAAATTTGAAGGGGGCCAAGGGGGTGGGGGTCGTCCTGATCTCTTTCAAGGTTGGCCTATACAATTACATTGCATATTCACTAAAATTAACTAATATTACCAACACCAACATCTATAAAAGGTTAACATTAGTGCTGTCTGTCAATCAATTAAAATCAAATTAATAATTAAAAAACAACAACAACAACAACAACAACAACACATTTTTCTGTAATTAATCATGATTGAAAGTCGTGACATATTATAACGCTAATCCCATACTCGAAATTAATTGCATAAATTAAACTGATTAATTGCATATTTATATTGTCTTTATATATCATGTATTTATATACACCTCCAAATTAAGGTAGAACAAGTATATTTTAAATATATGTTTAATGGCATCGTTTTGCCAAGTAGCCTATTATTAATGAAGTATTGATATCAATACTGCTATTGGTGACTCTATTAAATGAATTTTTTCTCAGTTTTACATATTAATTATGTTCATTCAACATTACAGTATAATTGAAAGACAATATTTTTAACATTTAATAGGCTCTGAAATATATAACTTTTAATTTAGGTGATTTTAAAACAATTCTCACATAAACTATAAATTGTATATGTATAAACTATACAGGTTATTATTGCCATATACTGGTTATAATTGTGATTTTAAGCATTTTTAATTTTACATAAGTGATTGTTTACCACAAAGTATATTTTGGCCATCAAAATAACATTCAAATTGGATCATAAGAGCTTTAAAGTGCTGAAAATGGTTGTGCAAAATGCTTAAGTCACTGAAAAGTGCTTGAATTTCTCTCTCAAAAGGTTGTATAAACCCTGAAATGTATACTGTAATAACATTCGACTACACTTAAAGGTGCCATAGAATGGAAAACTGAATTTACCTTGGCATAGTTAAATAATAACAGTTCAGTACATGGACATGACATACCATGAGTCTCAAACACCATCGTTTCCTCCTTCTTATATAAATCTAGTATTTGCAAAAGACCACCGAAAAATAGGTCAATTCCAACATAACAGACTGTTAGCAACATCGCTGAGATCGTTAATAGTTACGCCTCCAACATTTGCATCGCCCAATCATCACTAACGTCAGCACATCAGTTAAACAAGGCAAAGCCACTGAAGGGACATGGTTAGCTTAATGCTAGTGCTAGCCTGTTACACTGCAATACATAGGATTTCACTTACCACATAAACAGAGAGATGACTGCGCTGACGATGGTGAATGATGGAGAAATAACTGCGTTGATGATGGCGAATGATTTTGCTCAAGATTCTCAGTGATCTTGAGAATCACTGAGGAGCAGCTCAACTTGTGTGGTAGAAAGCACTCCCTCTGCATTATAACTTTACACAGAGCACATGCATCACAGTAATCACACTAAAATATCCGCAATTCAAAAGGGCAGATTCAACAAACCGCATATTAAAAGTGGCTAGAGCTCCTAATTAAAAAATATTTTTATCCAAGTGCCAGCTATTGAGCTCTGTGAAACAGCCAATCAGAGCGGAGCTCATTAATATTCATGAAGCTTCCAAATAACAGAGCATTTCATTCTAGGGGCAAATCCTAGGTTGTAAATGGACCTGTAAAACCAGTTCTGGAGATTTTTTGCCCTTTCCTATGCCATATACCTTCTATGTAGATATCAGAGAACAATTTAAAATATTCTCTCAATGCATTCTATGGCACCTTTAAGTTGGCGTTACTTCTGGTTTTCTGACATAGCCTACATCAGCGCTGTTTGTAACAGAATTCTGAGCAGAATTTTAATGATTCTCACTAGATCTTTCAGCAACTTTAATTCATTCTGGGCGAATTCAAACACTTTTTACTGGCGAAATCAACTTTGGTTCCCGAGGCTGTTCTGAGCTCGGACAAGTTTGTTTGCGTTGCGGTCCGAGTTGATAAACGGTCCGCACTGCGCAGCTCAAACGTGGCGCGCTTTGGTTTCTCTTTCGTTTCGTTTGCCGTTTGATGTTTCTCATATGAAACAGAAATAGCAGCGCTAATGAGCTAAACAAAAATTAGCTCACAAAAATTAGTCGCACCAGCAGAAAACATGCAACCATTTGGTCGCAGTCTGGAGCTCTACAAGCGCTTGTCAAATCTGCCGTCTATTGATGTTGCGGTCTCCGGTAAATTGTTGTTGTTCTTGGCTCTCTTGCTTTTCTTTTTTGGCTGGCCCGGGCCAGTGTTGCCGCCTACTGGGCAAACTAATTAGTGCAAAAACAATTCAAGCCACCTGCGTGTACTTCTCCCTCGGGCCGGACGAAAATGGTTGGCGGGTCGCCAATTGAATAGCCCTGGTGTACAGAGTTGTGGGATATCACAGACAGCAGTGTATACACTGATTCTATGGGAGGTGTCATAGACAAAATTAGATTTGGATGCTCCAGGCAGCATTGTATGCGTTTCAGATACAGTTCAGAAGCCTGTGAATCTCAGTCTTTACAATGAGTCACAGCAGCAGAAGTCTTCTCAATATAGAAACAATGAGAGTGACTCAAACAGCAGCTCAATGACATCAGTCAAAACAGTCTCTGAGTAGCTCCTCAAGGCTAGAAGTGAATTAGCAGTGCAATTCAAAACGAACGCGAAACTAGAGTGACTCTGAATCAGCATAATGTATTATTATACACACAATAAGCTCAAGTCAACTCCAACACAAAATGAACTCCACAGTGCAATCCTGTCCACCAGTTGTTTCGGATGTCGGAGTCTCTTCCAAATGCCTGATTACACACATGCATCCAGTAAAAAAACAAAAACACACAAACAGACAGCATGGCGAGTTTAAGCGAATCGTTCCTATAACAGGATTACCACTGCCAGATTTAACTGACAGAACAGCGACAGACATAGTAAAGGGACGGTGGGCAGAGAGAGAAAAAGAGAAAGAGAGAGAGAGAGAGAGAGAGAGGATACACAATAGCCTTCTAAGTGCTCCTGTCAATGATGGACAGTGTTTGGATGGGCCATGCTATTAAGTGTCAAACAAAACCATTAAAACCAGTCAAAGTCCACCCACTAGTTCACTGATTCAGGCCTATTAAAGCACACTAGACTGGACACACTGACAGATGGTGTCACACTATGACAGATAGCAAGCTCAGCTGAATCGACAATGCTGTGTGTTTACTATGCCAAGTGAATAAGAACAGAACCCACTGTAATATCACTCCAACTAAAGCTACAAGAGGCCATTCAAAACAACATCACGTCATTGTTATATATTTTAATAATGTAATATGTCAGCCAATTGTACTTTATTCCTTTACTATATCTTTACTAGGAAACGTACTGACGAAAACTGGTTTCAGATTGACTTCTAAGGCAGCACAAGATCCCATCTGATGACCTGAGAAAAAATTAAGATTTTCAGACAAGCATATTAACATTTATTGATTAGAATTTTTATTTCTTAGTACAACGAAAAAAAAGAAAAAAAAAAAAAAAATATATATATATATATATATATAGGAATGTAACAATATTATCAATATCGTGGTATCGCGATAGCAAAACTCACATGACGATATGAAATAATAGGTCTTCTGGGCAAAAAGTGTAAATTTTAAAATATATTTAAACTTCTTATTCTAACATAAAAGGTCTTTAAAGTTGTGTTTTGGGCCATTATGCTATGGCACAGTATCTGTCAAACGAACTAAAACCGAAAGCACAATACGGCTTAAAATTTTGCTTCGTTCAAGCGATCAGCTTGTGATCGGCTCAGTTCACAGTGAATGCAGTAAACTAATTTACTGCATGTGCTGTGAGTTTAGGGCACGTTTAGGAACGCAATGGCCACCAGTTGCTTTATTTTTGCAGTAGATGATTACAGCATTTCACTAGATTTGTTCTGAGTTTGTAAGCCTGTTTTTACTGAAGCTGGAGTTTTCCGTCAAAATAAAAGCTCTACTGCCATTTCCGTCAAAATAAAAGCTTAAAAGTGCAGTATGAATTTAAATGGGTAACGTTACTGCAGTCAAATTCAAAATAGGTCTTTCAGGTGTAGAAATTAGGAAAGAATTATTGTAATTTCCCTACTGTGGTGTAACGGTCATTGCACACTGAGTCTGAAATGTTTGTATGTGTTTTTTAGTTTTTTCCTTTCCTATCAAAATGCTTGCTATGGATGCAAAAACACAGAAAATCGAACCTGAAAGTTCCGGATGCAGTGTGTAAATGTGATTGACACAACGTGAGGTTGTATTTATTTTTTAACATGCAAAAATTTCGGATGAAAATTACCTATGAAATATTACTTTTCATTTATTTTACAGTGCAATTGTTTTACAATATATGGCTATTACTGTCATAGGAATACCAATAATATAAAGTTGTTTTTTTAATATTATATTCTAATTTCTTTGGTTTCCTGAAACACCAGTGTGAATGTAATTTAGACTGAGACAGTATATCACAAATAAAAGGGGCTGAGTCCCCTTTAAAGTTCAGGTACCAGTCAAGTTACTTTTTCTGACTTAAGTTTTCTTAGTTAAGAACATGGGTTGGAGCTCTTAATTTTATACTCTCAAAGTGCATTTAGATAAAATAATTTTTTTAAACGTACAAAATTAAAAAATTCTAACTCTTCATTTGTTTTTTTTTTTAAATATTGCAATAAATACCGTATTGTGGACTTTATATCAAGATATTATCGTATTGTGAGATTTTAATATTATTACATCCCTATTTATAAATGAATCTGCTCTGGCAGATGCCTTTTTTTTATTCTCCTCTCTACAACTGAACAGGATGTACAGAATTGTTAGTTAGCATATGTGGGATTGTAGTGAACTGTTTATTATTCCCTCAAGGAAGGTCTATTAAAATAATGTGGTTCTCCTTCATTTCAAAAGGTGTCTTGGGAAGCTTTGAGAAAGGACGTAAATTAAGACACATTAGCATACCTCTCTAATTTGGCCAATCAATGGTATGGATCTAACCCTCCTCCCACCCACTCACATCTGCCTTCGGCAAATCATATGTGACCTGTGACTCACTGTAACTGGATCAGCCAATAAAAATCCTCGTAGCAACTGAAATAATTATATTTGTCAGAATAATGAGGAACGATGTTACAGTCACTCAGTAGGTCAAGGACATTTAGTCTAGCCGTGACGACTCCTACAGAACTGCTGCAGAATTTATCCTAACAGTAGTAAAGTAAAATATAAAATAAACACCCTTACTGTTCCTTATTATTGGATTTACTGGTGTAATCAGTGACTAGAAGAACTGAATTATAAGGAGGGTGAAGGAAATTACTTGTGGCATGCCTTGCTAATTATTTTAACTTTTGGTGAGCCACATGTTAAAACCCTGCTAATCCAGCCTTCATTATAAAATTAGTCTCTAGCAAAACAGCCTTCAGGACATATGGGCTTGAAATCAGTACTGTTATCTTCTTTCAACAGGAGCTACTGCAAGACTGGAAGTGATTTTGTTTTAATCTTCCTCCAGCCTGACTGCTGTCCTCATGTGCTTGTGTCTTTCTGTTCATTAACTACACATCACTTCCACTACACTTCCATAGAACAAAACTCTGAAGATATCAAAGGCAGATCCATCAGATGCAAACCAAGGTGAACAAACTCTTAGATGATGTACAAGTTGCATATCAACTGACATGCAAAAGGAAGTTTACAGTACCTGTGAGAAAAAGAGCCACTAATAAAAACATCACACTTACCAGTGTAGATTTGCATGTGTAGCTGAATTTCACAACGCTAATCCGAAACAGAGGTGACCTAAAATAGTTTCCAATGCTTTTTCACAGTCTCTCCTTGTCCACTTAATACAGTGGAATCTCAGATGACTCCAGTTATCTAATTTTCAATGTCAATGTCAAACACAGGCTCCACCAAACAGGCTTTACAGCAATGAATGTTATACACATATTTCCCATTTTAAGATTAGACAAAATAGCAGTTCTGAGACCAGTTTTCACCCTCATGCAATGGCTTTTTCTTCTGTGGAACACAAAAGCAGATATTTTGAGGAATGTGCTATCCCTTACCAAAAAAAAAAAGTATACTTCAAGTGTATTTTATTAAGTATACTTAAAGTTCAAGTATATTTTTAAGTATACTTTATGTAGTAAGTATACAACAATCAGTGTACTAGTTGTATACTTTTAAGTGTACTATTTCAATACTCCTTGGGACTAAATTGGCCCACTTTCTAGTATAAAAGTATACTTTAAGTATAACAGTACTAGTTTACTAGTTTACATCTATGTTTTTAGTTTGTACAGCAAGTCTACTAAAAGTGAACTTACAGGTATACTGATAGTTTACCAATTACACTTTGAGTACACTTTGAAGTATAGTCTCAGTAAACTACTAGTTTAGTAGTTTTATACTGCAAGTATACTCTTTAAGTTTTCTTTAAGTGAACTTTACATCATACTTTAAGTATACTACTATGTCCCTGTTTAGGTATTAATTTGTATAAAATATATTTTGTTATAAGAATATCTGAACTTACAAAACATCACAAGAAAGAACAGGATATCTGCTTGTAAACAAAAAAAATATTCTAGCTTCAGGCATTTTTTATAAACACTTGAAAGTGGATACGTTTCATAAATATAAGTGTAATAAATAAATAAACAACATTTTGAACAAAAAGCTTTAAAAAAAGACCATTCATGATAATCAAAACGTAGAGTCAATCAACACCCCAAAGCTTGACGGTCATTATTACCTCTTCATGGGTCGACATTTTATTCCATAACGTTACACAGTTTTACGTATCTATGGTTTTGATGCTGTTTTATGTTTGACGTTTGTGTTAAATTAAGTGGAAGCATCTGTTGTTTCGGTTTCTTCTTCACTTGTGTTTTGGAAATTCTGTACAGAAGATGAGCAATAGTGCCCCTAGTGTATAACACAGAAAACAAAGATTTTCAGAGCAAAAGTATAGCTCAAATATACTTTTCTGAGAAGTACATAAAAAGTAGACTGAAAGTATACTTTCATATTTTTTAGTTTAAAAGAAGTTTACTAATAGCACACTTGAATAAACTTCTTTTTTGTAAGGGATTCTCTCATTTCTAAGCAATTCCAGTAAATGAAAACTGTTGTCAAGCTACAAAACGGAAGCAAAAACACCCTAAAATTATCATGAAAATAGACATGATTTTTGCACTGCATCCAAAAAAACGTTATATAATCAAAGTTAAATCAAGAATGTGCCCTTCAAAAAAAAAAAAAAAAAAAAAAAAAAGTTAATTTCCCAATTGGGAATTCAGGAAATGTTTCACTGTGCAAAAAACAAACAGACAAATAAAGGGCTTCATCAACCAATCAATGACACAAAATCCTGTCGTAAAAAGCTACTGGATTTCCCCATGAGAGCCGATGTAAGGGGTTTTATATGATGACAACACCCCCATTATAACAATGGTGTAGTCCGTCTCTACTCTGCTTTATTCTGCGTCTTCCTCTTCTTACTATTTATATCACACAATGCACAGCTGTTGCAGTGGCAACAAATATTACCCGACCTTTTGCGCTTGAAGCAGGATGAAAATCGAAAGGATTGCCTGAGGATAAGAGTCAAATCCAGCTGCAATCTGATAGAGCAGATTAATTTAGGACTGCAAGATATACTTCAGTGAACAAGAAACACAGTTTAAAAGCATGAAATCAATCACAGGCTGTTAAACAGCTGCACGTACTGTATTACGGCCACTGCTGTATTGCAGAAGTCCTTCGTTTATCTTCGGAACACAAATTAAGATATTTTTGATGAAATCCGAGAGCTTTCTGACACTTTATAGACCTAGTAAGGTAGTAGTGTTTCAACTGGGATGTTATAAAGCTATGCTAATACTTTTTGTGCGCAAAACAAAAATATTGACGGACAAAAAGTGTTCTCGTAGCTTCATAAAATCACAGTTGAACCATTGATGTCAGGTGGACTATTTTAAGAGGTCCTTACTACCTTTTTGGGTCTTGAACGTGTCAGTTGCATTGCTGTCTATGCAGGGTCAGAAAGCTCTCTGATTTCATCAAAAATATCTTAATTTGTGTTCTGAAGTTGAACGAAGGTCTTACGAGTTTGGAACGACATAAGGGTAATTGATTTCCCACCAAAGTCATGTTATTATGGGACTAGCTTTTGTTAGTTAAGGAGAACTGGAACAAACTAACAGAGTGGAAAGTGATAGTGAACACACAGGAAACCCTATAGTTAAAATTATTTCCAATTCGAACAAGATTTCCATGAAAACATGTTTTTTTTTTTTACATTTTGGACAACGACCCTTTACATGCTGTGGTAAATAAGACCCATATGACCTGACAATAGTGGACAGAGGGAGAAATATAACAATGTCGTCCTACTGTAACAATCACTCCACACACAGTCACTACAAGAAACACGTTAGATTAAGAGTGGGGCTGTGTCCTGACGAAAGAGGAAATGAAAGTCTAGTGTTCAAGGACAGATTCACTCAGTCAGTGAAGGAGAAAGTCATGCTCTGTTTCAAAACCTAGTGAGATGGCCTAAGGAAACACCATTTTAAGGCATCAAATATGTATTTCAGTATGGAAGTCTGTTTCTGCCACTGAATAAAAAATTAAAAAAAGGTTATCGCGACTTTTTCTCTCACAATTCTGACTTTTTTTCTCAGAATTGCATGATACAAACTCGCAATTCTGCCTATTTTTCTTAGAATTGTGATACAAACTCGCAATTCTGCCTTTTTTAGAATTGCGTCATAAAAACTCACAATTTTGCCTTTTTTTCTCAGAATTGTGACATAAACTCGCAATTATGCCTTTTTTCTCAGAATTGTGAGAAAAACTTGCAATTCTGACTTTTTCTCAGAATTGCGAGATACAAACTCACAATTCAGCTTTTTTTCTTAGAACTGCATGATAATAAAAACTGAAAAAAATCTGCCTTTTTATCAAAATTGTGAGATATAAACGTGCAATTCTGCCTTTTTTTAGAATTGTGATATAAACTCACAATTAGGAGAAATAAAGTCAGAATTGTGAGATAAAAACTCGCAATTCAGACTTTTTTTCTCAGAACTGTGATATAAACTCAGAGTTGCAAGTTATAAAATCAGAATTGTGTAATATAAACTCACAATTTGTACTTTTTTCGTAGAATTGCGAGACAAAAGTCTGAGTTTATAAACCCGATTTTGCAAGTTATGATACTAACTCGCAATTCTGAATTTTTTCTCAGAACTGTGATATAAACTCACAATTTTTACTTTTTTCTCAGACTTGTGACATAAACTCGCAATTATGCCTTTTTTCTCAGAATTGTGTGAGAAAAACTTGCAATTCTGACTTTTTTTTTCTCAGAATTGAAATATAAACTTGCAATTCTGACTTTTTCTCAGAATTGCGAGATACAAACTCACAATTCAGCTTTTTTTTCTTAGAACTGCATGATAATAAAAACTGAAAAAATTCTGCCTTTTTATCAAAATTGTGAGATATAAACGTGCAATTCTGCCTTTTTTTTCTCAGAATTGTGATATAAACTCACAATTAGGAGAAATAAAGTCAGAATTGTGAGATAAAAACTCGCAATTCTGACTTTTTTTCCTCAGAACTGTGATATAAACTCAGAGTTGCAAGTTATAAAATCAGAATTGTGTAATATAAACACAATTTTGACTTTTTTCGTAGAATTGCGAGACAAAAGTCTGAGTTTATAAACCCGATTTTGCAAGTTATGATACTAACTCGCAATTCTGAATTTTTTCTCAGAACTGTGATATAAACTCACAATTTTTACTTTTTTCTCAGACTTGTGACATAAACTCGCAATTATGCCTTTTTTCTCAGAATTGTGTGAGAAAAACTTGCAATTCTGACTTTTTTTTTCTCAGAATTGAGATATAAACTTGCAATTCTGACTTTTTCTCAGAATTGCGAGATACAAACTCACAATTCAGCTTTTTTTCTTAGAACTGCATGATAATAAAAACTGAAAAAATTCTGCCTTTTTATCAAAATTGTGAGATATAAACGTGCAATTCTGCCTTTTTTTCTCAGAATTGTGATATAAACTCACAATTAGGAGAAATAAAGTCAGAACAATTTTGACTTTTTTCTTAGAATTGCGAGACAAAAGTCTGAGTTTATAAGCCCGATTTTGCAAGTTATGATACTAACTCGCATTTCTGACTTTTTGTCTCAGAATGGTGTAATAAAAAAAAATCGCAATTCTGCCTTTTTTCTCAGAATTATGTGATATGAACTCACAATTACGAGAAAAAAAGTCAGAATTGTGAGATAAAAACTTGCAATTCTGACTTTTTTTCCCTCAGAACTGTGATATAAACTCACAATTTTTACTTTTTTCTTAGAATTGTGACATAAACTCACAGTTGCAAGTTATAAAGTCAGAATTGTGTAATATAAACTCACCGCAATTCTGAGAAAAACTCATATTACACAATTCTAATGCTTGCTAAGGTTTGTATAAGTTTTCCTACAAAAATGTTCATTATAAAAAAAATCTAATTTGTAATTAAAATTATTTATTATATTGATAAAGTATTCTTAGAAACAGTTTAGTGTGGAGTATTTTTTTTTATCCAATTTGAATTAGCTGTGCATTTGTATACATATTAGAGCATCCAGCCATTATCTTAGCAATAAGCTAACAACAAACTCTACTGAAATCAATTGCAAGTTGAGTCTTCTGTGCTATCTGTGAGCTTTCTGCATGGACAGCCCATATTCCTGCATGTACAACATTTCATGACGGTCAGGATACTGCCTTAGATGGAAGCAGTTTGTGAAAAGAGCTTTTTAGAAAATAGCTTTAGTCTATTAGAGGTTATCTTGAGGAAAAGATACTGAAACCTTCTTGTTCTTAACAGTTCTCTCACTCAGTGGCACAGAGTCTCTTTAGTCCATCTGTTCATTGCACTTTTAGCTCTTGAGTTTGAGTATGTTTTGAGTGAGATATAAAACGTCCAAAGAGTGTGAGATAGAAAGAGCAATGCAGGGAAAAAAAGAAAGATTGAGATATTGGATCTTTGTCGAATATATGATAAAATGAGACAGGCACTCACCTCCCAGGCTCATCTATCGTCTGTGGGTGAAGCAGTGCCAGTACCAGGGTAAAGACAGACGTCGAGGAAGATGAGTTAAGAGCCTTGCGGTGGTTAGGGTTGGGGATCAGGATCAGGACACTGGGGATGGAGGAAAAAAAAGCTCAGCTCCAGATGGGTGCAGAATCAGACAGCACCAAACATTTCATTGCAGAAACAGATACAAAGACAAAGAGACAAAGAGAAAAATGTTAAATAATATAAATTGCTTCAGACAAAAATGTAAGACATATTTGGCATAAACCTCACAAAAAAGCTTCTAACCACAGTTTGAGAGCTGTATTTTCACCCTCTGTTTGCAAATGTTAGTTTGAACTACTGTAGTTTTCAGAAATCACAGAATCATTGAACTATGCTGATTACTATAACTGGCTAACAATGCTTTTGGCCGCAATCAAAAGAGACCAGCGCCAAATTACAGAAATACACAAAAAAGCTGAAAAACCAAAGAATTTGTTGGACCTAAAGGATTTTTCTGAACAGCGGTGGGCAGTTTAACTGTTCAGAACAAACAAGGGACTCATGAACAACTATCACTAAACAAAAAACACAGCTGTGGCTCATTCAGGTTACAACACAGTATTAAGAATCAAGTGTATGTAAACTTTTGAACAGGGTCATTTTTATAAATGCAACTATTATTTTCTCTTGTGGACTATCTGTAGACATCTTTTATGTAAAATATCTTATTCAGGTCAGTACTAAATAAAAAAAAAAATAACGCATTTTGTACGATCCGTTTTACTTTGGTAAAATAAGTAACATTTTGCAGATTCTGCAAGGTGTACGTAAACTTATGACTTCAACTGTAAATTCTGGTCCCTAAATATGGCTTGGGTTAGTCTATGTGATTTTATCATCTGTCAGATGAAAGAAAATGAAAGCAATAGCATAACTCCATAACTCTGTGCAATAAACTGTTCAATTTTAGCTATCATTCATGTCTGCAGCACAGTGCAGGAGTGTAATAATTACAGATAGGTTTAGGAGTTTTAAAACCTGAGCAGTAGCAGTTGATGCTTGCTTTAGCCCGTCACTTAAAGCTCTTAATATAGCAAAGCAAATTTGCACTGCATCACCCTTTATTAATGATGCATATGGTGGTCGCAAAGTAAAACTGAAAAACATTTAACATTTCAGTTTCAGCCTGAAGCTCCTCAAATGCCACTCTAAATCATGAAAACTGCAAAGCAGAACAGACAAGATGAATCTGCATTAAAACCCACAGCCACACCAAATTGTCAAGGCAATTAAAAATACTGGAGATATCCTCCTGAGACCCCGCCCATTGACTTGTGTCCTCTGTAGTGGACCTTGTGTTTTCATGCATTTTCTTTGAATTTTTTGAGCTACTCTGTCAAGTCCTGTTGTACTGTGCAGAGGACATCCTGGGCTTTCTAGTGATATGTCATTTGATTGGCTGGCATGCTAGGAACCACTTCTTACACTGAATCCAAAATGGCCGGCATACAAATGAGCACATTTTATGGGAAGGAGAGAGATATGTAAAATTTTGCTTTTTTACATGTTTTTTACTATTATTATCACATATATATTTGTTTATTAAAGTGTCAGTAACAATACATTTAGCTTTCAAAGCTGTTAAATTGTTTATGTTTCAAAATATCATCCTTTTTTAAATGTCAACTATAGTGGACATCAGGACCAACTTAATGTAATTAATGACTGCATGTTGTAGGAGGCAGAACTGAAGCAGAGAGGATTTTTATAAGATAGTTGAGGGAGACTCTGACTTAGAGCTGTCAGATGAGGATAAATTTGAATGTAACATACAAGAAGATGTTGAAGAAGAGGAAGAAATTGCAGGAGACTCAGATGAGCAGACTGAGACAGACACAGAGACAGAAAGGGAAGAACAGGAAAGATGCCGCACTCTGTGGTTCTGCAGCAGGACAATGCACACCAGCAAATTCACTTCTGAATGGTTGAAGAAAAACAAAATGAAGACTTTGGAGTGGCCTAGTCAAAGTCCTGACCTGAATCCTTTTGAGATGCCCACAGCATGACCTTAAAAAGGCGGTCCATGCTCGAAAACCCTCCAATGTGGCTGAATTACAACAATTCTGCCAAGATGAGTGGGCCAAAATTCCTGCACAGCGCAGTAACAGACTCATTGCAAGTTATGTAAAATGCTTGATTTCAGTTGTTTTGTTTTTGTTACATAAATGTTGGATTAATATCCCTTTACAGCCATATTCTGTACAGTTTTGTTGTCTGAGTTTGGCTGTCGTTTCGAACTAAAATGGTCCTGTGGTCCACTACAGTGGACATGCTGTAAAATTAAAAATAAAAACAAAACCTAAAAACTCTAAATTGTAGAATTTTTTTTTTAACCCAAAGGATGTAGGAAATCACAAAAAAACAACAGAAAAGAGACACTTTTTTTCTTTGGGTCTCAAATGAGAGGAATCCTAGAGACAGCTGTTTGCCACAGTGTTAAAAATCAATGACTCCAAATTCCGCTTTAGCTAGTATTTCAAGGAAAGTCACAAAATGATCTAAAAGATAAATACATTTCTAAAATGTGTACAAATCTGCATTTTATCTCATATTTAAGGAAAAACTGCAGTAGTAATTATAAGAAAGCCAATAATTTTGAAAGGCTTACTCGGTTTGACAAATAGTTTTTATTGATATTTATATTATTTATATTAGTTCTCTAATATCAGGTCTATCAGTACTAGAACTCAATGCATTTTAGAAAAACAAAATCTATATTTGATTATATTAAAGGGATAGTTCACCAAAAAATTAACATTCACCCTCATGTTGTTTCAAACTCATAAGACCTTCTTTCATCTTCTGAACACAAATTAAGGTATTTTTGATAAAATCTGAGAGCTTTCTGACCCTGCATAGACAGCACGTTCATAGCTTCATAACATTATGGTTAAACCACTGATGTCACATGGACTATTTTATCAAAGTTTTTACTACCTTTCCGGGCCTTGAATGTGTCAGTTGCATTGCCGTTCATGAAGGGTCAGAAAGCTATTCCTTTAATAAAACTAATATAATAATATTAGTGAACTATTCCTTTAATAAAACTAATATAATAAAAATTGTTTAAGCATATAATGTCTTTTTTGTTGTATTTCAACAGTATTTTGTATTTTTACTGAACATCCCATGGTATATAAAAACACTACTGTTAATTCTGTTATTATTTTTACGGTGGGCTCACGTAGGGGGTAAAAACTCATTACTTGTAATTGTAGTCAAGAGCCATCATCACTGAGGCCCTGAGCAGCCACTTCACCCCAGGCTGCTCTGGGGGTTTGCTCATGTAACAAGAGCAAAGGACGTCGTTTTGAATTAAAGCATCCCATAAATGACAACTTGCTGGTTAAGTAAACACATGTGGCAGATACCCTGAGTAAACAAGAGTCAACTATATTATTCAGGAAGATTTTGATCGAAAGGCTAATCTGTGTTTTACAAGACAAGGCTATTTTTTTTAAACGTCAGATTATAGAATTGCCTTGTGTTTTAATTTTATACACTTTATTTATTACAATATTTACAATATAAAAGTCTGTAATGGGCTATTTATGGCAGGTTCCACTGTTACAACTTACCACAAAACTGCAGTCTGTGGTCTCAAAATGTGTTCAATAAACCAGGGCTCTACAGTGTGACCATTTCAGTCGCATTTGAGCATGACTATAAAAAAAATATTTAGGAGCTCCCTGTGCGACTGACTCGATCAGCATATTTGAGCTTCAAAGGTTTCTACCTGTTTTTGCAGCGTTGAATAATGTATCACGGACATATCTCACGAATCCTTTCATAAACAAAGTGTAGACTGATTGTGCATTGTAAAGAGCTTTGTTGATTATAACGGAACTTTGTGAGATTGCGATGAACTAAGATGAGTGTCAACTTTTTTATGATTTTTAAAGGAGTTTGTAAATAAGATATTGATTTAATACAACAGTTAAATGAACAAGACGTTAATATTAAGTGACTTACATTGTCTGACTATAACATTATTGTCTGATTTTACTCTATTTCGTCATCAAAAATGGTCTGAGACAACTAAATATGCTGGAGTTTGTTTCTGGATGAGCGAGCAGGATTTCTCTTGAAACCCTCCTAAACAACATGTGGTGATGTAGGGGCTATTTTAATTTTAATTAAAGACTCAACACACAAACTCTACACTCAACTAATCTCTACATTTCTTTAGCTGTAATCCACTTTGGCCACTCAAAGTCTCCTCCTCACCATTCATTATAACGATATAGACACACGTCCTCTTCCAGGCAGATTTGTAACATCTTTAGTTGATTGGAACTTCTTAATTATTGCCCTAATGGTGGAAATGGGGATTTTCAATGCTTTAGCTCTTTTCTTACAGCCACTTTCTATTTTGTGAAGCTCAACAATCTTGTTCTGCACATCAGAACTATGCTCTTTGGTTTTACTGCTTGTGATGGACAGTTAAGGGAATTTGGCCTTGTGTTTCTCATATTTAAAATGCCAATTTCCATTGTTTTACTTCAATGAAAGGTTAGAATTTTTAATGAAAGATCAAAAGGATAATGCAATGCAGATTTATTTCCACAGCTGCCTTTGCTCATATTAACCAAAGGTGCCAATATTTGTGGAGGGCACTGTAAATCAGTGACTTGCCTTTAGTTTAATTTTTAAACTATCTTTTCAGTTATTTAAATAATTTAATATTTCTCTATTCCAAATTTTATATTTAAAACATTAATCTCAATATGAATTTATAAATTTGATTGCACTCATGCCACTTCTGAGCCTCATTATACATATGAAAATACACCTACAAGCCACTTTTAACTGTGCTCCTAAAAGGAAAAGTAAGCGTAGAGCCCTGTGAACTGTATATATTTCTTTGGACAATAGAGTGCTGAAGGGATGATGCATTTTTATAGGCCAAGCTTCAGAAACAGGTTTGCATTTTAGCACATTAGGTTACATTATTCTGAAGTCAATGGGGTTTTTGAAGTGGGTTTTGGTTAAATGAAATAAGGTTTGTGGTAAAAACACAAGCTCAGGATATTTTAATATGTTTTATTCTAATCCGCAACATAAAATAGATCAGTAATACCCCCTTGAGATTTTTTAAAGCTTTATCTCTCTTGAAAATGGCAGTTGTTAACAACTGGCTAAATGGGGCTACAGAGTTTGCCGGGGAAATTAACCGTCATTACGCCAAACAGAAAAACTCATCTACTCACTAAGTCCACTTTTACAGCCTCCTAGTGATTATAATTGCGCTCTTGCAAAGTACTCGAACTCAAAATTTCAGGGAAAATGTCTTTAAATAAAGAAAGTTGATGTCGTTTGACAGTCCGTTTATAGCCTACGTTTATCTTTTCACTTCTGGTTATTATATTGAGTTGTGTTCAGCTGTGAAGAAGAACATAATGAGCAAAATGTCTAAGAATCATCATCTTTTGTTTTGCACAAAGCTCATTTTCTGCAATAATCCAAATGCCAATGGAAAAATCCTTCGGTTATCACTGCAGCACTCTATTATGGTGGAAACATTAAAATGTTTTAAGTCTATAAAGGCAATGATTTTTTTTAAAATAAACCCATTCTTAGAACTGTTCATTGGTTCAAAAATTGACAACCCTTGCCATCCATCTCTGCTTTTGCTTAACGTTGCACACTCATTTATCCAGCATACAGTCCTTCTTCTAGGCTACTGGCAGTATCTAGGCCACAGGCTCCATCATATCTGTCCTTAGCTGACAGTGGCAGTTAAATTTGTGTTATGTGAAAGCCTCTCCCAGGCCTTTTTCATTCACCAGTTAACAGCACTCCTACCCCGGGGTGTGCGATGTGTGCGCGCGCATGCGTGTGTGTGAGTGATGGACGCATTTCTGCTCCCTTTCACTATCTGTTCATGTCCAGCGCTGTGATTTTGGGAATTGTGCCCTGACACTTCACACAGCCACCAGGCCATCTTGCTTCCAGACAAAAAAAATCTTCCTAAAGATAATATGACACATGCAGGATGGAAACTGTTTTCTTCTCATTTTATCTACAGCGGTAATTGGAAGTATGACTAAAGGGGGCTCCATCCCACATGTGCTCATGATAAAAAGCTACTGTCGACACACATAAACACAACTATTTGTAATGAGCTGCGATTTGGGATAGCTGGTCTTTCCGCTAGGAGCACTATCACCTACCCAACTTGTGAACAGACTGTATTTCCACATTCTGATTGTCTTGAGCATTTGATCCACAGGATCATCATCAAGAAGGTTTTAAATCCACCACTCTCTTTGTAGAGAGAGATAATCTACATTGTTCAACATAGTCTATTAATAAATTGTAGGTAGGCTATATATATATATATATATATATATATATATATATATATATATATATATATATATATTTATATATACATACATACAACTGTTTTTTTGGTGGACGCCCAAATCTAGTAACATTTTATAAATATTACTCTTTTTTTGTCACGGAATGTAGTTTTAAGAGGTTTTCAGGTGAATGTACTTGTTTATAGTTTTCGGCCATACGAGCTCCAGTTGGTCAGCTGCCATTCGGCGCTTATGAATCCGCCCGTGTTCGTGATGGTGAATTGTGTTACATTGTTCCATCATTAGATGCTGACAAGAGATTGTTTTATGAGTGAGTCAGCAGTAAAGAAGGGATTTTGGTAAAGACTTTTACACTGAAAACTTATAAAGGCTTTAAACGGAATTTATTTTTAGTTTCAACAACAGCTTGATGCACCGAACAAATGCGCTGAGCAGTAAAATCAGTCTTAACAGCTGAGAGGATACTAATGTTACGACAAAGATAGCGCTTTGATAACGCAATTAATAATGGGGGCTTGGGCTCAGCTGCTCAACTGTCAAACTTTGATTTGAATCTGTGGCGGAAGGAAGTAGTTTGCACAAAAAAGAGCTTTTAAAGACACACTGTAAAAAATCCAACTTGACAAATGTTGAAATTGCTTGTTTTTTTTTGTTGGTTCAGCAAAAATCTGTAAAAAATTCTGTACAACTACATTTAACACATTCAGTCAACTTAAACAAAGGTTTTATTCAGTAAGTTAAAAAGATGAGTTTTGTGAGCAACGCTTTGCTAGTTCATCCAAAAAAGCTTCTGCCAACTTGATTTTTTGTGTTAAGTCAATCTCTGACTTTTTATGCAATTAACATACAAGTAACAGAAACTTTTGTTGATTGAAAAAGTTTCAAACGTGTTAAAAATAATAATCAAAGGCAGTATAGAACTTTTCATAGTTTGTATTAAAAAGTAAATGCTGAGTGAAAAAGCTATTATTATTATTATTATTATTATTATTATTATTATTATTATTATTATTAATAATAATAATAATAATAATAATAATAAGAAGAAGAAGAAGAATACAATAATAACTATTGTTATTCTTCACGTTGTTATTAAAAACAACAACAACAAAACTACAATATTTATAGTAACTTCATTTGGAAATTTTTAATTGCAATTTAACTTTATTTGGAGCACATCTGCAGAAATATGTCATGTACATTTTCATCTCGCGTTTACTCAGTACTCCATACAAAACGATATGGAGCATACTTTGATTTTCCAATATTTATAAATAAACCACGCACTCAATCTCTCCTGAGCTAAACCACGCCCCTGTTACGCAATGGTTGCGCTTACGTAACGTCAACGTCTCAGTGCGGGAGAAACCTCTTGAAACATTGAAGTTCGATGGGGAAGGATGGAACCACAGTCTATGGATGGAACACGTGGAAGAGCAATCTTAATAGTAAGTGTATATGTCACTCACTCGTCAAATTCAATTTTGATTTTGGCCTCCAACGATTATGAAAAAAACCCCAATTAAAATAAAGCGATTATTGCGTAATATCCACCACTCTGCATTCATTCCTCTGCAAAGCTCTATTTTACGTTGAAATCCATAAAATAACAACGTGACTTTTGTAGCATCGGACGTGCTTGATTTATTGAAGTGTATTAGATTCATTCGTGTTTTTAAAAGCACGATGGAGAACTTGTGCTGTTCTGTGAATGCGTTTAGCCTCGAGACTGAACAGAACACAGAAATGTCATCTTTTAATTCAAGGTGCACCTAAATGTTCAAATACGTGCAAAAATGTGTGCAGATGCGGCGCTTAGTGATTATTCACATAATCTCTCTTTTGTTATGTGATAAACGTAAAGAGTGAATGAATATGCGTTACCGGCGTAAATCATATCCGTGTGGCTCTTAAAGTGACCGCTCATATATTCCAACTGCTTATTGTTAATCAAACAAAACAAAATAATTCACTGCAAACTGATAGACGTTTTTAGCTTTAATAAGAAACAAAAGTTTCATATTTATAGTTAAGACTAAGATTAAAGCACCATTTGCTTTATTTGTGTGCTTTTTATTATTATTATTATTTTCAATAATTTTGATTTGATTTTACTTAGTTTGTTGGTAGTTGCCCATTCTTTTATGGTATTGAGAAAAAAGTGAATTCCCTGATCTCTAGTAGCAACCTTAGTTTCAGAAAAAAATTATTTGATTCATTTAAATAAGTCAATCAAAAAGGTTTTGGTCATATGGCCCACTCACAATTGTTTTAAGTAATCGTGATTACAATTTTGATCAAAATAATTGTGATTTTATGATTTTTTTTCCCCCATCGTTGAGCAGCCTTAAATGAATCATTCATTTTGAACTGAAGGTGTATACAGTGAAACACTTATTGAGAGTAAGATCATTTACTGGCAGTTTTAATATCCTATTTATTAGGGCTGCACGATTAATCGTTTTTAAACCGAAATCGCGATTTGAAAGGGTGCGATTTTCAAATCGCAAGAGCTGCGATTATTTCGATTAATTATCAACTGTGGTAACAAGCATATAAATCGTTTTTGACAGGTCGCTTCATGTGCATATTACATCTTCATGCTTATATTACGTTTGATGCAGAGTTTAACCAATAGGGGGCATTTTAACACTGCATGTAGAGACGTGCACAGGACGTACTTTTCAGTCCTGCATCCGCAGAAATATGTTTATCTCGTTCCGTTCCCGCCTCGACATTCATGTTTTGTCCCGCTTCTGTCCGCAAAAGCCCGCATAAAAGTAACCTTTATAGTTGTTGTTTTTTCAGTACATCAATTGAATTTACATGAAACAGATCTCGTAAGTTTCACAAAACCCCAGCATAAACGTCCCCGATAAAAATATTTGTTATAGCCTATAGGCTAAGCATCAACATTCACAAACCACTGTTATTCTTAACAGAAAATGCAAGCAGACACAGCTCCTTTAAAGCTGATATCTCAGTTTATACGCGAACTTATCAAGCTCTACAATGAATAGTATGCACAATGAATCTTTCACAATGTCTACACTTCGTGTGTTTTAATTCGTGAGCACGCAATATTCAGCACTGTGCAAGAACATTTGAGCAGTGAGTGGATTCTAACTTAAACACCTCTGATGACTGCCTATCCCTGTGCTTACTAATCATAGCTGTAAGTTGTATACTAGTTGTTCTTGCTGCTTTTGTGCAATAGATGAATAACAATGTTTTGTTTTTTAAATATTTTGTTTAGATATTTCTATTTTGCGGGAGTCCCGCGAATCATTTTATTTTCCCGCGTCCCGCACAGCCGCACTCTCCCATCAAGTTATGTTCCGCGCCGCATTCGTTTGCGTCGGGTCCCGCTGTACTCTCGTAGGAGTGCAGGTCTCTACTGCATGTACTGAGCAAATAACGGTAACGCCATTTGGAAAAGATGAGCGGGAGCAGCGGCTAAACTTCCCAACAAAGTGTCTCTTAATGTAGGTTATCATCAGTGTTTTACTAATGTAAAATAGTTTACAGTGTGTTTGGATTCCTAAAAGATTTTAATTATATTTTGTTATAAAATGATGTTATTTATGTATGTATGTATGTATGTATGTATGTATGTATGTATGTATGTAATCTTTTAGGATTTTATATAATAAAATATATAATATTTTTATTAATTAATTTTGTATAATAGTATATATTTTATTTTAAAAGATTTAAATAATATTTTATTATATCATTTTAATTGTTAATTCAATTTTATTTAAGATACTGTAGTTATTTTCTTAATTTGTCATGACAACTTTATTTAAAAAATGACAACAATGTTTAAGAGGTTTTAAATAAACAGTAGAACAGTGTAGCATACTTTGTGATTATGCTTGGTCTTTCTTTGGTGCTGTTAAAACCACCATATCAAACTTGTAGCTCTTTTATGAAATAGTAGTAAATCGCATTTTAAATCGCAAATCGCAATTTTGATCAGAAAAATCGCAATTAGATTTTTTCTCTAAATCGTGCAGCCCTACTATTTATCCATGATCAGCCAAGGTACCAGCACAAAACATGTAATTATGCAATTATAGATTTTGAAATTAATTACAACAAATACTAAGATTTATATCTCAAGGCAACTAGTAATTCAGATTGATTGCCCTGATTGTTGTGAATTAGTTTATGGGATATTCTGAGGATATTATAATTGATAGTGTAAGGTAGTTTCAGAGATGTGTTGTAATGTCATACAACAATAACAATATAATTGTTTGTTTCATTTTTCATGTGATTAATCTGACTATTAATGTTTGTGATTTTTTTTTTTTAAACCCATTGTTAAAGAAAAAAATTTATTTTATCCATGGCTAATTATGTATATCCTTCCTACAGACATCATAATTCACAGAGCAACTACTGCTCTACAGCGACTTCCCTTGAACCCCAGAGAGTATGACAAAATAATCAAGACTTGTCTGGTAGGTGTTTAACTTTAAAATCTCGCAAAATTTCTAATTTATTTCTTTTATGGAAATTGTGGTTGTTTTATTGAGTAAAAGTGCTGACATCCCAATGGGTTTTTAAGGAAGAAAACAAAAGTTATTTGCCAATATCTTTTTTGGGCCCTTTTTTTTTTTAAATTATTTACAGTTCTATACTATGATTTATTTGATAATTTATTACATTTATATTATTCTTAGGACACTGATTTGGAGGAGACTTACACAAGAGGAGTGAATTTGGCCATCTTGAAGTGATGGAAGATGACCTCTCACAGGCAACAAAGAGATGTGTAAACTTTGGCGTCATCCTGGAGAAAACTGTGGTCATGGATGATCTACTGGACTTTTTCCTACTGCTTTTGTGGTACTCTTTGGACTTCTTTACGCGCTGAATATTGAGTACCGAAAAGTGCTAAAATACACATTTGAGGCAGTGCAGAATATCTTTGTAGGACTGCATGGGAGGAAAGTCCACAGAATGCAGTCCCTGAAGAATAAGCTTTTTACTTTTTATGAGTTGTAAGATGCTTACAGAAATGTGCTTTTCGTGTGTACCTTTTGCATTAGAATGTTGTTTGACTAGATGTGACTGCATACTGTGGACTTGTGCGTTTGGAGATTAGGACATGTAGTCTTTTTTTGTTTCCTTAATACCTTAAGAAATGTTAATAGGTAAACTTGCTCAGTTTGTGTGAGCAAGGGACTTTCACCTTACAGTATACTCTTACTGTGCCACTTAGGAACCCAATTTATATTTAGTGGCATTGTTAATGTTTGGTGTAGTTACAGTACCTCGTTTTTGTACTTCAGTGAAGTATTGCAAGATTTTTATTTTCTTTTTTGTGATAGTAACAGCAGTACTATTGATGCTTCTGTTTTGGAGGTTAGTTACTTCAGTGAAGTATTGCAAGAAAATAAATGTTTTGCTAAAATTTGTTTTTGTCATGTGTGTTTGCTCTGGTAACACTTTATTTCTTAGTATTAATTTCCAATAATATTTTTTGGTTCACTTAACTTCTGTCATTTCAGGCTGTTCAGACAAGAAATGTTCAGTTATTACAACTTAAAAAACTGAGCTGTGTGTTTGCTCTGATAACATATTATTTCTTAGTACTAATTTCCTTTAGTATTTTTTTGTTCACTCAACTTATGTCATTTCAGTCCTGCAGACAAGAAATGTTCAGTTGGCACAACTTAAAAAGATTTGTTGTCCTGCAGGTGCAGGTCTCCAGAAAACTATTAATGTTAAGTTGTCTCAACTAGACATTTTTTGTTTCACTGACAAATTATTTTCAGTCAGTGTAGCTGATGTTTTCAAAAGTTGAGTAAACAAGAAAAAACAGAAGGAAATTAGTACTAAGATTTTTTTTGTTGAACTGGCTTAAAATTTTTTACAGTGCACTCCGTTGTTATTTTATGTATTTACACACTCGAACCGTCAAACCATTCTATAAACGCAATATCACATTAGTAGATTTGCGCGTTAAAGGAGAAGTCCGGTGTGATATTGACCTAAAGTGTGTTGAATCATTATACCGAGTGTGAACGTACCTTGCATATCTCATCTCGGTTTGTGCCCTGCAGTCCGAAATCTGGGGTTAGTTAGCCGATGCTAACAACAGGTTGTCAATGAGGGTGAATAGGGCATCGGAGTAGCCATGTAAATAAATCACTGTTTTATGCCATTTACAAGGCACAAAGTAGCTCCACACTTCATTGGTAGACTTCCAAGGGCCCTGACATTTAAAACGAGACATTGAGAACTCAGAAAAAGCACCGAAGATTTATACAGACAGTACCTGGAAGAAATTTACCGTCTGCTGCCATCTTGAATTTAGTCACGATAAGTCGAGTGTCGAGCAGGAAGGAAACTACAACCTCATAAGTTGATAACCTGATAAGTTCCTTCCTGCTCGTCACTCGACTTATCGTGACTAAATTCAAGATGGAGGCGGCCGGTAAATTGCCGGTAGTTGCTTGATTTCTTTCCTGATTTTCATTTATTGGTTGAAATATTTCTTTATCATCATGTCATTTAATGATATATAATGCTTGTAAGTTGTAAAATACTGTTTACTGGCTCCAATATGTCATCCTGTAATACTGTCTAAAAGTACTGACTATTTACAGACATAATGCAGAACATACATTTCTGCTCAAGGACATTGAGTTTACCTACACAGTTTTGTTTTCAGGTGGACTGAAAAAAAAACCCCATACATGTCCTTATTTCCGCATTAAGAGAAAGCCAATCAGATTAGAGCAGATCGATCAGTGCTTTCCAGTTTTGTGTGAAGACGCATCAGATGGTCAGTGAAGGCACTGTGGGCAGTCCGTGGGCATGTCTTCTCAGACTCAAACTATCTATGAATAGGTCTTTCAGTAGGCAGAGAGAGAGAAAGTCAGACTGTTAGACTTATTTTCTCTTGCTTGTTCAACCGTATCAAATTGTCTAACATGAGAGGAGGAGCACACGCTATCTTTAACCATATTCAACAATATCTGCCTTTTCTCCATTTTTCTATCCCTGCTCTTCCCAACAGCACAAGCGGACAGAAACTGATGCTTGCATATCTCTTTAAGACAAGCCTGCATACAGTCTGCATTATCTTGTTGGCTTTCTAGGGCTTAATGCGACAGAGTAGCTTTACTGAACTCCAGATCAACCTGATTATGTCACTTTTGTGAGATTACACGTGATTAGTCACTAACAGTATCATCAGACAATGTTAAAGGAACAGTTCAAAATGAAAACATCTTCTTTTGTGTTCCACAGAAGAAAGAAAGTCAGGTTTGGAACAACATGAGGGTGAATAAATAATGACAGAATTTTCATTTTTGAGCGAACTATTCCTTTAAGCATGCACAAAATATATAGAACAATGCAAACTCGCTTTGTTTGAAACGATACTACTAGGATGCATAGCAATTCTTTGTTCTGCAGAAGAGAGCTGCGGCAGAGTGAGAGAAGTTACTGGTACAATTTAAAAATTGTTCGAATAAAAATCGATAGAACAAGGGCAGGGACCCATGTGGCTCAGCTGAGCATGAGTTCTGCAGTGTGTTTGGAGAGAGAGGGGTGAGAGACGAGAGAGACGTGGGTGGTCACATCGCTCTGTAATTACTCCCTCTGGAGCTGCAGGTGAAGAGAGATGACCTTTCCACAAGCTAAAAGCACAGTGCGCACAAATCACCTGACAACTCGTGCAGGAGTCTGGGCTATCATGTGAAATATCCAACAATAAACAGATGACATCAACATACTCATCCTGTAGAACAATATATGTGTTTTTGAGAAGAATGTTCTGATTATTCAATGCTCATCTCATCAGTGAATAAATATTCAAAAATATAAAAGAAAAATTAATTCAAACATATTGCTTAGATACTCCTTTTCAGTGATGAGCATGCTTTTAGTTTTTATATTCAAATTAAAAATACCTGATGGATACAAATGCCAAGTTCTATTGGAACTCTAGATGGCACAGGCTGGTGGGTCTTTAACATAAATTGATGATATTTACAGAGTTAAACTACTTGGAACAAGCTGATTCATGTTGCATACGCATTCAATGAGCTTTACATTCAAATGGCTGGTTAGCATTCAATAGAGCAGTTTCTCTGAAACCCTCCTTCTTCCCCAGCTCCACCTGTGTATATCTGCTACGGGTTATTATATATGCTACTTGTGAAGCAGCAGTATGTCTTAAATACTCACAGCAGAGTATTGGCATATGTATTGGCAGTGGCAAATTGCTGTACTTGTTTAGCAGGAGCAGCAGCAGCAGCAGCACTAATCTACAACAACAGCAATAATCAACAGCTGTAATTCAGCATCAGCAGCGTAGCAGATCTATTCTACCAAGACCAAATGCATTAACATTGTCATATCCATTAGCATGCTAAAATCTTCCTAAAGTTGTCATGATAGAACTGTCGTTTTATCATAATTAAGAAACATGTCACATTAAAAGAATGGCATTTTTAAAAAGAAAACCAAAAAAGTTGTTTTTCTAAGCAAAAAAAAAACCTGCTTCATTGCTTATTATTATTCCAAAGATATTTGAAGTCATGTGGTGTGACAAACAAGCCCACATGGTCCAATGAACAAACAAACAGGAAATTCTATCATAGTAGAACCCTGAAGATCCTTCTGACAGTTTGTCAAGGTCAATTAGTCTTTCAAATATCTGATCATTACAACTTTTCATGACCAGACAAGATAAGTTCAGGTTGTGAATAGGGTTGGGTATCGAGAACCGGTTCCAAATTTCCAATAACTGGGTATTCGATAAGACACGTGCATTTCGATTCCACTTAAAGATTCCCGTATTCGTATTTTAATGTGATTTATAAACTATTTAAGTCCAGGAAGGAAGGTTTGTTCCTATTTTATTACTTGTCTTTAACAATTTATGTTTGAAATTTATATTAGTCAAGTTGTTTTTTTCTGTGGTATTTTTTGGAAAACCATAGGCAAAAGACAGAATAAACATGTTTGACATCTAAATGTTTGACTCAAAACTTTTTAATGGATTTTTTTTTTTTTTATCTTTTTGGAATCGGAATTAGGAATCGTTTTGTTTTCTGTGATATTTTTTGGCAAAACCATAGGCAAAAGACAGAATAAACATGTTTGACATCTAAATGTTTGACTCAAAACTTTTTAATGGATTTTTTTTTTTTTTATCTTTTTGGAATCGGAATTAGGAATCGGGTTTTTTTTCTGTGATATTTTTTGGCAAAACCATAGGCAAAAGACAGAATAAACATGTTTGACATCTAAATGTTTGACTTTTTATTTTATCTTATTGAAATTGGAATTAAGAATCGATTAGAATCGTAATCGATAAGCAGAATCGGAACCGAAATCGATAAAATTGAAACGATACCCAACCCTAGTTGTGAAATGGAATGGAATGGTGTGCTTTTATAACGCATACTTGACATAAACGTACCTGTGGGACGCAAAATGCATACTGTAATGTACGTTTTGTAACATATTTGATTTGAAATGTCCACTGAGTGGTGCTAAAAGAGCGTTAGTTTTTTTTCCCATGGAACAGAAAAACATACATAAGGTACTTTTTGTATTTTGTATGTGTCACTGCAGTTGACTTGCGATGTCTTTTGAGTGGCGCTATAACTCTAATGCTCCGTGACGTTTTGAATTAACGTACCACTACACCTAAACCTACTCGATAGTATGAACAAAAGCGAATGTGACGTAAAAATGCAATTGCAAGTTTGCCGTTAGTTTGTTTTTCAATCTCTAATCTCTTTCATCGTGAGTCATGTTTTTTACAGGATTCGTACCCAAGGATTCTGCATCGTAAGTGCAATTCCATTCCGGCTGAGCTACTGAGCAAGCTTGTTATGTAATGAAAGCGAAACATATGACGCTGTATTCATAATTGTGTACGAAAGCGATTACAAGTGCTCGCTGTTTTACCAATTTTAATTTCTGTGTTAATTTCTGATGGAAACTGCAGTGATATGTACTTATTGGTACGTATTTCATGTCTTGCGAAAAAATTCCCACAGGTACGTTTTTCGTCATGAGATCAGGTAGGTTGGATCTGTGCACATATGGTGGTAATTTAAAAAAAATATGGGTAAAAGAGTCAAAACAGAAGCAGGAATTCCTCTGTTGTACACAAATGTAAAATGATGAGAAAAAACAGGTATGCTTGATCACTCTATCCTGTTTGGAGTCGAATCTTGTGACTCCAATTCCTGTTTTTAGTTCATTTAGATGCCTTTGGCCTGAGTTGCTTTCATATTTCAGTCAAACCACAACAGAATTTGTTTGGAAGTGGACCAAAACCCACTTACTCAGATAAAGCGCATTAACAGAGCAATTGCACCATTTCTTTTTAATCTAACCAAATCTTTAGAAGCATTGAATTTAAAGGGATAGTTCACCCAAAAATAAAAATTCTGTCGTTAGTTACTCACCCTAATGTTGTTCCAAACTTGGAAAGGTGCGTTCACACCGGACGTGACTTGTGCGGAAAAAACGCGCTATTCGCGGGTAGTTGAACGCTTGAACATTTGAGTTTACTCGCGCCATTCGCGCGGTAAAATTCGCGTCATTCACGCGTGACATTTTCTTCACAACAGACGCGAATTCGCGTCAAGGGAGGGGCTTCTGCCACTCGTCAGCGGGAAAGTAGTTGTAAAATAGGTGAATGAGCTCAATTTGCCAGCTTTAGCTTGCTTGTAGTCTCAATATGTATGTATATGTAGGTCAAATTGAGTAAAGAGCGATTTTTAAAACTAACCAGATTGTCCGACCTCTTCACTCACTTTATTCCTAGCAAGATCCCTTTTATTCCTGTTTCTACAAAAGTCCAAAGATGTATTGTACAGCTCCGAGGAACCACAGAGCAAGCTCCTGATTGGTTAACGCGGCGCGGATTTTCGCCAAAGTTCAGATTTTTGAACTCAATGCGCGCCGCGCCATTCGCGCGTTTCGCGCCGCCTCATTCGCGCGTTTCGCGCCGCAGGATGGCTATTCGCGTCTTTGCATTGACTTAACATGTAAATCACTCGCGCTTGCCGCTTCATTCGCGTCCGGTGTGAACGCACCTTAAGACTTTCGTTTATCTTCGGAACACAAATTAAGATATTTTTGATGAAATCTAAAAGCGTTCTGACCCTGCATAGACAGCAATGCAACTACCACGTTCAAGACCCAGAAAGGTAGTAAGAACATTGTTAAGATAGTCCATGTGACATCAGTGGTTTAACCATACTTTCATGAAGCTACAAGAATACTTTTTGTGTGCAAAGAAAACAAAAACAACGAAGATGTGTTCCGAAGATGAACAAAGGTCTTAAAGGTTTGGAACAACATGAGGGTGAGTAATTAATGACAAAATTTTCATTTTTGGTTAACTATCCTTTTCAACATTTCTTGAAAATGATGTAAATCTTTTATAAAGCCATATAAAACCAACATGAATGCAAAGAGTATAATTCTAAGAATGTGGCATGCATTTCAAACTAGACGATTAAAAGATTTTTCCTTTTATTTTCATCGGCCCACCTATTACTCAAACATTAAATAGTCTTTCTGCAGGATTTTCTTTGAACGAAGCTCCAGAACATATTTGTTTTGTTTTGAAGCGGCAGGGGTTATCGTCTCAAGGCTCCCGGCATTAAGCTGCCTTACATTACGCCGGGCTAATCTCTGCCAGAGGCTGGTTTAACCACCACACATCCCCAAAATCTACTGTGCATGGGCTCTGAATCCCAGACTGAGCAGCTCTCATGTGGAGCGACCTTCAAGTGCTCATGAATTAACACAGTAGGCTTTATACACAAAGTGATACACACACCCCTAGTCGTAGCTTCTCGCTCGACGCTGAGACAATGAAGTGTGGATCGTGAGAACTTGGAGAGTCCGTGCAGCATCACAACAAAAGGAAAGCCCCATCTTTTGTGTAATTCATACAATCCAACACTGTTAATCTCAAGGCTTTTGTAGGTCTTGGACAAAACATATACAACAATGTGTCTGTCAGCCGGCTTAAACTGAGATCAGTTTGCCAAACATCAGAGTAATTCTCTCATGAGATGAGAATGACAACCAGAAAATGTGCCAAATGTACAATCAAAGTGAGCAGCAAATAGATCATTCACATAGCGATTGTCAGTGTCTGCTCTCTCCACATCAGCCATTAGCTGATAGAGAGACAGAGAGAGAGAAAGTGAAGCAGAAAGAGATTTTTTTCCCTAGAATAAACCAGGACACCTGTCCTCCCACAGGGCTTATAGCTTTATAATCTGCAGTGTGAATGCTGCACTGCTAATAATGTAATAATATCACTGTCAGACGGTTTATGATCACTCACTCGCCGCTATCTATCATTCGCATCCTTTCTTAATAAAGTACTACACACTGATCAAAGCATAAGACATCAAATATTAAAATTCAAAAGCTAAACAGTTGAGACAAAACACTGCAATTAAGAAAAATAAATCAGCGTTAGATTTACATGAGAACAAAATTAGTATTTGAGGTGGGAATTTTATGTCTACAAGTACTGCAAGAGTAGGATTGAGTGTTTACAATGCATTACATTATACAGTGCCCTCCACTAATATTGGCACACTTGGTAAATATGAGCAAAGGTGGCTGTGAAAATAAATCTGCATTGTTTATCCTTTCGATCTTTCATTCAAAAAAAAAAAATCTAACTTTTCATTGAAGTAAAACAATGGAAACTGGGGGGGAAATCTCATTATGAAATGAATGTTTTCCTCTAGTTCAGGTTGGCCACAATTATTGGCACCCAATTATTTCAAAGTCCTTTTCCCAAAATAACAGCTCTGAGTTTTCTCTAACGAGAAAACTAATGTCTTCTCTGTCTAATGAGTTTGGAGAGTCTATTCCTTCATACAGAATCTCTCCAGATCCTTCAGATTCCCAGCTTCATGTTGATGCTTCTTCTCTTTAGTTTTTACATGGTTCAGGAAACTGGGATGGCCATTGCACAAGCTTCATTCTGTGCTCAGTGACACATTTTTGTGTTGATTTTGATGTTTGTTTTGGATCACTGTCCTGATGGTAGATCCAGCCCATATAAGATTTCTAACAGAACCAGTCAGGTTTTGATTTTTTATCCATTGGTATTTGACAGAATCCATGATGCCATGTATCTGGACCTCTGGCAGAAAAATAGGCCCACAACATTAAAGATTTAGCAGTATTTTTAACCGTGGACATGGGGTACTTTTTATCCCTGTTTGCACCAAACCCATCTGGTGGGTTTGTTGCCAAAAAGCTAATTTTTTAGTTTCATCTGACCCTAAAAGCCAGTCCTGTTTGAAGTTCCAGTCGTGTCTGACAACTGATTATGCTGGAGTTTTTCTTGAAACCCTCTGGAACAACATGTGGTGATGTAGGGGCTGTTTGATAATTTATTTTAGGCTTTCTGACCCCAAGACTCAACTAATCTCTGCAATTCTCTAGCTGTGATCCTTGGAGAGTCTTTGGCCACTCAAAGTCTCCTCCTCACTGTGTATTAGCATGATATAGACACACATCCTCTTCCAGGCAGATTTGTAACCTCTTTAGTTGACTGGAAATTCTTAATTATTGTCCTAATGGTATGAATGGGGATTTTCATTGCATTAGCTCTTTTTTACAGCCACTTTTTATTTTGTGAAGCTCAACAAACTTGTTCTGCACATCAGAACTACATTCTTTGGTTTTACTTCTTGTGATGGATGATTAAGGGAATTTGGCTTTTGTGTTCCTCATATTTATAATCCTGTGGAACAGAAAGTCATGGCTGGACAATTTTATACTCCTAGCCACCCTGGTGTGCTAAAAAATATATATTAATGGGAATATACTTTAGAGATATTTCACTTAGACAAATTTCTAGGGGTGCCAATAATTGTGGCCAACGTGAACTAGAGAAAAACATTTATTTCATAATGAGATTTTCCCCCCAGTTTCCATTGTTTTACTTCAATGAAATTTAGAATTTAGAATTTTTAATTACATTTTTTTTAATGAAAGATCTAAAGGATAAACGATGCAGATTTATTTTCATAGCCACCTTTGCACATATTTACCAAGGGTGCCAATATTAGTGGAGGGCACTGTAAATGCAAAAGTGGGACATGTGTATCATATTTTTGTCAAGTTTATCATATTTTTGTAATAGCTTTTGGGTTAACAAGTAAATAAAATAAAACCACAATAACATACATTTAAATAATATGTCGACTATTTAATGAAGGATATGAAAAAGAGGATATAATACCAATTTCACTTTGAATATCAGGACAATTTGCCACAGACCGTAAAAGTGATTTTATTCTGCAGGCCTAAATAAGTTCATTTTCTACACATGACTTTTTCCATTTCCATTTCCATTTCCATTCATCGACTGTTTCATAATTGTTTATTGAATAATATTTACTGAAATTATAAAGCCATGAAACAAAATTCATGTTTTCTGTTAAATTGATGAAGTACAAATAACAAATATCTGCCAATGGGCTCAGAATGGAAAACTAATTTTCATACCCAAATGAGAGATATTTGTTCTTGTTATAAGCATATGCTAATTACAATTTATTCAGTTTTTACGACTTTATTTTATATTTGCATCTCAAGTAAATATAGCTTTATTTCAAGATTTCTTGATATCAAGTGAAGATATTTGTAAAACAAAAGAGGAAGAAATACATTTTTTGCAATGCAATGCAGCATTTAAAGTCCTGAGTTTTAATAATTTAAGACTTTATGCTCTGATTTAGAGCCTTATTTTGTGGAAGGGCGAAAAAAGACCTTATAAGACCCGCAGAAACCCTGTACTATTGATTTTGTAAAATTCAGTATCAAGGTTCCCATTCTGACAACTTACCCCCTAGAGTCACATATCCTGTTTGGGATCCCAAAATAAGCTGATGTTAAATGAATTTCAGAAATCTCCCTAAACACATCCTAAGATTCTTCTACTATCCCCAGTAGAAACAAAAAAATCCAACAAAATCAACATCACAAAACCAGCTTTGCTAAAATTATAGAAGAGATTGTGATATTAATGTTTATTAATGAAGTCATTTAGCAAAGCCTATTATGCACGGTCAGTTAAAGTCTCTGTTGTCAGTTGTCCCTGTATTAATATTCTGTCAGCTTTGCTTTAGCATCACAGCTCAGAGGATTACGTCTTTTAAAATGTATTCATACTGGAAACATGACCTAGTCATTCCTTCCTGCAGATTCCTAAAAATTAATTACAACTTCTAAAAATCTTTGCCAGGCTTAAAGAACAAGTCTGGATTGTTAAATCAGCCTATAATTAAGCACAAACTCTTTCAGCCTGGCTCTTTCTATTAATGTTGCTGCAGTGCCTTATAGAACATTCATTATAATTCTATGCAAGTAAATTTGAATCTAATTATGGCCAAACCTCTTTTACAGCAGCCTCCATAAGTTAATGACTCCTTGATAAACAACAAAGGGAACAAACAAACCACTGCCAGATGGTGCAAAACAAGTGTAAAGAATGTTTTGGCTTGATAAAATAAAGCTTTTATCTCTTGCAATTAAAGTAATCACAAGACGGAAAACTGAAAACTTCCATCCAGGCTATTAGCATACGACAGTCAAGAGTAAACAGACTAGTTATGCAGGACTGTTTCTTTTTTTTTTGCTCTTTGAACTTAGTTAAAGGGATAGTTCACCTTAAAAATATATATTTTTTGTCATCATTTACTCATGTCGTTCCGAATCTGTGAAACACAAAAGATAATATTTTGCATAATGTTTTAACAGTTTTTTTTTACATTATAGGTTTTAAAACTTTTAAGAAATCTAAATTTTCAGGTGACATATAATACAAATCTGAATTCTTCCATGTTTAAGTGCTATAATCGATTCCCCGGTGCATCTACCAACCCAAAATCATGAAAAAGGATACCCAGTAACTTTCTCTGCATGGATTTGAAAAAAACGAGCCGCTCAGATTTCACTCCCCCTGTGATGTAGAAAGGGACCTCATTATAATAGTACCGCCCCTTTAATCTGCACATTTCCACCATTGGTGCTGCCACTGTGTTTTCACTGACGAGCACAGAATTACAGTCCCAGCATCACCGGAGACAAGAGAGCAGTGGATTTATTGATTTATTTACTGTATATTATGCTGCTGCCACACAGATCTAATATAAACATGCAGTTTCTTTCCCTGCTGTTTAGCTTCACAGACATAACTGACTGTTTTTGTAATTCATGTTTTTTTTTACATAAATTTGTGTGTATTTGACAATTTAAGCGCAATAAGACATGAATGAGAACTTGATTTAGTACTCACATGCCGTGTGACAGCCGCTTTCTTTGCGCGTGCTTCGCATATAAGCGCTTAGACAACCCTATATCAAAAGTTTAAATTAATATGGCTTTGATACACAATTTCAGCACAATAGACATGATAATCAAAACCAAACAAATGTTTTTGGTAGAGTATCTGAGGTAGGAGCTGTAAAGGCACAGCCCTGTTCTGGAAAAGGGGGCGGGAAGCAGCAGCTCATTTGCATTTAAAGTGACATGCACGAAAACAGCATGTTTCTGCTTCCACTCAAAATATGCATTTTCAAAATGCTATAATAAATGACCTGTGGGGTATTTTGAGCTGAAACCTCACAAACACATTCTGGGGACACCTGAGACTTATATTCAGGGGTGCACATAAGTGGTCCGCAAGTCCGCCTGCGCAACCAAACTAAGAAAATGCGCCTTGTAAATAATGCTGCGTTCCAGGCAGGTTTTTTAACTGGTAAATCACCACTTCAAACCACGACTCACGACTTTGTAGCGTTCTAGGCAAGTCACGCCAAACTGCCTGGGCACATTTATGAATTATTAGTATTTTTATATTATTATTAATTTGATTGCAACGTTATATTGTCCTAAGCTCTATTTTTCCACCGTGTGCCACTTGTATAAACACCGCTACCATTAGGGCTGACTTTGTTGTTTCGCGGGCTATGTTACGTCAGAACTCGTAACTGGGAGTACATCAATCTAGTACGAGTTCACGAGTGGGAAGTCACGGGTTTGACTGCCGTTCCAGTGCACTTTCACTGGTAGAAGGTTGGAAAAACACAGGTTACGAGTTGCCTGGAACGCGGCATAAGTTCTGAGCGCACATTTGCGTACCAACATGGTTGACAGTTGTTAATACACAAATACCATTTTAGATCGACAAACTGCAATACTATATACGATTTTTTTCTACAATCAAAAATGTGATATTTCATTCACTGAACGCTCTTCAATCAGAAGTGCTAAACCTGAGAGCGTGTATACTTACGCGCTTCACTGACACTCTCTTACTGACGCATATACCTATTTGCTGGCAACCCGCCAAAATAAAAGCTTGCTAATTTAGGTTCGAAAATGATGAAAATTCATATAAAAAAGTAAACATTATAAATTTATTTTTAGGTATACTATAAACAATTGCATTTTAATTTCACCCTTTTTATTTTAAACCCTAACAGTATTACCACACTTTGTTATTCCGTTTATTATTTCACTACATTACTATTATTAATTAAGTTTTTTTTAGTTATATTTAATGGGTCACACTATGTGCTTCACAAGGACCAAATCAAATCTCCAGGTACTCTTATGAGTATGCTTATATTACATATCGTAAAAAGGGGCATAATATGTCTCCTTTAAACTTTTATTTACTCACAGATTAAATAATTGGCAATATGTTCTTACACAGACTATTGAGAGATTTTGATTGTGTAGAACTGATATTGTGTTTATATGTCCAATTACTGATATCCAGAAATATTTCATGTTTTATTTCTGCTTTTTGTTTAATTTTATCTTTTATCATCACAACAATAAAAATGTAGTCTTAGAAAAAATGCTAACATACCAGAAAAAATATTGGTAAAACTTGATTATAGAGGGTTTGTACTTACGTCAAGATTTGGTCAGGTAAACAAGAGCATGGATTGCATGGTTAAAGTACTACTGAATATGTTGCTCTGCTTATTTATGCTGTCTAAACCATGGAAATAAATGTGCGGAAGCTGCTAAATCATGAGAAGGACTTATGCTGCGTTCACACCAAACGCGAATATGCGTCTAAATTCGCGCCTGCCGCGTCTAGTTATTCGCGTGACCACTTTGTGTTCATTCACGCGTCAAGAGCGAAATCGACGCGCGTAAATTTCGCTTCAAACTTTTGTTTTTACGCGCGTCGATTTCGCTCTTGACGCGCGAATGAACACAAAGTGGTCACGCGAATAACTAGACGCGGCAGGCGCGAATTTAGACGCATATTCGCGTTTGGTCACGCGCATCAGAGGCGAAAGTTTCAAACCCCGTTGGCGGCCATCTTTTTACAAGATTCTGTTGTTGGTCGGTCATTTATCGAGAGAGTCACCGCTCTGTATTTGCTCTGGAGAGCAGAACAGCGGCGTACGGATCATCGTCGCTGTATTTGGGTCCACCAGACCCTTCGGAGGCGAACCCAGTTTGGCAAGTTTCATCACTTGCTCCAGGAGCTGCGCCTGGATGACGGACGCTTTCAGCGGTACTTCCGCCTGTCCCGTGCCCAGTTCGATGACCTGCTTTCCCGCATCGGAGCGAGGGGATTTCAGGAGCGGTGGAACTTCCCTCTGTGCGTTGGAGCAGTATATGATGACAGAATTTTCATTTTAAAAGTGAACTACTCGTTTATGTCATTCCTCTTTTGATGTATAATAATTCTATAGGTCTGTGCCATTTTTTTGTTCAGGTTATTACTGCAAAATCTGTTATTTATTTTTGTTTTGATGATAAATGGAGCCAGCCTCCAAAAGTATTTAACCTGTCCTGTGATTTCTTTATTTTCCTCACACAACACTGTCCAGACACACTAAAGTATACACTATTATAGTTATTATTGTTCTGTTATTATAGTGTAGACACACTACACTATAATAATGTTTCATATAATTAAGATTTAGATATGGAATAAATAGCATTCAATACAAAATGAATATGTGTCATATAAAACACTTGCTTTGTTGTGCATTAGAACCGCACTAGGCATTTAGTATTCATGTTTCATATTTGAATGACTGACTCCGGGCGGGCCTGCCGGCACAGCATCAAGCAGGCTCTTGATTGGTTAACGCGGCGCGAATTGACGCAGAAGTTCAAATTTTTCAACTCGCGAATTCGCGTCAAACGCGTGATGCACAAAAAGCACAATTCGCGCGTAACGCGCCAGACACTCAATTCGTGGCATTCGCGCGAACTAGACGCGCGAATCAGGGGAATTCGCATCTACCGCGCCGCGCTAAACGCAAATTCGCGCCGCAAGAACTCCAGACGCACGTAGACGCGTCTTACCATTGACTTAACATTGAAATCACTCGCGCCAGACGCATATTCGCGTTTGGTGTGAACGCAGCATTAGTAAGCAGGAGATGACGCAATATTTTGACAAACTAAAGTTAATAGGTGCTAAAGATACGTAAAGCAGTATTAATTCAAATATTAGCCTAATATTTCACCTACCTGACCGGAAATGATAAGAACAAACTTGAATATTGTCAAGTTTCTTGCCCTGAAAATCCTGGTTCAGTTTGGTCAACCACAAATGCCTTTTGTTCCTCAGACAGATTTTTGCCCTCTTCTCCTGATTCGTTATAACTTTCGGCAGTCTATAGTATTCCAAATATTTTTTCCAGTCTGAACGATTAGTACAGCCCAAAACATGACAACAATCGATAATTTTTTAGCAGCAATAATCAGCAAAATATGCAAGTTTTGTTCGGTTCAGTGGAATTGTTTTACTATCAGTGCTGCCAATATGGCCGATTGATGGTGCGTTGTGAAAACACTCTATTGGTCGATCTCTAACACAGACTACATCAAATATGGCAAAACAAACCTTAAATGTTCTTGCAGGCTCAATATTACGTTTTTGGTCAAACAGTTCTTTTAAATGTGAAAAAATAAGCTCTCCCATTATGTGCAAAGGGCAACTTCATCTTCCTTTATGCCAGTCTGTCCACTGCTCTGTCCTCTACACACATATTACAGTATCAGCTAACCTACTTTTACACTGACATTTAAATAACGTCAAAGCACTTAATTAGTTGTAATTTTTCTGTATGCCTATAATTCACTCAGTCACTTTCAATGCTGCCATGTAAATGAATAGCCGTCATTAAAATCCAGTCAGAAACGGTCTGAATATGGCTATTGATAATATTACTAGAGTAAAAGGTGTGTGAAAACATTCACTGTGTTGACATAATGACGTGACCTCTGGTAATAAAGGTGTGCATGTTGACATGGTTTGAATGAACAAAATTCTGGTCTACAGCTCCTTTTAGAGATGGGAATGAATGAATAAAATATCCATCCATGCTTTGGGATCTTCATTGCAACCAAAGTCATCATTCTGTCCTCATAGACTGCATTTGTTTAAAGTAATTCAGACACTACCTTTGAGCAGAGTTCCTCTGTGTTGGCCATGAGAATACTGATGAAAAAACCTTTGACTAAGTCAAAAAACAGAGCGTGAAAGCAGTTTAATAATTTCTCTGAATGCAGTGACAGAAATTTGCTGACTTGAAAGGCCACACAAGACAAATAATACATGAGGAAAACTGGCCCAAGGCCACATCGGACTCCCAGTATTTGTGAAGTGCAGCTGCCTCACTTTCAAGATTTCACATGAAGCCACCAAACAAAACTCAACACACGCTGCTTAAAAATTAATACAGTTGCAAACCCTGAAGCCGGCTGCATCCCAGGAGAGCCTCAGCTCTTTAAATACTGTTTAAAAACAGGTAAGAGAATTTGGTTCATCTTAATAAACAACCTGACTGAACAAAATGTGCCATTTATTACTTGGGTGAATATGTGTATTTATTAATATGTTTTAAATAAGACTATTATGAGATATATATCTGGTCTAGAAAAACACATGCCCATACACTACCACTGAAAAGTTTGGGGTCAATAATAATGTGAAATATTTGTACTATTTAAAACATTTGCTTTCTATTTTTGAATATATTTTAAAATGTAATTAATATACATCCAGTCTTCAGGGTCACATGACCCTTCAGAAATCATTCTAATATGCTGATTTGCAATAAAAAATGTATTATTATTATCAATATTTAAAACAGTTGAGTACATTTTTAATGATTCTTTGATGAATAGAAATATCAAAAGATCAGCATTTATCTGAAATAAAAAGCCTTTGTAACTCTACACTATACCACTCAAAAGCTTAAAATGAGTATATTTTTGGGGTAAAGAAATAGAAATTAATAATTTTATTTAGCAAGGATGCTGTAAATTGATCTAAAGTGATGATGAAGACGTTTATAATGTTACAAAAAAATTATATTTTAGATAAATGCTGTTCTTCTGAACTTTATATTCATATTCATCAAAGAAACCTGAAAAATTCTACTCAGCTGTTTTCGACATAATAATAATTAATGTTTTTGAGCAGAAAATCTGAATATTAGAATGATTTCTGAAAGATCATGTGACTGGAGTAATGATGCTAAAAATTCAGATTTGAAATCACAGGAATAAATTACATTTTTATATATATTTAAATAGAAAACAGTTATTTTAAATAGTAAAAATATTTTAAAAGTCTACAGTTTTTTTGCTGTACTTGGTGAGCAGAAGAGACTTCTTTAAAAAACATTAAAAATCTTAAAAATCTATTTATGTATACTGCGTACTTGCTGAATAAAAGTACTATATTAAAAACCATTGAATGGTAGTATATGCACCATTTTTTCTATTTTTTTTTATTTATTTAAATTTTATTCATCTTTTTCATACAACAAATATCTTTCATTTAACCTTGATGTTTGCATGTACTAGCATATCAAAGCATATAAAAAATGCCCTCTAATCCCTCATAAGCTTCAAGTCTGTATAGAAACTAATAGTACAAAAACTTAAACCTAAATATCCAATTAAATCAAAACTGGAGTTTTAGAGAGTGTGGCTTTTCCTGTAACATCTGTTAACTTTCAGGTCATAAATATTCTAGTTTAGTCCTAAAAGTTAAAAAAAATCTTTTCTATTTGACAAAATATTGATATCACCTAGTCATAAATGTCATCCGATGAAGTGCTCTTTACAATGTGAATGTCCCAGAATGTCCCAAATACCACCTTCCAACAGCAGTTAGCAAACATACTTGATATACTAAATAAGACATAAAAGGGGGAAACACTCTTTTTCAATAGGAATCTGTTTTTTAAAGGGAATATAGAGCTATATAACATACAGGAAAACTCCCCTAAGGACGCTGGCTAGAAAGAGCGTGATGTCCATACAGAGAGAGCAGTAATCAGAGTAAACCCATAATACTGCAGGTCAGAGAGCCCTTCTGGGAGGGACATTTCCCATTTCAGCTTCTCCACTCATTTGCCTAGAAAGACCTACAACTGGGACCGGAGGCTTCACTCAGCTCACAAACAAGAGCTTATTTAAAAACATGGCCAGCAACAGCCAGAAAAATACTAGAAAAAAAAATCAGTGAGTGTCTCTAGGGAAATTCAGTTTAGGATCACCTTTGATCTCTTCTCTCTGTGTTCGGTGACAAATATCCATGTGGGCTTGGATGGGTCTCTAGCAAACAACCTCTAAAATGTCTGTCTTCTAAAAACAGTCACCATGAGCCACAGTCACTACGCATCTTACTGCACAATAGTATGCAGATAAACACTGATGAGGCCCACAGACTGACAGGCAAACATGACTACAAAAAAAGAGAACTTTAGCTATTGTAGTAACAGTCTTGTCAGAATTGCTTTATAGTTTGAAGTTGGGAAAAATTCACCACACCCTTCATTCGATTCCGACTTCAAAAAACGAGCATGTTGCATTTCTGCATTTTAATGGTGCTGCTGAATCAATGCGTGCAAAGGACAAACTGACACAAAATAGCAGACAGTTATTCCTCTAAATCCAAAGTATTTAATAGAATTAATCAAAACAGCATATATTCTTTCTATATTCTCATATCTCAATAAATTAGAATGTCGTGGAAAAGTTCATTTATTTCAGTAATTCAACTCAAATTGTGAAACTTGTGTGTTAAATAAATCCAATGCACACAGACTGAAGAAGTTTAAGTCTTTGGTTCTTTTAATTGTGATGATTTTGGTTCACATTTAACAAAAACTCACCAATTCTCAACAAATTAGAATATAGTGACATGCCAATCAGCTAATCAACTCAAAACACCTGCAAAGGTTTTCCTGAGCCTTCACTAGGCTACACAATCATGGGGAAGACTGCTGATCTGACAGTTGTCCAGAAGACAATCATTGACACCCTTCACAAGGAAGGTAAGCCACAAACATTCATTGCCAAAGAAGCTGTTCACAGAGTGCTGTATCCAAGCATGTTAACAGAAAGTTGAGTGGAAGGAAAAAGTGTGGAAGAAAACGATGCACAACCAACCAAGAGGACCACAGCCTTGAGAGGCTTGTCAAGCAAAATCGATTCAAGAATTTGGGTGAACTTCACAAGGAATGGACTGAGGCTGGGGTCAGGGCATCAAGAGCCACCACACACAGACGTGTCAAGGAATTTGCCTATAGTTGTTGTATTCCTCTTGTTAAGCCACTCCTGAACCACAGACAATGTCAGAGAAATGGACTGTTGCCCAGTGGTCCAAAGTCCTCTTTTCAGATGAGAGCAAGTTTTGTATTTCATTTGGAAACCAAGGTCCTAGAGTCTGGAGGAAGGGTGGAGAAGCTCATAGCCCAAGTTGATTGAAGTCCAGTGTTAAGTTTCCACAGTCTGTGATGATTTGGGGTGCAATGTCATCTGCTGGTGTTGGTCCACTGTGTTTTTTGTAAACCAAAGTCACAGAACCCGTTCACCAAGAAATTTTAGAGCACTTTATGCTACCTTCTGCTGACCAGCTTTTTAAAGATGCTGATTTCATTTTCCAGCAGGATTTGGCACCTGCCCACACTGCCAAAAGCACCAAAAGTTGGTTAAATGCCCATGGTGGTGGTGTGCTTGACTGGCCGGCAAACTCACCAGACCTAAACCCCATAGAGAATGGGGTATTGTCAAGAGGAAAATGAGAAACAAGTGGCCAAAAAATGCAGATGAGCTGAAGACCACTGTCAATGAAACCTGGGCTTCAATACCACCTCAGCAGTGTCATAGACTGATCACCTTCATACGACGCCGAATTGAGACAGTAATTAAAGCAAAAAGAGCCCTTACCAAGTATTAAATACATATACAGTAAATGAACATACTTTCCAGAAGGCCAACAATTTTATTTTTTTATTGGTCTTATGAAGAAGCCTAATTTGTTGAGATAGTGAATTGGTGGGTTTTTGTTAAATGTGAGCCAAATCAGCACAATTAAGAGAATTAAAAGACTTAAACTACTTCAGTCTGTGTGCATTGAATTTATTTAATACACGAGTTCCACAATTTGAGTTGAATTACTGAAATAAATGAACTTTTCCACGACATAAACCACTCATAAGGGTCTTTTTTTTATTTTATTTTTTATTGAACTATTAAAAAATCTGGAATCTGAGGATGCTAAAAAATCTAAATATTGAAAACAAATCGTCTTTAAAAGTTGTCCAAATGAAGTTCTTAGCAATGCATATTACTAATCAAAAATCAAGTTTTGATATATTTACGTGAGGAAATTTACAAAATATCTTCATGTAACATGATCTATAATTAATATCCTAATGATTTTGGCATAAAAGCAAAAAAAAAGATAATTTTGATCCATAACAATGTATTTTTGACTATTGCTACAAAGTTACCGGTGCTACTTAAGACTGTTTTTGTGGTCCAGGGTCACATATATATTCTTTTATTTATTCTGACACACTGTCTTTAGCCAAGATAAATGATAATTTCCCTTTTATCCATTTACCCATTTTCTAGATCAATTTATTGATTCTAGTTTGGCCGTGTAATCAAGTGAAACTCTAATTTTGCTTACAGAGCAGTTTGCTGTGAATATGTATGTTTAAAAATCTAAATCTATACACATATATAATAACCAATACCTATAACAATCTACAATCATGAGTAATGAATCTGTAATGTGCAAATCCGTAAAAAATACTGCAGTCTGCAGTACTTGATTGGATTCAGATTAGCAATAACAACTGAGTGGTCCCTCACACACATCTCACACCACACTGTTAAAAAAGGGGTGGTTTTACAGTGATGCCATAGAAGAACCATTTTATGTTTCCTGAAGAAAAAACCTAAAAAACCTTTTTCCATTTTTCACTAGTTCTTTATTGGCATCTATGGTTCCAAAAAGACCCTGTAACATCTCCAGAACCTTTTCATTCCACAAAAGGTCTTTTATGGAATGAAAAGGTTCTGGAGATGTTACAGGGTCTTTTTGGAACCACAGATGCCAATAAAGAACTTATTTTTAAGAGCGTACACTTGTTGGGTAATTTTATTGGGTTATTTGTAATAGTTTTTCTGTAACTAAGCTGCTGGGTTATTTTTATTGCTGGGTTATTTTTTTCTACCCAACCACTGGGTTAAGCCAAACTCAGACGAAACAACCCAGCTGTTGAGTTACAGTCAGATCGTGGTGGAACCGCCTTTTGCCTTGCATGACAAATTGTAAACTAATTTTATTCCTTATAATACTGAATTTAATTTGCTTTTATGTTAAAATATGTTCTCTAATCTCAGTACTGTTTGTTTATGGGCAGGTTATAGAGTCAGTCACAGCATCTTTCAGCCACAAATGCAAGGCTGTCTGATTTTTGTAGTTCCCCCAGCGAACAGCAGCCCATCACCAGTTGGTGACACACCAGCATGAGAATTTGAAGTATTTTAAATTAAAATGCTACTTTTAAATGTTACTTTTTTTCTAAAATGCTTGTTAAATGAGTTTAATGGTATGTAATACTGTAAACGATGCTGTATTCACCCAAAAAAATTTGATTTGCATTATATTTTTGTTCATGGGTGTTCTTCCTTAAAAATAAATGTTTATCTTTTGATTATTGCTGTTGCCTCTATAATTTTGTGAGCAAGTTTTTATTTCAAGCCCATTTTAAGCCAGCAATATAGCCATATAATTTTTAAATAATTTGATTTAAATGAAACAACCCAGCATGTTGGGTAAAAACATTTAACCCAACCAGCTGGGTCAAAATAACCCAGCATGTGTTCTGTATAGGGTTGCAAAAAGGGTTTCCAGTAAATTTCAGAAACATTCCAGAAATTTTGGAAACTTTCCAGGATTTTTTGGAATTTTCCAGGGATTTTTGTAAAGTTTCCAGAAATTTACTGGAAATTTTCCACCCCTAACATGGTACTTTGATTTATACGATTGTATTTAAGTGTTACTGAAATATTTACATGGTATTCTTGAAAGTACCTTGGCATGTCATGGCACTTGTCCCAAAAAACAAAACAAAAAAAAAACATTACAGTACCACTGTTCCATTTTTGTTTTGATATGTTATATTAATAATTACTCCAAATGCTTTCAAGATGACCATGATCTGAGAGCATTATAGTACCATGTCCAAAAAAAAAAAAACCCAGTAGAGTGCTTAGCAAATCTAACTGTCCAGAACACAATCTCACAAAAAACACACTAATGCGAATGCACAGATGTTAGATCTCCCCTCTGATGTTGTTGCTGTTATTTGCTCAGTCATGGCTTGATACGTGAGAAGGCTTAAGAGTCTTCTGAGAACACTCCCATATGCAGAGCTTTTCAAAACGAAGCATTTACACATGCAATTGCCACTGAGCAACACTTAATGACTTTCTGCCCAATTTGCTATTATGTATTTGCGAAGGGCGGGTCGTTACTGTTACCTACTCCCTGGATGACTGACGTCCTCAAAAGCAGCGTACTGCGACATAAACCACGACATTTTTCCTTAAAGGTATTAAAAGTAAACTAACCTGTCATAACAACGCACAAAACACCAGCATTTTAAAAGTTGAGCTGAAAATACTGTCTACCAATCAAAACATCAATGCAATGCGTAAACTGCGTGTTTTCGCAGCCCTACCTGCATAGACAGCAGCAGCAGCATCACTCGCAGAGAGTAAAGGTGTGATATTGCGGATGGATGTGGCTTGTAATGTAAGAACATGCACGGCGAGCTCTAACGAACGCTTTTCTTTATCAACCAACTGCAAGACCTGTCCTTGTCATTCCGCCTTCTTCTCAGTCAGTTTTCACGCGAGTGTTTTGCTCTCCCACCTGCACAGCATCCGACGCCGCGCAGTGAGTCTGCATCTAGGGCATGTATTTGGCAGGAAAGCAGGTTGGAAATGCCAACAGCGCAAGCGTATTCCGAGCACGCCATTCAACAGCAGAGCACTATTTTGCAAAAACGCCGAACCTCTGTGGACCACAGAGATAGAAAGGGAGTGCGTTTACAATCACGGCGATACAGAGAGAGAGACTACAGTGAGTCATCAGTTGTGGCACTTCAACATCCGTAACGGAGATTACGTGAAATCTGTGTCCAGCAGCTTTAAAGTGAGGCTGATTCATTTTCACACTCCTCCTACATAAACACACCCTTAATTAGTGGTGTGCCTTTCGTAAAGCGGTGTTTTGAATGTCTTAAGTGAATTCACTAGCTATGTTTACATGCACCAAAATACAGTAATCCGTTTATAATCGGATTGATGGCTCAACCGGACTAAACTTGATGCCAACGAAATTTCGATAGGATGGAAAGATGTGGCGTCCACCTGAAATAATCTGATTAACAGAAAAATCGGAATAATTCTCAATCGGGTTAGGGGGAAAAACAGTGCCATGAGGACAAATTGTCCTTACAAAAATTAGTGTTTTGCTACACTAACCAGTTTACCCATACTTGTAGTAAAACGGTGGTTATACAAATGATAATCAATACAGCAAAAAAAAAAAAAAAACATGGTTACTATACTTTTACTACAATAAAACCTTGATCTCATGACGAAAACTTACCTGTGGGAACTTCTCAGCAAGACGCAAAATACATACCAAGAAGTAGTTTCCAACAGAAATTAACACTAGAGTCGGTAACACAGCAAGCATGTAATCGTTTTCGTACACTATTATGCTACTATGCACTATCCATACGTTTCGCTTTCTGGACCTAACAAGCTTTCTTGGTAGTTTAGGATGAGGAATCCTTGGGTACGAATCATGTGAAAAACATGACTCACAATGAAAGAGCTGCTTGCGATTGCATTTTTATGTCACATTCGTTCTTGTTCATACTATAGTATCGGGTAGGTTTAGGTGTAGTGTAGATGGTATGTTATTTTGAAACATCATTTCAAATCAGAACTGCAGTGACACGTACAAAACCAACATCACATAAAAGGTACCATATGTATCTGTTCCATGGAAAAAAACACTCTTTTAGGGCCAATCAATGGACATTTTACATCAAATATGTCACAAAACGTACATGGCGGTACGTATTTCACGTCTTGCTAAAACGTTCCCACAAGTACATTTTCGTCATGTGATCAGGATTCAGGTTCAATAAAACCATGGTTAATTTTCGTAAGGGAGTGGATGTAATTAAGTATTTACGCAAAAAAAAAAAAAAAAAAAAAACACCTGACATTCTGGTTGTAATTGCTGCCACTGCAATGCCACATTGAATTTAAGGCTAATAAAAAACAAGGCCATATGAAGGTCCTAGATCACCTAACTCTTGCCAACCCACAACTTTCAAAATTATTTTATTGAGTTTTTTGTCTTCTGGAAGTTTTTGGGAAAGAAATTTTCAGCTAAACAATCAGTATGTTTGTTGTTATGCTTAACAGCCACAAATGCACTGCACTTCTCTCCCTCACAGTTTTGAGTAACAATTAAGGTGCGGTCACACTGCACTTTTCGTTCCATTGACTTCCATTCATACGCATGCGAATGCGTTAGACCGGAAACGCAAGCCTGTACGAAATATTTTCGCATTTCGCTGCGTCTGAAAGTTCAAGCTTGGTGAACTCTGACCAACGAATTCGCATCACATGACTCTGTGTGACCAACAGGAGATCGATACGTCACAGCATGACCTCTAGCTGAATGAAAAGAACCTTAAATTTAAACATTTAAAACTGCAGCACTGCGGTAAAGTGTAATAGATTGTATGTTTTTACATTGAAATGTATTATTAGTGTCATGTGCTGAATTGAACTTTTTAAAAAGAAGCTGCATTTTTTTTTCCGAAGGAATTTCGCATGCTCAAAGTCTAGTGTGACCGGGGCTTTAGGCAAATTTTATTGTAAAAAAACCTGGCAAACCTGTCTATTGATAACACTGGAACTTGTGACCATAGTTGCTTTTGGGAAACGCACCCCAGATAAAGGTATCTAATTAGAAAGAATGTTTCACATGATCCAAGTAGGGATAACTGCAGGCAGGGTTGCCAGTTTTTCACAACAATACCCGCCCTCAAATCCTACTCAAGACAAGTCTAAAACTAGCCCAATCGCGTTTCGTAGGTGGTCTCTTTTAGGCAGGGTTCCCCTGGTAAAATCTGCATTCCAGGGTGCTAAATATCAGTTTATTGAGATCACTTCAACCAGCAGACATTGGAACAACTCAGTAACAGTGTTAAAGTAGCCCAACTGGCAACACTGACTGCAGGCTAGAGCAATGGGCGTGGCAAAAGATAGGGGGTGTGAGGAAAGGTCTTCATGATTGGTCGACAAAGCTGTCTGTAAGGGTGTGGGGGTGAGGTTAGTGCTGGGTTAGGGGGTTTCTGTTGTACTGATTCACCTTTCGGAACACCTCCTTTCGGCACACCCATTTCTCCAGGCTGCAGTTACTCCTGTGATTAGTTTCGGATGTGCCTTGTTGCCTTCCTATCTTCTTTGGGTGCCTCCAGAGGCAGCAGGTGTTTTAAAACGAATGCACTAAGTGAAAAATGTAGTCATTTACTAATACCACACCCACTTGTTGCCACCTACTGGTGTAACCACAATCAGGAAAATAGAAATCTTTTTGGAGAGAGTCACTGTTATTCTAGCCATCAGAATTAACACCACTTAATCGCACAAGCGTAAGTTAGAAACAAAATTAGCTGAAGGCATTTTTTCTCCCCGCTAATAACGATAAGATTGTTTTCACTGCAAACTGGATTGATTTCGTATTGGATAACTAGTATATACTTACTAAACTTAACAGTTTAGGCCGTTACATTTCTTTTTTTATTGTATCTTCTAACCGGGAGTATAATGCAGTGCTTTCCACGCTAAAAAAAAACCATCGTCCTTTCTAGTGTAAACAAACACTGTTCAGTCTGTCATCGACAGGGATAGCGACATCCCAGTGGTCAGTCACTATGAACGATCCTCATCACTGAATGACTCTCATTGAAATACAATGATTTTTTCATTACACCGTTTCTACTTAACTAAACATTTTCCGCGACAAACGGTGATTAGATTACATCGCGCGTAAAACAACTCTTGTGTCATTTCTCTCACCTGTTCGTTTACTGCAGTTTCCAGCGAGCTAACGGTCCACCCGATATGTGTCTGGATCCACCATCTTCATCGCCTGCCTGCCTTTCACTCAGTCTGTGGGCAAGTCCGACTCCTCCCATCAGAGACCTGCTAATCAAACACCACCGAACGATGCCTAATTTCTCAATGAACGAGCTGCAGCTCTCGGCAAAACATCAAGAGGTACTGAACGTATTCATGTAGTGCTACACGGACACATGTAGTGCTTTAAAGTCGTACTTAGAAATAACTTAAAGAATCAAATCGGTATAAAAGCCCTTTTTCAGTGGTGTGAAATGAAACTGGTTACACAATGACCCTCCGACCCAGCCCTCCGACTAAAGAAAGCCATATATATAGAAAAAAGAGGAAGCAAGCAATATTTGCCCAACTACTGATACTTTTTTTTCGCCTTCTTATTGCTGTCAGTTAAATTATAGCTATCATTCAAACGTTTGGGGTCAGTACGTTTCTTGAGCATCAAATTAGCATATTAGAAATAGGATCATGTGACACTGACTAGTAATGACCGCTTAAATTCAGATTTTGCTTTGATAGGAATAATCATCATAATCATCATCTTTTTTTTTACAGTCTATGGGAATAAACTACATTTTAAAATAAATTTAAATATACAACCGTTATTTTAAATTGTAATAATGTTAAAACAAATTAGATTTGTAATAAATAAATAAATGCAGCCTTAATGAGCATAAGGGACTTATTTCCAAAACATAAAAAAAAAACTTATCAACCCTGAATTTGTAAAGGTGGAATAAGGTCTTTGTTTAACAAACACAGTTGAGGTCAAAAGTTTACATACACCTTGCAGAATCTGTAAAATGGTAATTATTTGACCAAAATGACAGAGATTATACAAAATGCATGTGATTTTTTATTTTAAGGGCCGACCTGAATAAGATATTTTACATAAAGGAGGTTCACATAGTCCACAAGAGAAAATAATAGTTGAATTTATAAAAATGACCCCGTTCAAAAGTTTACATACACTTGATTCTTAATACAGTGTTGTTACTTGAATGATCCACAACTGTTTTTTTGTTTGTTTGTTTAGCGATGGCTGTTCATGAGTCCCTTGTTTGTCCTGAACAGTTAAACTGCCCGCTGTTCTTCAGAAAAATCCTTCATGTCCCACAAATTCTTTGGTTTTTCAGCATTTTTGTGTATTTGAACTCTTTCCAACAATGACTGCATGATTTTGATATCCATCTTTTCACACTGAAGACAACTCAGTGGCATTAAGAGCCAGGGGTGTAAACTTTTGAACAGAATAAAGATTTGTATTTTTCTTATTTTGCCTAAATATAATTTTTTTTATAGTACTGCCCTTCAGAGGCTACAGAAGATACTTATATGTTTCTCAGAAGACAAAATAATTTAAATTTACCTTGATAGTCAAATTTAAAAGTTTTCACCCCCCAGCTCTTAATGCATTGTGTTTCCTCTTGAAGCATTAGTAAGTGTTTGAACCTTCTGTAATAGTTGAATTTGAGTTCTTCAGTTGTCCGCAGTGTGAAAAGGTTATACAGTCAATGTTGGAAAGGTTTCAAATACACAAAAATGCTGAAAAACAAAAAGAATTTGTGGGACCTAACGGATTTTTCTGATGAAAACAAGGGACTCATGAACAACTATCACTAAAAAAATTAGTAAAAAATTCAGGTAACAACACAGTATTAAGAATCAAGTGTATTTTTATAAATTCAACTATTATTTTCTCTTGTGGACTATATGTAAACATCTTATGTAAAATATCTAATTCAAGTCAGATTTAAATTAAAAATAACATGCATTTTGTATGATCCCTCTTATTTTGGTAAAATAATTAGCATTTTGCAAATTCTGCAAGGTGTGTGTAAACTTTTGACTGTATACACATGACATGATTTAAAAAAACGTAAAATGGTCATGAATGCGAAATAATAGGAAATAAAAATGTGAGATGGACCTTTTCAGAGTAGCTTTATTTAATGTGGTAGGCAACTGACAAAACAACTACTGTCAATACAGTTTTTAATACAAATAAATATAAAATACATAATGGATGAGATGCTATAAATGTTGGTTATTTTGGCTGTAAAAACCTACAGTACCTTATTAGCTTATCAGACAAAACAGGAGGCAAATACAAAATCTTAGGCTACATTTGTTCTTTCTAAAGCTAAATGAACTCTGTCATGCTTCTGCATAGATGTACAAGTAATTTAAAATCGGTGTTTATGCTTTACAGTGTAACTGCTGTTAAAACTTTTGGTATTCACACAGCAACTGGACAATACAACAATAAAAACTGACAGGACAACTGGAAATACTATGTGCTTCCTCAGTGTAATTCATATTAATGTACACATCTTTTAAACCTCTAAGGTAATGTAGGACTATTTATGATCTGCTTAAAAAAAGAGAATAATGTAAAACAGGAAGCCCTGAACAGATATAAAGACATATTGTATGTTTTCAACAATACAACTGGTAAGACTGTCTATGAAGGGTTTAAGTTAGTAGGCAATGCATTTTAAAAACACTTATAGCAGTACAGAGAGCTAATTGTTAAATATTTAGGAAGTCAAAATCAGTGTGGGGTCTCTGTCTCTGCATGTATGGGTCATGCAATCAAAAAAATATAATAAAATGTAATAAAATACAATGACAATGTGACTTTGATCCCAATACAACAGTACACATAACGTACACGCAAAGAGATAATTACAGGTCAGAGTGACAGAGCAGATCAGTTCCAGTTTTAGACTATTCATCCATAAAGGTCTCTATTAGGAGCAGTTTGTTTAACAGCAGGTGTAAGAGGGGGGGGAGGGGGGAGGGGAGATGCTAAAATCATCTAAAACAAGCACCTGTGCACACACCTGTACTTATAAAAAGTGAAAAATGATCAAACGCTGTCAGTGTAGTTGCTAAACATTGCGTTATACAGAGGAATGGTGTGGAGGAAAAGCTGGCTTTATTCTTGAGGGGAACCTTTCAGAATATGGTGACAGACATCTGGCAATTTTGCTGCTGCAGCTCAATGCAAAAAAAAAAAAAAAAAAGTCATGCAGGAACAGAGAAAACCACTCTGACATGGCCCTTTATAAAGTCTAGTGTCAGTCTAGAAGTTACATAACTCAACTACTTTCATAAATCTAGTTCTTGTGCAACTGTGCAAAAAAAGAAGAACAGTGAAACTTAAAGGAGAAGTTCACTTCCAGAATGAAAATCCTGACAATTTACTCATCCACGTCATCCTAGACGTTCATGTCTTTCTTTCTTCAGTCGAAAGGAAAGGTTTTTGAGGAAAATGTTCCAGGATTTTTCTTTATATAGTGGACTTCAATGGTGGCCAATGGGTTGAAGGTCCAAATTGCAGATTTAGCACAGCTTCAAAGGGCTCTACACGATGCCAGCCGAAGAATAATTGTCTTATCTAGTGAAACAATCGGCCGTTTTCAAAGAAAAATACAAATTTATATACTTTAACCACAAATGCTCATTTTGCACTAGCTTGAGATGTACATGGAAGTACTGACCCACTGATTACAACGTGAATGTGCAAAGAAAGTCAAACGGCCTTTACAAAATTTTTGTTAAGTTTTTTAGCCTACTGTACCTTTTTGAACCGAAGTACACAATCAAAGAACTAACCACACATGACTTTTTCAATGTGATAATGTAATGTGTGAAGACGCACATCGCAGAGCTAGTTCAAGATGAGCATTTGTGGTTAAATTTTATAAATGTGACCCTGGACCACAAAACCAGTCATAAGTTTAAATTTTACAAGAGATATATGCAGCATATGAAAGCTCAATAAATAAGCTTTCTATTGATGTATAGTTTGTTAGGATAGAACAATATTTGGCCGAGATACATCTATTTGAAAATCTGGAATCTTAGGGTGCAAAAAAATCAAAATACTGAGAAAATCACCTTTAAAGTTGTACAAATTAGGTTCTTAACAATGCATATTACTAATCAAAAATTAAATTGATAGGTTTACAGTAGGAATTTTACAAAAAATCTTAATGTAACATGATCTTTACTTAATTTCCTAATAATTTTTGACAAAAGAAAAATCAATAATTTTGACCTTTACAATGTATTTTTGGCTATTGCTACAAATAAACCCCAGCGACTTAAGACTGGTTTTGTGGTCCAGGGTCACAAATTTGTATTTTTTTTTAGAAAATGACAGATCATTTTGCTAGATAAGACCGTTATTCCTCAACTGGGATCGTGTAGAGTCCTTTGAAGCTGCAATTTGGACTTTCAACCAAGAAAAATCCTGGAATGTTTTCCTCATTTCCTTGACACTGAAGAAAGAAAGACATGAATATCTTGGATGACAAGAGGATGAATAAATTATCAAAAAAAATGTCCATTCTGGAAGTGAATTAATCCTTTAAGATCAAACTTTTCCAAGTCTTATAGATATGCTGAAGGACACAGATTCATATAAGCTTTGCTAGACTGTTAAAATGATTTAACCTAACTAGAATAGTTTTGCATATGTAGAAATGGGCACTGTCTTTGATTTAAGAGAGAGATATAATAAAATCGAATCAGATTTTACACAACCTACTCTAAGTTGTGAATGAATTAAGTTGTCGATGCAAGATTGAGCCTGTGAAACTTCAAAGTTTATTACAAGTTTAATAATTACTGAGTAACAGTGAGTCAACCATAACTGTCTAATAGCTTATTAGTTTTAATAAATCATCACATAAGTGAAGCTAACAACATTTCACTTTCATATTTGCATAAATATACTTTAAGTTCAAAATAGTGTTAAACAAAAAGCAGCATTTGTAAACCCAGGCCCGTCAGGGGGTCCATACTCCCCCGGTGCAGAGAATAAGCACCATTCTGCACCAGATGGGCTTGAACGTGGCAGCGTGTTATTTCTGCAGCCACGTTTGGGCCGAGCTGAGAAAAGCCTATTCCTACTTCTGCAATTCCCGTTCATCATGAAAACCCATGCATCTGTGAGACCACCTGGATGAACTGTAACCCAAAACTTGTGCTTGAATGCTGAGGCTAGTCCATGTGACAACGTGGCCTTCGTTATCCTAATGAGTGATGATGATGTGCTTCAGGAACATTTATTCTCAAATGCCCACGAACTGAAGAAATGCTGACCCTGCAACAGATATGTCATAGAAAACAAATACTCACCTGAATGAGGACAGCGCCTAGAAAATTTGATCAATTTCATGTGCATTATTCGGTTTTATTGATTGAAGATTATTAAAACTCATGAAATGTCTGTCTTCAGCCCTATTATTTTATATCAAATGGCTCCAGGAATCTTTAACTTCAATGATTGTGCTCACGTTACTGATTGTAGCAAAACGTCTAGGTATTCATTGAAAAATGTTCATGCTTCAGTACAAAAGTTCAAAGAGGAGCAGTAGATGAGATTCAGAGCCAGTCTGCCCTCAATTAAACAAAAGAGGGAAACTGGGTCAGAATCACTTTGGGCTCTAAGTGCTCCCTTCAAGTGTGCACCACAGTGTGCGTTTAAGATTCCCGACAGGAATCGTCAAACTGCAGACAGCATGATGAGAGCATACTGTAATTGATTTGTGGTGGAAGACTTTAAACAACATAAAAACTAACAAAACTGTATGAAAACAAAAAGACTACAAACGTGTAGCTTCTGATAGAGAAAAGGATTGTACACTGAAAACAGACCTGAGATATCCAGTACCTGAACTAAAGCAGCTGAAACAGACCAGGCTTAAGACTGCCGAGACAGGTCATGGGTTTTCATCACGAGTGGGAATTTGCTCCGGCAGAGCATCTCTGACAAACCAACCGGCCGAGAAGTCCAGCCAGTTTCAGAGAACTGGGTGTGGGCGGTTGGAGCCAGAAATAAGTTGACCTATCACAGCTCTCCCACATCGTGGTGGGCGGAGTGTTTCTCACGCTACTGACCTATAACTGAGTCCAGCCACTTCCTGTAGGCAATGGCAAAGCGGCTTTGCTCGGGGCTCCGGCAGCCAGTGAGGATTTTAGAGACAAATGTGTGCTCGGAGGGAAGTCCGGGGTGGGGAAGCAGCGGCCCCCGCTTTAGTCGCTTGGTGTCCTGCTTGTAGCTTCCGTGTTTGCTCCCGTCCAGAACACAGTCCACGTCCATGGCCTGGGAGACGCTGCTGTCGTCACAGGGCTCCTCACTGAGGAGGACGTCGGTGTGGGTGAGAGGTGGAGATTGTGACCCTGCCCCCTGGAAGTGCTCTCTCCGCCACTGGTGCCACAGGTAGAAGACATGCCGCCTGTTGGAGAAGTGTGGATGTTTGAGTTTGTTCAAAAACCACATAAATGATATACTAAAATACAATTGACTATAACACAAAATACAGGTCTGATATGATATTCACAGAGAAAATGCATGCAATGATGCAATGTTAGAATAGCAATATTAAACGATTAGTTCACTCTAGAATTAAAATTTCCTGATAATTCACTCACCCCTATGTCATCCAAGATGTTCATGTCTTCATCTCTTCTTCAGTTGAAAAGAAATTAAGGTTTTTGAGGAAAACATTACAGGATTTTTCTCCATATAGTGGACGTCAATGGGGATCAAGAGGTTGAATGTCCAAATTGCAGTTTCAATGTAGCTTCAAAAGGCTCTACACGATGCCAGCCGAGAAACAATGTAATGTAATGTAATATGTAATCAACGTTGGACATAGGCGAAAGTACCAACCCAGTGTTTACAAAGCCAACGTGTAAAGAAAGTCAAACGCCCTTTGCAAAATAAGGTAAAACAATGAAAATGAGGTTTTCGCCCTAACCTACATTTTTGAACCTAAGTGCACAGATGAAGAACTAACCGCTCTGACATGTCCAAGGTAACTACATAATGCATGAACTCAAGGATGCGCATCACAGAGCTAGTGCAAGAGGAGCATTTGTGGTTAAAAAGTACAAACTTTTATTTTTATTTTATTTTTTTAGGAAATGACAGATCGTTTTGCTAGATGAGACTCTTATTGCTCAGCTGGGATTGTGTAGAGCTCTTTGAAGCTGCATTGAAACTGCCATTTGGACCTTCAACCTGTTGATTCCCATTGAAGTCCACTATATAGAGAAAAATCTTGGAATTCTTTCCTCAAATACCTTAATTTTATTTCAACTAAGAAAGAAAGAAAGACAGACATGAACATCCTGGATGACATGGGGTAAGTAAATTATTAGGATTTTTTTATTCAGGAGTGAACTAATCCTTTAATAGGCTTAGTAACTTTTAAAAGACATGCACTCATGTTTAAAAACCTAACAAAATCCACACTATCCAAAGTAGCAGAAAATACATTACAAACTATATTGCATACAGTTTTACTTGCAACAGAGATAAACATTGTGGAAATATCTCAGTGACATGTTATGCACTTGGCTGTCATATAGATTGTCATTATTTACTTACCCTCATGTTCTTCGGAAACTGTATAACTTTCATCCACGAACAGGATTAGACATCGTACTACTTGCTCTTTACCATGCAATTACAATGAATCCAGACTCAAGCTTTCAAGCTTTAAAAAGCACCATAAATGTATCAAAAAGGAAGTTTATATGATAAAATACTGTGCTTATCACACCAGAGAACTGTAGTAGAACTGCGATTAGACAAAATGTCCATTTTGACTACTTTAACATCCACTACTTTTCCTTGTGGAACAAGAAAGCTTGACCATTGGGGTAGTTCCTTAACATCGAATTTAAAATTTGTTCATCTTCATTCTTTCACTTTCTTCATCTCAAATCTGTTTCATTATAGAAAGGAAAGTATTCACAGCGCTTCACTTTTACCACATTTTATGTTACAGCCTTCTTCCAAAATAGATTCAATTCATTAAAGAGGTTTGTTTAATTTTTTTGCAAATTTATATTAAAAAAAGAAAAACATTTCATGTAAATTTCATGTACATAAGTATTCACAGCCTTTGCCATGACACTCAAAATTGAGCTCAGGAGCATCCCGTTTCCACTGATCATCCTTGAGATGTTTCTACCACTTGATTTGAGCACACCTGTGGTAAATTCAAGACACACACCTGTCTATATAAGATCCCACAGTTAACTGTGCATGTCAGAGCACAAACCAAGCCATGAAGTCTAAGGAATTGTCTGTAGACTTCTGAAACAGGCTTGTATTGAGGCACAGATCTGGGAAAGGGTACAGAAACATTTCTGCAGCATTAAAGGTTCACAGAAGCATGAAGTCTCTCTTACCCTTAAATGGAAAAAGTTTGAAACAACCAGGACTCTTCCTAGAGCTGGCCTCCTGACCAAACTTAGCAACTGATGGAGAAGGGCCTTGGCTGGACTGGTGACCAAGAACCTGATGGTCACTCTAGTTGAGCTCCATGATCATACGTGGAGATACGAAAAACCTTCAGAAGGACAAACATCACTGCACACTCCACCAACCTACGGTCTCATTTATAAAACTCTCTGTAGATTTCATCCCAAAACTGTACTTGTGCGCAAAAGTTTTCAGATTTTTAAAGCCATGTGTACACCAGAACCTGTGCAAAAATCCCTTTATAAATCCCATTCAGGGGAAGATTGTGTGTACGTGCATCTCCACCCTGTCTCCTCCCCGTAATCAGCATATATGGAGTTTACAACGCCTAGTTTTATTCCGCAAAACCTAATCTGCATATCATTTCCATGCATATTCCCATGCACGTGACACCATGTTTAACTCCGTCAAAGGTAGAAGACATTAAGGAAATATGAGATACGGCCTCAAATTCCATTTGTGCCATACACATTCATTTTTATTGCAAAAAATGCTCCAGTATCCTTATGTTTATTATAAATATATGAAAATATCCATAAAAACAAAACTGTTTTAAATAGCTCTCAGATGTAGAATAGAGTGGATTGTCATTCTTTTACACAAGCCAAATTTAAATAGTTTAAAACAATTCAAATCAAAATAAATGTATGCAGTTTTGCTGATAAGGTGAACATCTATTTTTCTTTGTGCATTTTCTTCGAGTTGTATCCTTCAAATACAGTGGTATTTTTCGTAATGTGGTGGAGATACCATAATATGACATCAACACCTCTGTGCAGCTGCGGTTGTAGGCTACAGTAATTATCATAACTATTCAAACTGGGCAACGAACCGTTCAACCACTGAATCCAGCAGTGTCCGCCATAATGTCGAAGTAAATGCACATCATAATCATTGTTTTCACAAAAATATTTTTTCCTTACATAGGATCTGCAGTTAAGTTTAAAAATAAATTGTGTTTCTATAGCACTCGCTGTCATTAAAACATAGCGTGCCACAGGAAAAGTGATCAAGTGCATCCACTATATGTCTAAATGCAATTTTGTTTAACTTCTGTATAATAACTTTATATAATTTCAGTGCTTATCTCCATTAATGAGAGCGAAATATTTAATGTTAATGCATATCGAAATAAAGACAGTGTTTAAAGAGTTTGAACGCATGTTCTAGAATGTCCGTATGGTGTGTACATATTTACGCCTAGTTTATTTTTATATATCCGGATATGTGTGTGGAAATTATATTTATATGCCCATTTTGTGCATATGCAACGTTTGTAAATGAGACCCCAGGGATTAATGGCGGTGTGGCCAAACTCAATCTTCTCCTCAGTGAAGACACATGAAAACACACTTGGAATTTGCACAAAAGCACCTGAAGGACCCTCAGACTGTAAGAAACAAGATTCTCTGGTCTGATGAACCTCAATTTCAAGTATCATGTTTGGAGGAAAGCAGGCTCTGCTTATCACCTGCAGAGTAACATCCCAACAGTAAAGTGTGCTGGTAGCAGCCTCATGCTGTGGGGCTGTTTTTTTCAGAGACAGGGACTGAGGGACTCGTCAGAGTAGAAGAAAAGCTCGATGCACCAAAATATTGAGATAGCCTTAATAATAACCTAGTCCAGGGCATTCAGAACCTCAGACTGGGCAGAAGGTTCACCTTCCAACAGGACATTGACCCTAAGCACACAGCAAGAGTGGCTTAGAGACAAGTCTGTGAACGTCCTTGAGTGGCCCAGCCAGAGCCTGGACTTGAAACCTAATAATGTGCATCTTCCCCCATCCAAGCTGATAGAGCTTGAGAGGTGAAGAGGCGAGGAAAAGAATGGCAAATAATTGTCAAATGATTATGATGAGCAAAGCTTGTCGCATCATACCCAAAAAGAGTTGAGGCTGTGTAATTGGTGCCAAAGGTGCTTCAACAAAGTACTGAGCAAAAGCTGTGAATACTTATGTACATGTGATTTTTTTCATTTTTTATAAATTTACAAAGATTTCAAACAAACTTTTTTCATGCTGCCATTATGGGGTATTGTTTGTAGAATTTTGACGAAAATAATGAATTTAATCTATTTTGGAATAAGGCTGTAACATAAAATGTGGAAAAAGTCAAGCACTGCGAATACTTTCTGGATGCGCAGTTTTTTTTTTTATAAATATATATTTATATAAATATATGCTACAAAGCTCCAAGTCAGTCAGGTGTTGAGTAAATGACAAAATTAAATTTTGTCATGATTAGCATAATTTTAGCATGATAAGCAGTTTGCCAAGCTGTGTTGTCACTTGCCATCCACTTAGTAGTCCTAAAGCAAAACCATTTCAAAAACAATCATTTTAATAAACAGAAAAAGGCTTATGTATGAACCAAAGCAGTGTTTCCCAACCTATTGGTCATCATTATGTCTGTTTGTGGGTTTTACAAATATTTAACCAATGAAACACATTCAAAAGAGCTTGTAACTAAACCTTGTAACGCCACTGGATCCTCAAATTGTCAGTCAAAATTTGTAACTCTACCCCGCCTCCATTCAGAATAAAGTGCTGTGATGCACAGTTTGAAGACAGACGTTTACTTCTTCACAGTGCAAGGGTAAATAAAGAACTTTACACTATGTCTAACTATGTCTATAAAGGCTAATGTTTTGTGTGTTTGAAGAGCGGAGAAGAGTCTTAGCATTTTCTGTCTTGTTGTAGCCAATATACCTTTGTACGTTTTAAATATCCTGTGCATAGCGGTTCATCTTTTATATGAGATTTTGGCCAAATGTATTAAACAAGAAGTAAAACTGAGCTACAACAACTTTACAACCTGTAACTTGATGAAACGTAATGCAATTTATTTACTGCCTCAGAGGCAGCCATTCTAATGACAGACAAAACTCAGATCTCCGTCATTTACTTGTCAAAAGCCTTGTTAACTCCATTTAAGCATGATTTTCAGAAAATGTTAAGTGTAAGTGTCTGATCATATATAAAGTCAAAGTCAACAACTCTGACAACACATTGTTTAATTGTTGGAAAAAACCTTTCCCCACTTTTTGAGTGCTTAGGGGTGTGCCGTGGGATTTTTTTACTGATCAAAACTGTGCCGCGGCAGAAAAAGGTTAGGAAACACTGAACTAAAGCAAGCTAGGGCTTATTGATACATTATGTTTTATAATATTTATCATTTAGAGGCATGAGATGTTGCACAAACAATTCCTCATATCTTCAAACTAACAGCAGACTTGTAAATGAAATAGATCTGTTGCATGACGCACTTTAGAGGGGAAACACAAGCTATAGATATATAAACACCATTCACCGAGCAGCTGCTCCTTGCCTCAGCCATGAGGGACGAGGCTGAGAAGGGGGAAAAACTGAAAGAGCTAGAAAAAGATCCAGCAAACTGCTTGCCTCTCCCTCAGTGAGCTACAACTCTGCAGCATAAGACCATCCATCATTTTCTAACAGTAAGCCATAAACACATCAGGCCAGACCAGCTGAGGGCCAAGGACAGACTTCTGGCAAACAAAGTCACTGTATTCACACTGAGACTTGTGGAAGCGCAGTCTGATGTTGACTGATTGCATCAGCACAGCAAAACCTGGAGATGCGTTACTGGCTTCGAACACTGCCTGATCACTCTCACCTGTGGCACCACAGCGTCTCGTGGCCTGGATATGACTCTATGAGATCAGTGCAGAGCTCCATCTCGTCGTGGAAGAGCTGAGGGATGACGTCATTATGGTGATTGTCATCAGACGCGCCCGCTGTGCTCTCTCCATTAGGCTGCTGGGTAGGGTGGAGCTCCGTCTCTCCAACTTGGCTCAGCTCTCTGGCCAGGGCCTTGAGCAGGTGTTGACGGTAGTGGAAGCCGCTGTGATCTGACACGTGCATGGACACCCATAGTCGAGTGGAGGACAGCTCATCATGCAGAACCTGGAGTAGAAAGTCACAGAGTACTATATTCATTTAACAGCATCGTGATTCAGGTTGTTGTAGCGGAGTTTTAGGTTATTTTTAGTTCAATTGCCAAGTTGTAAGTGCTACGAATATCAGCACAATCAATTTATTCAAAAGCCTTTAATGAAATATGCAGAATATCATGCAAATATATATGCATATTATTATGCATTGTTTGCAGCACTGCAAAAATTAAATGCACCAACATTAAAATTCAGTTTGACAATGTTAAAACCAATAACGAATGGCTGATATTAAATATATATATATATATATATATATATATATATATATATATATATATATATATATATATAGTTTTGTCTAAAAAGATGGGGAAAAAAAATATTTGTCTAAATATAAGAAATGTATTCACTTATGAATGGCTGTATAAATATATAAAATTGTTTAAATAAATAAAAGTCTAAATAACTAAATAAGCATTTGTCTAAAAAAATGAAATATATAAATTTATTTAGATAGTATTTGTCTAAATAAATAGAGAATTTTTTTATTTCGAAATATATTAAACTACATAAAAAACTAATTTCTGCAGTATTTCAAGAATTGTATGCACTGATTAATGGCTGATATTAAATATATACAATTTTGTTTAAATAAATGAAAAATAAAACAAATGTTTTAAATGTCAATTGATGCATTACAAAATAATGTACAGGATTAATAATGAACATTCACTTTGAGATTTGGTGAAGTTTATATTTAACAGTGTTATTAAAATATTAATGATTAATCATTTTAAGTGAGCATTAAATTATTTAATGGTATAAATAAAGAAACTGAGCATGCATAATTAAATATCCAAGTGTATTTTAAAATAAACATGATTTCAAAATATCTTATTTTGTACAGTTTAGTTTAAATAAATGAAAAAAAGTCTAAATAATCATTTTTCTAAATAAATTTAAAAAAGTAAATAAATAATTTCTGCAGCACTGCAAAAATTGGATACACCAATATTACAATTCTTTTTGACAAATGTTATAACCAGGAACTGATTAATGGCTGATATTGAATATATACAATTTTGTGTAAATAAATGAAAAAACTTTATGTTATAGCCAACGCCTAATGAATGGCTGTTATAAAATATATATGATTTAATTTAAATAAATATGAAAAAAAATTAAGCATTTGTCTGAATAAATAAAATATATGAAATTATTTGAACGCATTTGTCTAAAAATAAATAAATAAAAAAACAAAGAAAAAAATTTTAGGCACCAATATTAAATTTCAGTTTGACAATGTTATAAGCAATATACACAATTTTGTCTAAATAAGCAACAACAAAAAACATTTGTCTGAATAAGTATTTGTCTACATAAATGAAATGTATTCATTTATTTAGACAGCATTTGTCTAAATAAAATGAAATAATAATAAAAAACTTCTGCAGCACTGCAAAAATTAGATGCACTAATATTAAATATTCACTGATGAATAGCTGATATTAAATATGTACAATTTTGTTTAAATAAACTAAAAATAAATATTTGCTAAATTTATATTTTTAACAGTGTTATTAAGATTAACTTTAAGTGAGCATTAGACAATTTAACGGTAAAAATAAAGAAATTGAGCGTGCATTATTAAATATCCAAGAGTATTTTAAAATAAAACATGATTTTGTTTAGATTGTATACTAAGTCAACACGGTAATACGGAGATCTAGGGTGGAAAATCAGACCAAGGAAAACAGTACCAAACAAGACATGCAGAGATGCAAGACGACAGCCGCATAACCCAATTACTCCTGAAATAGCCTATGAACAGCTCAGACTGGTTCAAGTCTGTTTAGTCCTGGATCATTAAATCTAAAGGATCATCCTTTTTATATGAGGGCCTTTAACTTGGATTGAGCCCTATAACATTTGCCTAATTTTGCATCCAATTAAGAAAGGATAAGCACATCAAAGGTCTGGCACTCAGTGACCCCCTAAGAGCCAATAAGCTCTCCTGAATAACAGCACTAAAAATTAAAAATAAATAAAGCTAAAAAGACAGAAAACTGTGGCATCTGTAATCAGGTCTCTTCCTCAGACAATTCAAGTGGAGAAGAAAGGTATTAAGATCAGATCATCAAAGGCTCAGGTAGATTTATCAACCTCATAAATAACCATCTCATGTTGCCTTCCATGTAACGACACAGATGATATGCCAGCGTGATCCATCACTCCTTAAAGTAATCCAAGACAAATCTAATCTTTGAGATGTACGCAAACAAAGCAACATCCAACAGACACCAGTTTTCAGTCATTATGATAAATCACACAGAGACAGTGCAGAAAGCTGCAGTGGACTGAGCCAGCCTACCTTCAGATTGCCTTTAGCCATGTTTTGCAGTATCCAGATGCGATGGGACCAGGCATTGTAGTTGCTGGGGTAACGACCGGCTGCGTCCGCACAAACCTTCATCTCCTCCTGCAAGGCTCTCTGCAGCCGTTCGCACGGTCTCCTCCTCGCAGCGTCTCCTCTGGGTTCAGCCTGATCCTTCGGTTCTTGTCCAGAGGGAGAGCACTCCTTCTGCAGCCACTGTAACACCCAGCGCCTGTGTTCACAGCAAACAAATGAAGCAGACTGATCACATGCCTGGATGCACAAGGAATTTAACGCTTATGGTTTTATTTGAGAGAGCAAAATCTGCAAATTATGAAAGACAATAACAAAACAGCTGCAAACAGCAATGCCGGGGTTCAAGTGCTTAAAGACATTTAAGCACAAATGAAAAAAGACATTATATATTATTTAGCAAGTCTGTAACCACCTAAATCAATAAATAAAAAAACTTTTTTGGACAATCCTGGTAATTTACCACAGAAATGTTTATGACTGTTATAGTGCCAGCTGTGGTCAGATCTCCTTAAAAATTTGCATGCTTGTTTAGAACCTGTCACATGAGCTCACCAGGTTTTGTTAAGTTTTAAGTTTTTGTTTAAGCTTTATAGGCTATATTTGGACAGGCCCCTTTTCTGAACAACCCCATTATAGCTTTTCAAAGGGTAAATTATTTATTAATTTTTTTAATAATTATTGACCTAGAGCAGGAGTTCTCAACTCTGGCCCTCGAGGTCCATTTTCCTGCAGAGTTTAGCTCCAACCCTAATCAAACACACCTGAACAAGCTAATCAAGCTCTTCATCATTACTAGAAAGTTACAGGCAGGCAAGTTTGATCAAGGTTGGAGGTAAACTCTGCAGGAAAGTGGACCTCGAGGGCCAGAGTTGAGAACCTCTGACCTAGAGAGTCCAGAGAATTGCACTAAATTGTTTTTTTTTTCCAGATTGAGCGAAAAACCTTGGACAAGTTCGCAAATGCCTTTTTTTTTTTTTTTTTACATCTTCTGAATCATTCAACTAATGGTTTGACTGACAGCAATGGTTCTAGGAGCAAAGTTGTCCGGATTGAGGAGGTCTATAATAGCGGTCGTACGTGTGAAAAACAGCGCAATATAAAATCGTTTACGCCGTTTTTATTCAAATGTTTTGATGTCCCTTTGTGACAGAGTCAAAAGTTCAACTTTTTTTGATAATTATTAATATTCACTCTTGTACGAAAAAACTAGGACTAGTTCCAAGTTTTGTAAAATCGCAAAAACTCAAAATATTTCGCTGATGGGTGAATCCAAGGCATGCGTTTTGTTCTGCGTGAGCCAAGGATTCCAGTGACATAAGACAATCGAATGGAGCCTGCAACCAACAGGTTAGGAGTCTACTTTTGACCACTGTAGCGCCCCGTCAGGCCAATTGGGTCGAGCCTTGGTGATGTTGTAGTGGGTCTGTGTACAACCATCCCTCCAAGTTTAAAGTCTCTATAACTTACAGTTTGGTCTGGCCAATTGGTTTTACGTGAAATTGCTGCTTGGCCATTCTAACAATTACAATGCTTAAAATTAATTATCTTTTGTAATAATTCTGAATTGCTCATGATTATTATCTCAGAACCCTGTGGCTCCTAAGCATCTAATAGCTCAATATTACCTTCAGACGATAACCTGATCCAAACAATTCAATTACTTGCAAAATATCTGACAGTTGCAATGTGTCCTGTACACTCCCTGCAGGTACATATAAGTTCTTGGTTGTGTCAGTAGCACAAGCTTTGGATATTTATTAGTGTTCCGTAGATCTGTGGATCCGTGAGGAAATTCAACTTCAGTATGTGCCATTGTTGACATGTTGCAAGAGGTCTGCAATTGCAGACTGTTTCACCGTTTCAGCCAGTTTGAGAGCAAGGTCTCTTCCATACTAATTTAGCGACATGAAAGCAGAGCACATACATTTTCTGGTACAGTGCATCCAACAATTCCATTATTAATTTCTTAATGCCTAATTTATTATAACTTTTTTTATATCTCTATTTGAAAATTCAGACTCATCTAATCTAACAGTGAACTCGAAGTACTCTGGAAAATAGGACACTTGAAGGGTGCAGAACACAGCACTTCTATAATGTCATCTTTAATATTTTAAAAGTTCTCTTTAACAGTATACACTAAAGGCAGAAAATATTTGAGTCACAAAATAAACATTTCACTGTTGTTTACATTAATGCCCAACAACAAATTTAAGTTATAGGTGCCCAAAAATGTTACTACAAAGGGCTAACAAACCAACTTGATTGAAGGTAAATGGAAAAAAAATATATCTATATACTTATTTGATTTATTTGATCCAAAGTACAGCAAAAAGAGTCAAATCCTGAAATATTTTTACTATTTAAAACAAAATGTAATTTATTCATGTGATCAAAGCTAAAATTTCAGCATCATTACTCCAGTCTTCAGTGTCACATGATTCCTCAGAAATCGTATTAATATTCTGATTTGCTGTTCAAGAAACATTTTTTTCATCATTTATTTATTTAAAACAGTTCAGTAAATTCTTTCAGGATTCTTTGATGATAGAAAGATCCAAAGATCAGCATTTGGATGCTTTAAATTGATCAAAAGTGATGATAAAGACATTTGTAATATTACAAAAGATTTCTATTTCAGACAAATGCTGTTCTTCTAAACGTTCTAATCATCAAAGAAACCTGAAAATTTCTACTCAGCTGTTTTCAACAATAACAATGTTTTTTTTAATCAGAATATTAGAATGATTTCTGAAGGATCATGTGACTGGAGTAATGATGCTAAAAATTCAGCTTTGAAATCACAGGAATAAATTACATTTTAAAATATATTCAAATAAAAAAAACAGTTATTTTAACTAGTAAAAATATGTCAAAATGTTACCGTTTTTGCTGTACTTTGGCTTGGTGAGCAGAAGAGACTTCTTTAAAAATATTTAAAATTTTACTGTTCAAAAACTTTTGACTGGTAGTGTATATAAACGTAAAAAAAACTTAATACTGTGAAATATTATTGCAATTTAAAATAGTGTTTTTCTATTTTAATATACTTTAAAACAGCATTTATTTAAAATAAATCTTTTGTACCAATATACACTACTGATCAAAGTTTGGGGTCAGCAATTTTTCTTTCTTTCTTTGAAAGAAATTAATACTCTTATTCAGCAATGATGTGTTAAATTGATAAGTGATAGTAAAGACTAATATTGTTAGAAAAGATTTCCATTTTAAATAAATGCTGTTCTTTAAATATATTAAGCAGCACAACAGTTTCCGACATTGATAATAAATCAGTATATTAGAATGAGAGGATCATGTGACACTGAAGACTGGAGTAATTCAGATTTGAACTTATTTTGAATTGCAATAACATTTCATGATATTACTTTTTTGTTCTATTGTTCTAAAATAATATAAAAAATAATAATCTTCTTACCTGTGTATCCATGTCTCTGGGCTTTTAGGATGCTTCGACAGTGCTAGTTTGCCCAGGTAAAGGTCCTTCTCTGGGTTTAATACGCCACACTGCAGGAGCTCTTTCCTATAAAACAATCAATACTCAGATGAATTCACAAGAGTACAACCATAACAAACCATACAGCACCACCTCCTGGACAATACGTTTCTTCTATGCAACATTATCTTGAAGACATTCAGCCAAGATTTGTGCAAAAATCCTAGTAAAAGCCTAAAAAACAGGTATGGATTAGCGTTTCTTGTTGTAAACTAATGTTAGAAAGATCAGTAAATTTTTTCTCCCTATGAGAAATTTTAAAAATAGTCCCATTTAGAGTTAAATGCAGCAGCAGTCTTTTGATGTCTCCTTTCCCAAATTAGACTGCTTTTTTAAAATAGCAACAGCACATTCAGAACAAAAAAGAAAGACATCAAAAAGAAGAAATACAGAGAATTTCTAAAAAATACCACAGATGTGCATATAATCATTCAGAAAGTATGTGAAGGGTTAGTTTGGTAGAATGGTTTTTTGTTCAGGCAATACAAACACAATGAAAATGTACCTGACATTCCACGCAGTGGTAAAATCTGGGTTTAGGAGAAGCAATGTGCAGGTTATATCTACCAGTGCTTGAAGAGAAGAAGAAAGAGAGAAGTCAGTTTTTCAGCAGCGTTGGCCTGTTGTATGAACAGCCATCTTTTAATAAAGACTAAGGTCACAGCAATGTGAGCCGGCTGAACAAGCTAACCCAATAAACCTTCACCCTACCTTCCCGATCGAGCCACTGCTTTCTCTGCCTGTACAGCAGGAGTTTATTATGCACATAGGGCAGCAGAAACTTGACACACCAACTCTCCACTCCCAGCTTATTCTCCACCAGGACGATAGGGCTTCTGTTGTATCTGGCTTCGGGGCATGGAATGAGGCCGATTTCATCACTGTGAACACATTGTAAAAGATAAAAAGCAAGCCACAAAGCTATTTTAAGAAACTGCTAAATACTAGGGAGCTGAAGGCAAACAGCAATACATAAGGCACCAAACATCTCAGCTGACACTGACTCAGTCATTACAGATGTATCTCTCTCCTCTGTCATAGGAGAAGAGTGTGATGAAACCACTGGGACGGGGCACTGACCTTTAAATTTGGAACAAACTGATCCAACACAAAGGAAAATAACGAATGCACTGATGGGAACTTTGAAAAGACTGACTAGGTGGTTTATATGTGGACTGAAGGGATGTGTTTGGATACACAAGCAACAATGTTGCAATCACTGAATGTCTCAACAATAAAAACAAACAGACACGGACCACTGCTGAGAGGTATGACTATAAATATAACGTATTTAACCTCGCTACACCCTCTGACCAGCGAGTCTCAAATCCAAACATCCACATCACAGTACTAGTTACAACATGACAAGCATGCACACTTTTACCCAGCGTTTCCCTCACAGAAACTTTCCGCGTTTGCACGGTGTTTGTAAAACTGCCCCCCTCGATATATTTTCACACAACCTGGTCTAAAAGCGAGGGTTGATGAGGTCTACCTGCTGCTGTCCGCGTCGGACGCCCGCGGGTTAGAGCTGGTTAGTAGCCAGTTAGCCAGCCACTGTCTGCGCAAGTTACACAGGCTGCTGCACTATGTTCTCCTTGCGGCTGAGCGCGTCTGTCTAAACCGCTTTAAGCATTAAACTATACGGACGCGTGATAAACAACAATACGAGTTGACATACGTACATGTTCGGGTTTCTTTTGAAGGCGTTATTGATATCTTTCACAACTCTCTGGACCAAGACATCCACCTCCTCTTCCGACTCAGCCATTTTCAGAGCTCGGGTGACGTCAACGCGGGTGACTCAACCTCATCCGGGACATTTCACAGTACAGTCAGGGCCAGAGCCATAGATTGTTTCTCGATGGCTCTGGTCAGGGCTGGAGAGAAGTTACCTTAGTAACCATAAAGCGTACATTGTTGCTGCGTGAAATTAGGAAATTATATTGTTTTCAATCATACAAAATTGAAAATAAATAATAATAATTATTATTATTTGTGACCCTGGACCACAAAACCAGTCGTAAGGGTTTTATACATCACATGAAAGCTGAATAAATAAGCTTTTCATTGATGTATGGTTTGTTAGGATAGGCCAATATTTGAATATTTGGGATCTGAGGGTGCAAAAAAATCTAAATACTGAGAAAATCACCTTTAAAGTTGTCCAAATGAAGTTCTAGGCAATGCATATTACTAATCAAAATGTATGTTTTGATATATTTAAGGTAGGAAATTTACAAAATGGATCGTGATTTTTACTTTTGCAAAAATCCAAATCCAAAAATTTTGACCCATACAATGTATTGTTGGCTATTGCTACAAATACCCTCGCTGCTTAAGACGTTAAAGTATCTTGTTATGACAAGGCTGCTGCTGAATGGAGGTGCAAAGACATTTGGAAGCAATACACGCATTGGTTACTTGCCTACTAAAAAAAAGAAAAGAAAAAAGAAAGAAAAGGTGGAAAAATGTCAAATCTCCATTTAATATTTCTCTTTTCCATCCAGTCATAGTTCAAATTTAATTTTAGTTACATGGCATGTCCCAAATAGTGAAATCTTTGGAAGTCCGTTGATAGAAGCCCATTTTCGCCACTGAATAAAAGGTTAAAAAATAAAAATGTAAAACTTTATTGCGACTTGTTATCTCGCAATTCAGATTTTTTTTTTATATAATAAAAACTCACAATTCCAAGTTATAAAGTCAAAATTGCGAGTTATAAAGTCTTGCATAATATAAACTCGCAATTGTGAGTTATAAAGTCAGAATTCCGAGATAAACTCGCAATTCTGGGAAATGAAGTCAGAATTGTGAGATATAAACTCGCAATTCTGTGAACACATCAGTCTTTTTTTCTCGACTTTATAACTTGCAATTGCAAGTTTATATCTCGCAATTCTGACTTTATTTTCACAAAAATATATTGTGACGAGTCGGCTGCCTCCCCCCTAAATATCATCACCACCCCATCCCTTATTCGCCGCCCTTCTCCAGGCTCCCGACGGGAGTGGGTGTGTAGGGGAGAGGAGGGGCGAGTAATCGTCTCGGGTTGGCGGCGTGTGTGAGGCCACCTGAATGGAATGAAGCCTCATCACCGCCGCTGTTTAAATGCCGAGCGCGCCTCTCCTCAGGAGACCGGTCTCTCCCCCGTGCATGCACGCTGGTGTCCTCGTGGGTCCAGGAAGGGGTGAAGAGGAAGCCAGCGACGCCAGAGGACGAGCAGCCGGACCCCATGTGTCCGACGAACGCCGCACCCGTTAGTCGGCTGACGGGCCAGGTTGCCGGGCCGTCGAATCCCCCGAGAGTGCCGCAGAGCAGCAGAAGGAGGACGTTGCTGCAAGAGATGCCGCCGCCCCTCACGCTCCGGACCTAAGCGGGGAGCGCGTGCGGCCGCCGGACTCCGCCCCTTACCTGGACCCTTCCCATTTGAACACTGCCCCTCCTTCACGGAACCCCCTTCACAACGAGGACACCAGATCCCCCTTTTATTTGGACACTTTATTTCCCTTTTGGACACTTCTTTCATTTTCTGTTTAATAAAAGCCTCTCCGAGGCCTGACGCCACACCCACTGTGTCTGTCGTTCGTCCCTCCCGCCACAGTGGTGGAGAATGCGGGCAAGGCGGGGCTTAGACAGCGCAGTGGGCAACACCTGATGACGTCATCCCCTCTCGCTCGCAAAAGTTCGTGAAAACCCGGACAGGGACGGAGAAACGACGGAGACGGCCTCCCAGCCGCAAGAAGGGTAAGTGATGTTTCAGTTAGTCACTTATCCTGCGGTCGGTTGAGGCTGTCGACTAATACCGGTTTTTCTGTCCCTGTTCCGGTGCGCTGCGAGAGGGAGCGTTGCCTTGGAGAGGAATCCCCGCCCACTCAGACCGCTGGAGCCTGGATGAGGAAGGTAGCACTCCTGCATGGGCGGCGACCAGATGACGGGGATGTCGCTTGGGGGGGGGATGTGACGAGTCGGCTGCCTCCCCCCTAAATATCATCACCACCCCGTCCCTTATTCGCCGCCCTTCTCCAGGCTCCCGACGGGAGTGGGTGTGTAGGGGAGAGGAGGGGCGAGTAATCGTCTCGGGCTGGCGGCGTGTGATGAGGGCACCTGAATGGAATGAAGCCTCATCACCGCCGCTGTTTAAATGCCGAGCGCGCCTCTCCTCAGGAGACCGGTCTCTCCCCCATGCATGCACGCTGGTGTCCTCGTGAGTCCAGGAAGAGGTGAAGAGGAAGCCAGCGCCGCCAGAGGACGAGCAGCCGGACCCCGTGTGTCCGGACGAACGCCGCACCCGTTAGTCGGCTGACGGGCCAGGTTGCCGGGCCGTCGAATCCCCCGAGAGTGCCGCAGAGCAGCAGAAGGAGGACGTTGCTGCAAGAGATGCCGCCGCCCCTCGCGCTCCGGACCTAAGTGGGGAGCGCGTGCGGCCGCCGGACTCTGCCCCTTACCTGGACCCTTCCCATTTGAACACTGCCCCTCCTTCACGGAGCCCCCTTCACAACGAGGACACCAGATCCCCCTTTTATTTGGACACTTTATTTCCCTTTTGGACACTTCTTTCATTTTCTGTTTAATAAAAGCCTCTCCGAGGCCTGACGCCACACCCACTGTGTCTGTCGTTCGTCCCTCCCGCCACAATATATTTACAAGGAAGATGTAAGCAAAATCTTAAGTCAATATAACCATCCTTATTAAATTATACAGGTGCATCTCAATAAATTAGAATGTTGTGAAAAAAAAGTTAATTTATTTCAATAATTCAACTCAAATTGTGAAACTTGTGTATTAAATAAATTCAATGCACACAGACTGAAGAAGTTTAAGTCTTTGGTCTTTTTAATTAACGATTTGGCTGACATTTAACAAAAACCCACCAACTCACTATTTCAACAAATTAGAAAACTTCATAAGACCAATAAAAAAAATTTTTTTAGTGAATTGTTGGCCTTCTGGAAAGTATGTTGATTTACTGTATATGTACTCAATACTTGGTAGGGGCTCCTTTTGCTTTAATTACTGCCTCAATTTGGCGTGGCATGGAGGTGATCAGTCTGTGGCACTGCTGAGGTGGTATGGAAGCCCAGGTTTCTTTGACAGTGGCCTTCAGCTCATCTGCATTTTTTGGTCTCTTGATTCTCATTTTCCTCTTGACAATACCCCATAGATTCTCTATGGGGTTCAGGTCAGTCAAGCACACCAACACAATGGTCATTCAACCAACTTTTGGTGCTTTTGAAAAAACACAGTGGACCAACACCAGCAGATGACATTGCACCCCAAGTTATCACAGACTGTGGAAACTTAACACTGGACTTCAAGCAACTTGGGCTATGAGCTTCTCCACCCTTCCTCCAGACTCTAGGACCTTGGTTTCCAAATGAAATACAAAACTTGCTCTCATCTGAAAAGTCATCACTGGGCAACAGTCCATTTCTTCTTCTCCTTAGCCCAGGTAAGACATTGTCTGTGGTCCAGGAATGGCTTAACAAGAGAAATACGACAACTGTAGCCAAATTCCTTGACACTTCTGTGTGTGGTGGCTCTTGATGCCTTGACCCCAGCCTCAGTCCATTCCTTGTGAAGTTCACCCAAATTCTTGAATCGATTTTTCTTGACAAGCCTCTCAAGGCTGCGGTTCTCTCAGTTAGTTGTGCATCTTTTTCTTCCACACTTTTTCCTTCCACTCAACTTTCTGTTAACATGCTTGATTACAGCACTCTGTGAACAGCCAGCTTCTTTGGCAATGAATGTTTGTGGCTTACCTTCCTTGTAAAGGGTGTCAATGATTTTCTTCTGGACAACTGTCCGATCAGCAGTCTTCCCCATGATTGTGTAGCCTAGTGAACCAAACCAAGAGACTATTTTGAAGGCTCAGGAAACTTTTGCAAGTGTTTTGAATTGATTAGCTGATTGGCATGTCACTATATTCTAATTAGTTGAGAGTGAATTGGTGGGTTTTTGTTAAATGTGAGCCAAATCATCACAATTAAATTAAAAGAACCAAAGACTTAAACTACTTCAGTCTGTGTGCATTGAATTTATTTAATACACAAGTTTCACAATTTGTGTTGAATTACTGAAATAAATGAACTTTTCCACAACATTCTAATTTATTGAGATGCAACTGTATATTACTGTGTTTCGGTATAGTGACAAATTTGGTGAGAGGGCAAATTTTCCAAAACTTTCTGAAAATACAAGATAATTGTACCTAGAAATGTACCTTGGATATTATACAATTTGCACACATACAAAATTAGTGGGATTTTTTTTCCCTCCAACACTCCTGTCATTGAAGGTTAAATATGCTTGCTGTTATTGTTGGGATGAGGTTGATGTTACAGTGGCTACCAGTAGAGGGAGGCATGTGATTTTTGGTTTGGGTCTGGTGTGTTGAGATGGTAATCTGGAACAGAACTGAATTACTCTTGACTGCATATTTCATCATGACAGTTTTGTGTTCAGCAGATGAGTACATACCAGTACTTGAATTGACATGATAAAAAGACTACAAAAAGTTCAAGTTACCCAAATAAAATGCATTTTCTAAACAGAAAAACACCTGCAATGCTAAGCAAATTAGTTTATTTTATGTAGTTGAATTTACTGAGTTTTGTAGTTTGTGCTGGCATACCATTCTCACTAAAAGAAACTGTGGAGAAGTAAAGTTTTCCTGATTTTGGAGAAACAGGATGAAGTGTTTATCATCATAGCAGTCACAACTTTTTAAATACTCACAGAAGGTTTTTTTTATAAACATGTTCCACTCATTACACAATAGGTCACAAGAGTTCACTGCGACCTAGAAGATGCAGATTGCCTGACACCGTTCTTTTGACCTTGCTTTTTGGTCAAGAGTATTTGCAGGAGTTGTTGAATGATATATTATGAAATGTAATCTTACACTTTAAGACCCCAGTGTGATAAATGGTATTAATTAAGACTAATATTTCAACGTAGCAATACTGAATCACAATAGAATGGCAAATTCATCTGTAAAAATCTGCTTTTAATCTGAACCTTCGATTTTACTAGTTTGGATCATCTCCTTTGGAATTGCGTTGGATTATTTTCCCCCAGTTTATTTGTACTAATAGTAGAAGTGCATTATTTCTGGCAAAGTGGAACATTATAAATCATGCATGAAGGTCACCTATTATTTCTTGCACTCTGTGGCCAGAACTTTCCCTGGTTTGTTGTCTTCACAGATGATGCAACTGAGAGTCACTGATTACAGGATCGTTGATTTTATATGTCTTGATTTATCTCAAGGCTGTGTTTCTTCACAACTACTACCTTATGTGTAACTCGCTCTTTCATTCCCTTAATAGAACAGTGTCCTAAATGTGAAGCTTACCTTTGAGCCCCAAGGCACAGTATACACTCCAAAACAGTTTCTCTCAAATCTTCTTCTCATTTTTAACGGGAAATAGAGATATGGAGAATTGGAGAGGGAATTTCCTGTGTTCATTTGTAGGCTGTTCACAGAAAAAACAACCTTGAATTTGCGGAGCTGTCAGCATAATGTGTTTGACTAAATGCAAATGTTTTGGGGGTTAGTGGTTATCACAGCTGGGTAGTAACTGATTACATGTAATCTGGATTACGTAATCAGATTCCAAAAATTAAGTAATTAGATTGTATTACATTTTAAAAGTTACTTTTTATGGATTATTACATTATTGCAGTGTATTGTACAGTATTACATATACATACAGTATTACACAATAGCAATAAATAATTATTCATAAGTCTCTTATGCTCATCAAGGCTGTATTTATTTGATCAAAAATACAGAAAAAAAACGTACCTAATGATGTACGATATAAACTAATGGTTTTTATTTTAATATACTTTTAAAGTATAATTTATTCCTGATGCAAAGCTGAATTTTCATCAGCTGTTACTCCAGTCTTAAGTGTCACATGATCCTTCAGAAATCTTTCTAATATGCTGATTATTATTAGAATGATCAATGTTCAAAACAGTTGTTCAGTCAAATATTTTTTTGGAACCAGGGATTCTTTTCTTTCAGGATTCTTTAATGAATAACAAGTTTAAAAGAACAGCATTAATAAAAAATATAAATCTTTTTCAACAATGTACATTTTATTAACATTTTATTAATTTAACACATCCTTGGTGAATAAAAGTATTACTTCTTTGAAAAAAATAAAGAATAAAAATGTACTGACCCCAAACTTTCTAAGAACCTTTTTATTTTAAATAAACGCTGTCCTTTGTAACCTTTTATTGATCAAAGAATCCTAAAATAAAAACTATCACAGGTGCCAAAAAAATATGTGACCCTGGACCACAAAACCAGTCTTAAGTCGCTGGGGTATATTTGTAGAAATAGCCAAAAATACATTGTATGGGTCAAAATTTTTGATTTTTCTTTTATGCCAAAAATCATTAAGAAATTAAGTAAAGTTCATGTTCCATGAAGATTTTTTGTAAAATTCCAACTGTAAACATATCAAAATGTAATTTTTGATTTGTAATATGCATTGTTAAGAACCTAATTTGGACAACTTTAAAGGTGATTTTCTCAGTCTTTTTTATTTTTTTGCATCCTCAGATTTCTGATTTCAAATAGATGTATCTCAGCCAAATATTGTCCTATCATAACAAACCATACATCAATAGAAAACTTATTTATTGAGCTTTCATGTGATGTATAAATCTCAGTTTTGTCAAATTTAACCTTATGACTGGTTTTGTGGTCCAGGGTCACATATTAGGCAGCACAACTGTTTTCAACATTGATAATAAATCAGCATATTAGAATGATTTCTGAAGGATCATGTGACACTGAAGACTGGAGTAAAGATGCTGAAAATGTAGCTTTGTATCACAGAAATAAATTACGTTTTTAAATATATTCACATAGAAAACTTCAAATGGCTCTAAACGATCACAGCCTGTCATGATCTGGGCTGTGGGGTTTCCCTCAGCCACCTGAGGTCGCTGTTCCCCTTGCACTGCACTTCCCTGATTGTTCACTCCTGTCTTGTCATTAGCACTGATTACACTCACACCTGCTCACTATTATCTGGTCTATAAGAACTCTCATGTCTCACTGCTCATTCTGGCTGCATTGTCTTCGTGTGTCTTCTAGTCTGTCTGTGTGTTCCTGGATCCTGCTTTTGACCGTGTTTTCAGTTCTGTTTATTTTGTATTATATTCAAGTTGTGTTGTGCCGTGTTGGCCTTTTGTTTGTGTTTTGTTTGTTTATTTATATTAAAACTCCTTACCTGCACCTGGACCCAGATCTCCTCCTTCTCACCCGTGACAGAATGCAGCCAGCATGAGCAGTGAGACATAAGAATTCTTATAGACCAGATAATAGTGAGCAGGTGTGAGTGTAATCAGTGCTAATGACAAGACAGGAGTGAACAATCAGGGAAGTGCAGTGCAAGGGGAACAGCGACCTCAGGTGGCTGAGGGAAACCCCACAGCCCAGATCATGACACAGCTGAGGATAGAAGGGTCTTATTTAGCATAACTGTAGTATATCAGCGCGAATCAAACAATTTAAGAGAGTCGATTAGAAGTAAAACACTTCCACAGCTTACACTCCACACATTCTACAAGAGGCCCCCCCCTCATAAATCTGACGTTTGATAGCCTGGCGCCAGACCGCCAGCCTGAAGAAGACCTAACTAAGAACTTGCAACATTAACACAAAGACACTTCTTCATAATCAAATCCTTCGAATAAGGAGATTGTCAAATTTGGAGCAAGTAACCAAGATTAATGGTCAAAGAGATGCACATTTTGAACATCACATGATTAAAGTCATTAGCAATATGGTTGGTTTTCCCCCACACACAGGACACAACGGAAATTCCTTCCCTAAACTTTTGACCTCCCAGCTTAGAGAACAGACCCTCACAGTATGGCACAAGAAACTGCCTATATGCATATATACATATGCACCCAAAATTATGCTTAAAGGACTCATGAGCAACTCATAATTTCTCTGCATAATTTCCTATTCATATATGTAACCCATACATTTGTCTATTATGTTTTAATCACTCATTGTGTATGTCCCTTTTGATAACTCTTGAATAGTTTAATGGTTTATATTGATGTTTGATATGTCTGAGTTGGAAATCGCATTCTCAAAATGTTCCTGTAATTCAATTCTTTGCGAAATGTATTATTGTCTTGTTATAGAAATCATGTCCAAATTTATCTCTGCAAAGAGCGGGAATTTGGGATCACGGGACTAATAAGATAACCTGGTGATTTATGGTTTGGAAGGTGGAACCAGCAGCCCACCGGAGTTCAGCCAATGTTCTAATTGGTCAAGACATCATTTTGGGAGGTGTCCAAAAGCTGAGTTTAAATACCAAGGACACCCTCAAATCTCTCTCTTATCTCTTTACTATAAGCTCTCTTACGTCCCTCACGCCGCGTCTTGACGCTGCCTGGCCTGTGTGCCAGACACTCCTCTAAAGGAAACATGAGGAGACTATTCCACTGCTGTCTTTTACTTTAACACTTTTTATTTCTTTCCGTTGAGAGTTTCGTGTCTAGTTAAGTTTGTGCAAGCCGCGACCGACTTAAACGTCTTCGCGGACCTGAACTTTAACAGCGCACGCACATCTCTCATATCCAGCCAACGCCCAAGAAGACATCACATTGACCGACCACCAACCAATCAGCAACCTCGGGAAAACCCTTTCTGGAACGAGCGACGAAAGGAATTCCCTTCACAGACAAAGGCAACGCAAGTAACTTCCAGGTTCTAACTGAACTGGTGCATTTGATAAAGTGTAATAACCTCTTTGAGAGACTCAATACGAGGGTTAATTAAGTGATTGATGGTTGTTCAGGTCTAAGCAAATGCACATTGCTATAACTTGGGACTTCATATTTTCATTCCTTTAAACTCATTCTTTCCTCACTTTCTCTTTCTGCAACCTGTGTGAATGCGTGTGTTTATGTTAGATTAGTTTGTATGTGTTAGGTTTATCCAATAAATTCATATTTTTATTAAGTATATTTTTATTAAGTATCTTGTGTTTCGTGCTTACAAGTTACTGCCTTAAACTGCTGATTTTGCTACTGTGCTAATATATAGTGTTTTCACTATATTCTGGATAGCAATATCCATTGCAGAGCGTCTGTTAGACGGCTGCTGAATGAATCGCGGGTCGACTCAAACAGCCGTAAAACAGCGATTCTGTTAAAATTCCCTGAATCATATTCGATTCCCTTTGAGCTAAATTATTATGTAATTAATCCCTATCACAATCTTACATTAATTGGTGGAGAGAATGCGGGCAGTTTAATCTAAATTGTAAGCACAACCAAGTTATTTAATATTTTCTATTTCTGTGGATGAGAGCGTCTGAGTCTAGACTGTATGTGCGTGTGTGTGTGTGTGTGACGTAAGCAGCGCGGCCGCCCGCTTGAATGAATGAAACCTAGAGTGAATGCAGAGGACGGTAACTCGAGAACGTCTCTCTACTTTTTAAACTGTAGTAAGTGAGTTTAAAGTTAAGGTCTGAGATCGTACAATAAGGTCGAAATTGAGCTTGTCCCTCATTTTCTGTAATGCCTTATCTATAGTTGAATTAATGTCATTGCGTGTTCCAGTGCCATTCAATTGCTATATTCCCGGCAGGGAATCTCAGTCACCGTTAGCTGAACGGAGCTAAACTACAGTAAATAAAAGTGAAAATAAATCGACGGATAAAGAATAGTTTGAGCGTGTCCCTCAATCTATTTTTAAAGGCCTTATTATTCATAGTTTAATTGTCAATGCGTGTTCCATTGTCAAAGCAACTATGTAATTTGACTCCCCTGGTTAAACATTAGAAATAATGCTTGCCTGTTTGTGTCTGTTCACTAAGTGAAACAGTGCGATTTAAACGGGAGTGTTTTAAATCTTGATCAAGTAAATTTAACTCTAAACAACAGCGAATAAAATCTGTTGTGTCTACGTGCTCAGAGAAACTGGCACGGAGATTTATGATCCGCCGAGATCAGTTATTATTTTGTTTCCTCATTTGCAGCGCCAAGCTGCCACTTAAATAAAGTTTAAATCCAACTCTGAACGAACTAAGAGTTTAAAGCGCCACATCGCAAAACCAACTAGAAGTGGTCTTGTTATGTGTACAGTGTTGAAATGCGCTGCCATTTCATGTAACATGCTTAACTGAACTTGCAATGTAATGCTTCATGTGCTTAGCTCACTATAGTTTGTTTTGGTTGCCGTAGCTACGATGGTGACTCGGAAGTCTTAACCTACTTCCGGAGCAACTCTGAACTGCACGCGCAGCACATTGACGTCATACTATAAACAAACTCTACGGTGTTGCTATTGCTAAGCTAACGAAACTGTTGCTTTTACATTGAAGTCTATGCTAAAGATTAGCCTCAAAGGTTAGCAGTTAGCATTAACATCCAGTGGTTGAATACAGTGTGTGTGGGCAAAGCTAAAGTGATTTAACCCTTTAAACCTCTGAACTAATACACCTGTTGGTCTATTTTTTCTGTCCTATTTCTCAATTTTCTAACTTTACCACTTTATAGGCATTTTACTAGAAAGGGGAATATTACTTCACAATTATTAATTGTGACAAATTCAAATTTAATTCAAACATTAAATTTATTTGGACTCATTTGAATTTCCTCATCTGGTCATTTCATATGATCATTATTTCTAGTATTCTCTCTTTTAGGTCAATCATTTTAGGTACTAATAAGCCTTGAACTTTGAAAGTTAAGGGTAACTTATTTTACCTAATTGATTTGTTACCCCTATCAACAGATTCTATTCAGAATCACACTTACTCATTTCTTTAATTGCGTTGTTACCCCTATTTCTTTCTCTCTTGGTTATACAATTAACCTCCATTTTTATTTTATTTTATTTTATTTGTTTATTTATTTTGTGTTTTTCCTCCTGCACTTAATTTCATTTTGATCATTTTGCCATTTATTACTTTTAATTTCATTCTACTTTACCTTTCTCCTTTACCTCCTTGTATCCTAGCTTGGGAACGACACACCTGAGCTTTAATAGGAGACACTGTTATCCCTCACTACGAGTTCAGATAAATTAGAAAGACAACTCTCTTTCACTCAAATTTTATTGTTGTTTTATTAGTTGTGCAGCAACTATAAACAACGTTCCACTCGTAGTTGGGTATAACAGCCACGCAGCCTGTGAGTGGACCCGATCCACTCAATTTACTGAGTCTTTTTCCTTTCCCTTCTACTCAAATCTCTCCTGCTTTCTTTTTTTTCTTTACTCCTCACATTTGCAGGGACCTGTAAGAACCATCAATCGATTCTAAGTGAATGAAATGCAAAATCTTGTCAAAGAACAGTAATCATCCTTATGAATTTGATTGTAATCAAACCCTCCTTCGTTCTTCCTAACCTCCCTGAATTTGAAAACGCATTCCAAAATTTTGGCATCTCATCCCATACCGAGATCAATTATTAGAGATAAGTGTTGAACACCAGTCGCTTTCGAAGCCTCCTTGGTAAGCGGTCCAACTGTAAGGTGTTTTGGTGTCAATCCTGTCAGACTAAGAAAAGAGATACCAGCATTATTATTATATTCTCACGTCTCGAACAGAGATATAATAATATTGTTTACCTTTTTACAAAATCTAAGCAACATTCCTCCCATTGGAAAAGGGAATTGTTTTATTTCACTGAAGTGTTTTCACCTTTTTCTCTTGTTTTCTTTCCTCTTCCTCATTAGAGTGACGAAGTCTTCACATCCCTAGTCTACCTAGACACCCTGAGACCAACACTATCATCGCCACACTTCGTTAGGGGTTCACAATCACTGACACAACACTTAGTTGTCCCACCACACATAGGCTTCTACTTCACACAGATCTGTGTCAGTCTCCCTTCTCCTCAGCGTGCCAACATGCCACAGACTGCAGACCCCCTTGCCCACGGGGAAGATGTGAACACTTGGCTGAGTGGCATGACGGACAGCCTCACCCCCAAGACCTTTGAACTGTTATTATTCGTAATGAGAAGGTTCCTGACACAAGATTCAAGCCAGAACAACAACCACGAGGAGCTAGTCAAAATCACCAGCTCCCTAAGCGATGCCTTCACAACCCAGCTGAAACTGAGCGACAAGCACATCACCCATCTTCAAGAGGAGCTGTCACGTGCTCAACGCCGCATAGACAAGCTGGAAGTGAAAGTTCAAGATCAACTCAAAGCACCCAACGAGAGGGAGCAGGAAACAACGGAACAAGTTAAAAGGCTCCAAGCAGCCCTGGCAACAGCTCAACTTGACCAGCAACAAGCAAAGGCTGCCCAGAGAGACCTGGTAAACAGACTCCAGTATGCCGAACAGCTAATAGAGAAAGCCAAGAACGACATCAGCAACAAGAATGCTGAAATCAGTGTCTTAGAAAACCACCTTGAAAGGTACAGCACTGACATAGACAATCTGACCCAACATCTAGACAATGCCAACAATGAGCTCTACGTGGTCAGAAAAGAGTTAAAATATGCTTATGAGCTGGAACAAGAGCCAAGAAGAGCGAAGCATATCTCAGCCTCACCACTGCTGAGCAGAGCTAAGTCTCACATCCAAGAACTGACATCCAACGAAGGAAGTGAAAAGCCACCTCCCGAAACATCACTAGCCTTCGCCCCACAGCTCTTTCCTGCCACTGAAAGCAGAAACCCCATCCAAGCAGACCCTGGAACTGCACCTGGGTTGACCATCAAAGACCTCAACAAGCTGTCTAAAAGCATCAGCCAGTTTGACCCGAACTCCAAAGAGGGCCACGACATCCAGGCCCACCTGCAAGATATTAATTGTCATTTAGAAATGAGACCCCATGTGACTGACAGAGACAGGTTGTACCTCCTAAGAGCAACGTCAAGTGTTGAGATACGAAACTTCATAGATCGACAACTCAGTCACACAAAGTCAAACTACCAGCTACTTTGTGAGGTCCTGATCAAAGAGTTTACAGACCCTGAGTCTGAATATGGACTGTTAACTGCCTTGGAGACCAAACAAGGTCGACAAGAGACGCCACAAGCCTACTATAACCGGCTCCGAAAAGCCTACTTCGGTGCACACAACAAACCTGACCTTGAAGAAGAGGTGAGCTTCAAAAGCCTTTTTCTGAAAAATCTGCACCCTGGAGTCAGTCGTCACCTCTGCGTCATGGCCTGTCCGCGCTCCATGACCATCCAACAGTTGCGCGATCTAACACAGAAGGCCTACACCAAGCAAAAGTTGACCTCAAAGAAAGGTAACAAAACCTCCACACTCTTGAACTCTGTAACCGAAGACTCAAGCCTTGCACTGGACGACACCCAGTGGCATCACAACACCCGAGTCTTCCATCAAGAGCAAAGAGAACGTGAGCCCCATGTCCACAACAGCTATCAGCCCAACCGCTGGGAAAAGCCATGGGACCAGCCACACTTCTCAAGAAACCCAAAAGAAAGGATCAGCTGGAAACCTAACTGGACGTGCAAAGCCAAACGACCGGCTTGTCCAACAGCAACTACAGTGGGTAAGCAAAGACAGAACCCACATCAGCACCACTTAGACACCCACAGTGCTAAGTCTACACAAGAACAAGACTGTTCACCCTCAGAAGACATGGAACAAGTCATGAAACAACTGAAAGAGTTCCTTGAAAACCAGCTAGACACAAATGACTAGAAACAGAAGTCATGCTCGCTGTGACCAGCGACAGAACGGAAGGCCGACAATCACCTGGTACACCACCGCATCAGAGATGACAAGCACCTGTTCAACAACCACCCAGAACAAACAAGTCTCTCACGGCCAACCGCTGATGAAAACTCTGAGGTACCAAAGAACATCACCTCAGTCACCCATCACTTACAAAGAAACTGTCAAATGAACTTCAACTCCATGAACCACATTCATGTCTGTGCAACAGCAACCACTAAAGCACAGAAGGTCAGAAAGTCTGCCACAACCAGAAGGCATCACAAGTGAAATGCAACATAGGAGACAAAGTTTTGCACCCCAGCTTCACACAGCCATGCCAAACTACCTCCGACTGTCTGCTAAAGAACTTCCTGCCTTGCTGGACTGACCCCCATCTGAACACACCCTCATCCAAGCCAAGGATGCAGAGAGCATCTTCACCGACCTACAAGAAAAGGGGGAGCCAAAACAGACTGAAACAGATCTGACCATACATACACTACACAATTAACTTTCACACCCAGAGGTAACCACACCTACTGATAACACCTTTGACAAATATATTCTTCCCACGAGTAGAATATTCAAATCTCAGTTTAACATAGTTTTACAACATGCAACTATCCTCACCCCAGGTAGAACACCTGACACTATGTTAAGGTACATGACACATCAGCTGCACCTGCCATCCTAGCTCAATAGTACTCGCAACCCTGACTAGGAAAACCCGCAGCTAATTTTCTTTGTTTTGTTTTTTTTTTCCTCTTGCCTATTGCTTTCCTTCCCCTCTTGCTTTAGCAGGTGAAACTCCTAGCCACCCTACAAGGGTCAAAGGTCTGATATTAGGATTGACTTGCCACACCTAATATCCGCAAACCATTCTGAACTGAATGGGAGCCAGAGAGCTCCATGCAAGATAGGTCAACTCATTTTACCACAGATGATGTCACCATAAACTAAGGTGAACGTCTCTAAATTTAATACCTAAAATAAACAAACAAATTTAACCACAAAATTTGATCAAAGCATCGTTATACGAGAACAAATTTGAACAACAATTTCTATGTGAATTCGACCATTTTCCAGGTACTACATGTACCCGAATAACGTAATGCCATGCACCGGTACAGTAACTGTCCTGGAAGTGTTGTCTTGTTGTTTGCTGTGTTTGTGTCTGCTTCTTCTGCCTGTGTTTCTCCAGCGCTCGTCGATGTCTTCTGCCAACAACACATCACCGATCGAAAGGGGGATATGTAGTATATCAGCGCGAATCAAACAATTTAAGAGAGTCGATTAGAAGTAAAACACTTCCACAGCTTACACTCCACACATTCTACAAGAGGCCCCCCCCTCATAAATCTGACGTTTGATAGCCTGGCGCCAGACCGCCAGCCTGAAGAAGACCTAACTAAGAACTTGCAACATTAACACAAAGACACTTCTTCATAATCAAATCCTTCGAATAAGGAGATTGTCAAATTTGGAGCAAGTAACCAAGATTAATGGTCAAAGAGATGCACATTTTGAACATCACATGATTAAAGTCATTAGCAATATGGTTGGTTTTCCCCCACACACAGGACACAACGGAAATTCCTTCCCTAAACTTTTGACCTCCCAGCTTAGAGAACAGACCCTCACAGTATGGCACAAGAAACTGCCTATATGCATATATACATATGCACCCAAAATTATGCTTAAAGGACTCATGAGCAACTCATAATTTCTCTGCATAATTTCCTATTCATATATGTAACCCATACATTTGTCTATTATGTTTTAATCACTCATTGTGTATGTCCCTTTTGATAACTCTTGAATAGTTTAATGGTTTATATTGATGTTTGATATGTCTGAGTTGGAAATCGCATTCTCAAAATGTTCCTGTAATTCAATTCTTTGCGAAATGTATTATTGTCTTGTTATAGAAATCATGTCCAAATTTATCTCTGCAAAGAGCGGGAATTTGGGATCACGGGACTAATAAGATAACCTGGTGATTTATGGTTTGGAAGGTGGAACCAGCAGCCCACCGGAGTTCAGCCAATGTTCTAATTGGTCAAGACATCATTTTGGGAGGTGTCCAAAAGCTGAGTTTAAATACCAAGGACACCCTCAAATCTCTCTCTTATCTCTTTACTATAAGCTCTCTTACGTCCCTCACGCCGCGTCTTGACGCTGCCTGGCCTGTGTGCCAGACACTCCTCTAAAGGAAACATGAGGAGACTATTCCACTGCTGTCTTTTACTTTAACACTTTTTATTTCTTTCCGTTGAGAGTTTCGTGTCTAGTTAAGTTTGTGCAAGCCGCGACCGACTTAAACGTCTTCGCGGACCTGAACTTTAACAGCGCACGCACATCTCTCATATCCAGCCAACGCCCAAGAAGACATCACATTGACCGACCACCAACCAATCAGCAACCTCGGGAAAACCCTTTCTGGAACGAGCGACGAAAGGAATTCCCTTCACAGACAAAGGCAACGCAAGTAACTTCCAGGTTCTAACTGAACTGGTGCATTTGATAAAGTGTAATAACCTCTTTGAGAGACTCAATACGAGGGTTAATTAAGTGATTGATGGTTGTTCAGGTCTAAGCAAATGCACATTGCTATAACTTGGGACTTCATATTTTCATTCCTTTAAACTCATTCTTTCCTCACTTTCTCTTTCTGCAACCTGTGTGAATGCGTGTGTTTATGTTAGATTAGTTTGTATGTGTTAGGTTTATCCAATAAATTCATATTTTTATTAAGTATATTTTTATTAAGTATCTTGTGTTTCGTGCTTACAAGTTACTGCCTTAAACTGCTGATTTTGCTACTGTGCTAATATATAGTGTTTTCACTATATTCTGGATAGCAATATCCATTGCAGAGCGTCTGTTAGACGGCTGCTGAATGAATCGCGGGTCGACTCAAACAGCCGTAAAACAGCGATTCTGTTAAAATTCCCTGAATCATATTCGATTCCCTTTGAGCTAAATTATTATGTAATTAATCCCTATCACAATCTTACATAACGATCAGTCATTTTCTAAAAATAAGCAATTTATATACTTTTTAACCTCAAATGCTCTTCTTGTCTAGCTCTGTGTGTACTCTGTGTAGAGATTAAAAAGTACATAAATTGTAAATGTTTTAAGAAAATAACCGTTTGTTTCGCTAGATAAGATCCTTCTTCCTCGGCTGGGATCATTTAGAGCCCTTTGAAGCTGCATTTAAACTGCATTTTGGAAGTTCAAACTCGGGGCACCATAGAAGTCCATTATATGGAAAAAAATCCTGAAATGTTTTCCTCAAAAAACATAATTTCTTTACGACTGAAGAAAGAAAGACATGAACATCTTGGATGACAATGGGGTGAGTAATTTATCTGTAAATTTTTGTTCTGAAAGTGAACTACTGCTTTAAGAAGCCCTCCTATCCTCCACTCATTACCTGTATTAATTGCACTTGTTTGAACTCGGTACCTGTATAAAAGACACCTGTCCACACAATCAATCAGACTCCAACCTCTACACTATGGGCAAGACCGTAGAGCTGTCTAAGGACACTAGGGACAAAATTGTAGACCTGCACAAGGCTGGGATGGGCTACAGGTCTATAGGCAAACAGCTTGGTAAGAAGGCAACAACTGTTGGCCAATTATAAGAAAATGGAAGAAATTTAAAATGACTGTCAATCTCCCTCGGACTGGGGCTCCATGCAAGATCTCGCCTCTTGGAGTATCAATGATACTGAGAAAGTTGAGGGATCAGCCTAGAACAGGGATCATCAAATCTGGCCCACAAGATCCATTTTTTTCTTGCAGAGTTTAGCTCTTACCCTAATCAAACACACCTGAGCATGCTAATCAAGGTCTTCAGGATCATTAGAGAATAACAGGTAGGTGAGTATGATCAGGGTTGGAGCTGCACTCTGCAGCACATTGGCCCTCCAGGGTAAGATTTGAGGAACCCTGGCCTAGAACTACACGGGAGGACCTGGTCAATGACCTGTAGGGGGGCTGGAACCACAGTCTTAACAGTTACCATTACTAACACACTACACCATCAAGAATTAAAATCATGCAGTGCGCAAGGTCCCCCTGCTCAAGCCAGCACATGTCCAGACCCGTCTGAAGTTTGCCAAAGACCGTGGGAGGCATGGGAGAAGGTCATGTGGTCATATAATGGACCCGCTATGATGCCGCTGAGTTTGAACTTCCAAAATGCAGTTTAAATGCAGCTTCAAAGGGCTCTAAATGATCCCAGCCGAGGAAGAAGGGTCTTATCTAGCGAAACGATCAGTTATTTTCTAAAACTATTTACAATTTATATACTTTTTAATCTCTACACAGAGTACACACAGAGCAAGACAAGATGAGCATTTGAGGTTAAAAAGTATATAAATTGTAAATATTTTTAGAAAATAATTATTATTATTATTTTTTTTTTTAGAAAATAACCGATCATTTTGCTAGATAAGACCTTTCTTTCCTCAGCTGTGATCGTTTAGAGCCCTTTGAAGCTGCATTTTGGAAGTTCAAACTCAGGGGCACCATAGAAGTCCATTACATGGAGAGAAATCCTAAAATGTTTTCCTCAAAAAACATCATTTCCGTACGACTGAAGAAAGAAAGACATGAACATCTTGGATGACAAGGGGTTGAGGACATTATCTTGTCCGACTGTATATTATATTGCCCCACTGTAAATGCAGCCTTGATGAGCATAAGAAACGTTTTTTAAAACATTAAAAATGTTACTGATTCCAAACTTTTGAGTGGCAGTGTACATTCAGAAAGTCTTCAAGTTTTGTGGAAATTCACACAAAGATCAGTCATTACTCAGGTGGATACACAGCATTTGACCACTGATTCACAAAAATGATCTCAGGTTTAAGAAGTGTTTCAATATTGCATCAACTACTGATGAACACATACATTTTTATTTGAATTATAACTCTGTAGGTTAACCATGTATTTCTGTCTTTGGAAACCTTTTGTCTTTCAAACACATTAAAATTGACTCAAAAAAATCACAAACTCTTTGGTCATCTGTGTTACATGTCTCCTTGTGTTTGTTTATTTACTGTTCTATTTTGGTTTCTCCCATTGTCTCCCCCTGTTGTTCTGTTGACTTTGGTTTCTCCCTCATTATTGTCTACACCTGTCAGTCATTAGTCTCACTCTTTTTAAGTTGTTAGTCCCTTAGTCTCTTGGTGTCTTCTTAAAGTTATTTTTGGTTGTTGTATTTCATGGATTCCTGCTTTAAGTTAATAAATTTGTGGTTTGATTTATTCCTGGCTCCTTGAGTTTCACTCTGGCTCCTCATCTCCAAGAAACCCGTAACAGAAGAAGACACTGAAACAATGAGGGCTGAGTAACGGCTATGGAGTATGCGGCAGGGCGGTCAGAGGTTGGAGCGGTATGTGGCGGAGTTTATTGAGCTATACCATCAGGTGAGCTGGCCCGACGCCTCTTTCGGCATCGTGTTTCTGTTGGGGCTGGATAAGGACACAATCTGTTGCGATCTCCCGGTTCACGATTTCCCTTTGATTGAATTGATCAATATCATTCTTTATTTAAACGGCTCTAACTTCGAGATTGAACAAATATTGAATGATTGTCAGGCTCATCATCCAGCCCCCTCAGAAGCACGCCACATCGCACCAGCTCACCTGAAGCCAAAAACCTCCACATACCTCACCAACAGCTCAGACGGCCTGCCACGCCCCGAACACCCCGACATCCTCCAAAGCTCCATTGCCATCCTCAGCCCAGTACTGCCAGCCCCCGCCCAGCGCTCGGTACAACAGGCCTCAGAGTCCCAGGCCAAGATGGCTGCCATGCCAGAGTCTGCACCCAAGATGGCGGTCGGACCTGGGTTCCCTGCCAAGATGGCAGCCTCACCAGAGTTCCGGGACAAGATGGCGGCCTCTCCTGAGTCTCCAGCCAAGATGGCAATTATGGACTTAATGGACATGGCGCTCCCTCTAGAGTTCTCCGCACCCATCCTCTCTTTTGAATCTCTGCTGGTTCCGTCCAGCCCTCCTGAATCTCCGCTGGTTCCGGCCAGCCCTCCAGAGCCTCCGCTGGTTCCTCCCAGCCCTCCAGAGCCTCCGCTGGTTCCTCCCAGCCTTCCAGAGCCTCCGCTGGTTCCTCCCAGCCTTCCAGAGCCTCCGCTGGTTCCTCCCAGCCTTCCAGAGCCTCCGCTGGTTCCTCCCAGCCTTCCAGAGCCTCCGCTGGTTCCTCCCAGCCTTCCAGAGCCTCCGCTGGTTCCTCCCAGCCTTCCAGAGCCTCCGCTGGTTCCTCCCAGCCTTCCAGAGCCTCCGCTGGTTCTGCCCAGCCCTCCAGTGTCCGCTCCTCCAGTGTCCGCTCCTCCAGAGCACCCTCCAGTGTTCGCTCCTCAAGAGGAGGCAATTCATGCCATGGATCCCTGAACTGTCTGCTCTGCCATGGCCTCATGAACTGTCTGTCCGGCCATGGCTCCCAGAACTCCCCGATTCCACAAGGGCGCCCGCCCTCCCTCCCCGGTAGTATTGTTACGGCGTGAGACGCGCCTACCGGGAGGGGGGTGTAATGTTACATGTCTCCTTGTGTTTGTTTATTGGACTGTTCTATTTTGGTTTCTCCCATTGTCTCCCCCTGTTGTTCTGTTGACTTTGGTTTCTCCCTCATTATTGTCTACACCTGTCAGTCATTAGTCTCACTCTTTATAAGTCGTTTGTCCCTCAGTCTCTTGGTGTCTTAAAGTTATTTTTGGTTGTATTTCATGGATTCCTGCTTTAAGTTAAATTTGTAGTTTGATTTATTCCTGGCTCCCTGAGTTTCACTCTGGCTCCTCATCTCCAAGCAACCCGTAACAATCTGATCCTGTTTTACCTAATATATTTACTGGAAGTACCCCTGAGATTTAAAAAAATATATATTAATAATTATAACATTTGCATGTTCATTGGATCTCTGAAATTGGTTATGGTCACATGACATGAAGGTAAACAAAACATCTAATTTTTGAGTTTTTTTTTTTTTATTGATTGATTTTTGAAAATATTTTTCTTTGATTAAACTCACAAACCCCCTGCAGTTCCTTCACAAACACCAGAAACCTTAATGTAATGTTTAATGCTCTTAACTTGTTAACAAGAAAATAGAATATATTTTCTTACACTTTGTATTTTTGTCAATATGGTACAAGATTATTCTATTTAAATCAGTGTGATAAATAAGATGACCTAAAATGCGTAATGTAATGGATTACGTTACCAACTACAATTTGTCATGTCATACCCAGCTCTGGTGGTAATATAGTGACTGGTCATATTGTGTACTGCCTTCTGCTATATATTACAGTAAATAGACACTAATGAAGTCTGGCAGTGACCTAAAAACCTCTTTTGCACATGACATGCTATTTCCTTTTTTAGTATTTTTTTCTGTATAATGTTTAATTAAACACCTGTTAAATAAATGAATGCTTCTGAATCTTTCTGATCTAAAAACTGCCTCATGCTGCTGGTCATGGTCTTTACATTATTTTTCCTCGAGGTGGATCTTGTTCTCTTGCCAGACATATGCAGTGTTTTACCGCACAATTCCTGTGGTTTAAGGTTTAACAAAAAAGGCAAGGACCTTTGTTGCCATGGTTGATTTGTTGTGATACAACTCACAGAGAGGCATGACATCATTTTCCACTACCAGTAAAAGACACAATATTACAGTGGAGACAACCACATCCTGAGTGACCCACAGAAATCAAGCATGTCTGCTTTTTGGAAGAATGCAATGAACTTAAGAGCTGTACAACTTACACATTTACCTAAATCAGTGTCTCCATTTAGAAGCTATCTTACCTTTTTTAATCACTGGAGGAGTTTGTTTCACTACTTTAATATAGCTACATTTAAATGATTAAGTTATTGTAAGTGACAGTTATGTTTTACAAAGACATATTGTGTTGTCACTACATTTTAAGACTTACCTGATGATTGATGTTTTGTTCAATCCATTCATTTCAATAGCAATTGCTTGGTTTGTGTGAGTTGTGTTTCATACATGATCACAATGATAATAGACAATTAACATTTTTCGCCTGCAATGCAATATCATTTGAATTGTGCAATTAGATTGACATATAATTATGTAGGTTGGTGATAACATGGTGTGTGGTCAAATAGCTTGAGTGCACTGACTACATTTTAGAAAGTCTTTCATTCATTTATGTTTAAAGGTGAGATGAGGTAAGCGTAGAAGCTGAGGAAAAAGTGTGTTCATTTCCAATACTGCTCACTGTCTCCATCTCCCACTGAAATGGCCTTTTTCCCTATAACGTGCAAGTGAATATACATGTATGAATATTTTAAAGCAGTAACCTAAATTTAATATAGGCCAATAATCTGAGTGATGACCCTGTTGAAAAAAAAGCATATGCTGGTATGTTTTGAAGCATGGCAGCTGGTTTGAGCTGGTCATGAGCAGTGTTGGGGGTAATGCATTACAAGTAACACAAGTTACGTAATAATATTACTTTTTCCAAGTAACTAGTAAAGTAACACATTACTTTTCAGTTGACAAGAAAATATCTTACTTTACTTCTAGAATAAATGTGAACATGCAAAAAAATAATCTCACTCACTAAAAAAAACCAGATTCTTCAAAATGAATAAAAACAGGGAAATTTAATGCAAACCTGTTATAATTAAATATGTTAAATAATACAAATATCCTTTATGTATTTAATCCTATTTTATTAACCGATGTCTTTGTTGCAGACCTTTGATGGTCCAATTCATCCATACTAATAAGCAAAAATTACTCATTTGTTTTCCTTTTATTAATTGCTGAAAAGGCTTTTACATTTGCCAAAAATAGAAGTTTAATATTAAAAACAAACAAGCAAGCCCTGCCCAGATTTAAAAAGTATCGCAAAATAACGTAATGCATTACTTTCCACAAAAAGTTCCTAAGTAACGTAATTTGTTACTTTTTTTAGGGAGTAACTCAATATCGTAATGCATTACTTAGTAACTTTCCCCAACACTGGTCATGAGCTTGTTTAAGCTGGTCATGTAATCTAAGCAACTATAGCTCCTGCTCAGGACCAGCTCATAATTAGCTTATAACCAGCTCCCCTGCTACCCTGTTGGAAAAAACAGCATATGCTAGTTAGGAATGTTTTGAAGCATGGCAGCTGGTTTAAGCTGGTCCTGAGCTGGTTATAGGATGGCTATGAGCTGGTCCTGAGCAGTTGCTTATATCTAGCTCAGGACCAGCTCAAACCAGCTCATGACCAACTAAGAACCATCTTAAACCAACTCAAACCAGTTGCCATGCTTCAAAACATACCTTACTAGGGTATGCTAAGTTTTTTCAACAGAGGATCCAAGGGTTTGGAAGCACCTGAGGCATTATCAGAACAATATGATGTAGGAAAGTTTAATGAGGAAGATCTAAAACTGAAGAAAGAAAACAAAGCAATGATAAATTTGCTGCCCTGTTGAAAGAAAAAACACCAGCATATGCTGGTTTGTTTTGAAGCATGGCAGCTGGGTTGAGCTGGTATAAGCTGGTCATGTGCTGGTTCTAAGCAACTAGCTCCTGCTCAGGACCAGCTCAGAACCAGCTTAAACCAGCTCATGACCAACTAAGGACAAGGCAAGGCAAGGCAAGTTTATTTATATAGCACATTTCATACACAATGGCAATTCAAAGTGCTGTACATAAAAGGAATTAAAATCATAATAGCATAAAAAATCATAAAAATTTAAAATAATAATCACAACAATAAAAACAGAAAATTTAATAACATTTAAGATGATTTAAGAATTGATTTAAAATTAATTAACACAGCAAAAATGATTATACATAAAATAATGCAATCTGTTCGGACGTAGCACAGTGCTCATTCAATAAATGCACAACTGAACAGATGAGTTTTGAGTCTGCATTTAAATGTGGCTAATGCATTTGCACATCTGATCTCTTCTGGAAGCTGATTCCAACTGTGGGCGGCATAATGGCCAAAAGCAGATTCCCCTAGTTTTGTGTGAACCTTTGATATTACTAACTGACTCGATCCTAGTGATCGGAGTTGTCTGTTAGGTTTATATTCAGTGAGCATATCTGCAATGTATGTAGGTCCTAGGCCATTGAGTGCTTTATAAACAAATAAAAGTAGTTTAAAATCGATCCTAAACATAACTGGAAGCCAGTGTAAGGACCTGAGGACTGGTGTGATATGCTCTGATTTTCTGGTTCTAGTCAGAATCCTGGCAGCAGCGTTCTGTATGAGCTGCAGCTGTCTAATGGTCTTCTTGGGAAGGCCGGTGAGGAGACCATTACAATAGTCCACCCTGCTGGTGAAAAAGGCATGAACAAGTTTCTCCAAGTCTTGACAGGAAATAAAACATCTAATTCTTGCAATGTTTTTGAGATGATAGTATGCTGATTTAGTTACTGCTTTGACGTGGCTACTGAAACTGAGGTCTGACTCCAGAATCACACCAAGATTCTTGACTTGATTTTTTGTTTTTTGACCCCTAGCATCAAGGTATGCATTTACCTTATGAACTTCATCTTTGTTTCCAAATGCAATGACTTCTGTTTTCTCCTTGTTTAACTGAAGAAAGTTTTGGCACATCCAACTGTTAATTTCATCAATGCATAGCCAGAGGGAGTCAATGGGGCTGTAGTCATTTGGCGATAAGGCTAGGTAAATCTGTGTATCATCTGCATAGCTGTGATATGCAATTTGGTTCTTTCTCATTATTTGACTTAGTGGGAGCATATGCAGGGTGAACAACAGCGGCGCCAGAATTGAGCCTTGTGGGACTCCGCATGTCATGGACGTCCACTTAGACTTATGTTCACCTATACTCACATAATAGCCTCTCCCTTCTAAGTATGACCTGAACCATTTGAGAACCATCCCAGAAAGCCCGACCTAGTATTCCAGTCTGTCTAGAAGAATGTTGTGATCGACAGTGTCGAACGCAGCACTGAGATCTAGTAGTACCAGCACTGATATTTTGCCAGAATCAGAATTTAGGCGAATATCATTTATTATCTTTATGAGTGCTGTCTCTGTGCTATGATGTGGTCTGAAACCAGATTGGAAATGGTCCAGGTATCCATTTGAGTTTATGTAGTGGTTCAGCTGATTAAAAACAACCTTTTCAATAATCTTGCTTATGAAAGGAAGATTTGATATTGGTCTATAGTTGCTCAATATGATGTTATCAAGATTTCTCTTTTTCAGAAGGGGCTTAACAACTGCAGTTTTCAGGGAGTTTGGAAAAGTCCCAGAAAGAAGTGAGGTGTTCACCACTTCTAAGAGATCTGCTTCTAAACAGTTAAGCACACTTTTGAAAAAAGATGTGGGAAGTGTGTCAAGGTAGCAGGTTGACGATTTTAGGTACTGAACTGTTCCTTCCAAAATGTTGCTATCGATTGCTTCAAAAGCAGACATAGTGACTTCTTTTTGAAATAACGGTCGGATCTGTCTGACCTGTGCATAACTTGAGGGTAAGCTAATTGTCTTTCTGATATTATTGGACCATCTTAAACCAACTCAAACCAGTTGCCATGCTTCAAAACATACCTTACCAAGTGTTTGGAAGCACCTGAGGAGTTATCAGAACAATTTGATGTTGGAAAGTTTAATGAGGAGGATCTAAAACTGAAGAAAGAAAACGAGGCAATGATAAATGTGCTACCCTGTTGAAAAAAACAGCATATGCTGGTATGTTTTAAAGCATTGCCGCTGGTCCTGAGCTGGTTTAAGCTGGTCATGTGCTGGTTCTGAGCAACTAGCTCCTGCTGAGGCCCAGCTCATAACCAGCTAAGGACCATCTTAAACCAGCTCAAACCAGCTGCCATGCTTCAAACCATACCATACAATATGATGTAGGAATGTTTAATGAGGAAGACCTAAAACTGAAGAAAGAAAACAAAGCAATGATAAATGCACTACCCTGTTTAAAAAAAAGCAAATGCTGGTTAGGTATGTTTTGAAGCATGACTGCTGGTTTGAGCTGGTTATGAGCAACTAACTCCTGCTCAGGACCAGCTCATAACCATCTTATAACCAGCTCAGGGCCATCTTAAACCAGCTGCCATGCTTTAAACTAACCAGCATAAGCTGTTTTTTCAACAGGGTGTGGAAGCACCTAAGGTGTTATTAGGACAATATGATAGAAAAGTTTAATAAGGAAGAGCGAAAACTAAAGAAAGAAAACCAAGCAATGATAAATTTGCTACTCTGTTGAAAAAAAAAAACAGCATATGCTTGTCAGGTATGTTTTGAAGCATGACTGCTGGTTTGAGCTGGTTATAAGCAACTAGCTGGTTAGGACCAGCTCATAACCAGCTTAAACCAGCTCATGACCAACTAAGGACCAGCTGCCATGCTTCAAACTATACCTAACCAGCATATGCTGTTTTTTTCAACAGGGGATCCAAGTGTTTGGAAGCACCTGAGGTGTTATCAGAACAATATGATGTAGGAAAGTTTAATAAGGAAGACCGAAAACTGAAGAAAGAAAACAAAGCAATGATAAATTTGCTACCCTGTTGAAAAAACAGCATATGCTTGTTAGGTTTTGAAGCATGACTGCTGAACTGCTAGACTGCATCTAGCTCCTGCTCAGGACCAGCTCATAACCATCTTATAACCAGCTCAGGACCAGCTTAAACCAGCTCATGGCCAACTAAGGACCATCTCAAACCAGCTGCCATGCTTCAAAACATATGCAGCATTTTTTCAACAAAGGACTCAAGTGTTTGGAAGCACCTGAGGTGTTATCAGAACAATATGATGTAGAAAAGTTTAATGAGGAAGATCTAAAACTGAAGAAAGAAAACGAAACATGTACTACCCTGATGAAAAAACAACAACAAATGCTGGTTATGTATGTTTTGAAGCATGACTGCAGCTCATAACCATCTTATAAACAGCTCAGGACCAGCTTAAACCAGCTCAAACCAGCTGCCCTGCTTCAAACCATACCTAACCAGCATATGCTGTTTTTTTTCAACAGGGGATCCAAGTGTTTGGAAGCACCTGAGGTGTTATCAGAACAATATGATGTAGAAAAGTTTAATAAGAAAGACTTAAAATTGAAGAAAGAAAAGTAAGCGATGGCAAATTTACTACTGAAAGCTACCAGAAACTGCACAGTAGGCTACATCTCCCTCTTCTACTTTTCTTGATAAACAAAGCATCCAAGGCACTTCTCCTTAACTACCATTTGTGGTTTACAGAAATGAAAGACACACAGGCATGCACTGTAATTAGAGCCTCTGACTCTCTGTGGAATCTGTCAGTGTGGATCAGTTGTTCTTTTGAGAAGATTTACATTTTTACATTGACACCCGTAAACTGCAATGAGACACGAGACAATGGCATGAGAAACAATTCTTCTTGAAGATCAATTGTCCTGAAGAATTATGGATTCCTGAGGGTAACATAGTCTGAAATTGACAGATTTCAGACTACCTTAAAGGGATAGTTTACCCAAAAATGAAAATGCTGTCATGAATTACTCACCCTTGTGTCATTCTAAACCCATAAGACCATAAGTTCATCTGCGGAACACAAATTAAGATATTTTTGATGAAATCCAAGAGCTTTCTGATCCTGCATAGACTGACACTGCAATTGACATGTTCAAGGCCCAGAAAGGAAGTAAAGACATCAAGTGGTTCAACTGTAATGTTATGAAGCTACAAGAATTTTGATCACTTGATCACCTTGTCTGGATTTACTGACCAGTCATGATTGACTGGAGGATAACGTCTAACCAAATACTAATCCCTTACTAAATAAGCGGAAATCAAGTTAATGAAAACAGGCATACACACATCCATCAACATCTCACTTACACTTTTGTGTTGTTTGTCAGCATTGGAAGAATGTGTCTAATACTGTTATGGTGGTTTTGGAACAAGAAAGTTGCTATGGTTTGTGAGCTCAACAGCTGCATCAAATAGCCAGTAATTCAGCTCAGTTTAATACTTTGGCAATGAAAAATGACTAGGCATCAAGTCTCCAGCAATTGTGCCTGCGCTACCAACTGCGAGAAACTTTTCCATGCTGATCAAACAGGAAGCCACAGGGTGACCATTAGGTACTTATGTAAGCTAGCATGCAGACGTGGGTGTATGCTATGTGTTTTGACCTAAATGCATCCTTAATGGAGATTTTATTCATTTTATGTTTAATACAGGGTCCAACATCTAAAATCAGAAAACTAAAAAAGAAACCTGGCTTGATAGATGTTTGTTTGCAGTATGTGTGGTTTGGAAGTTAATTGCAGTGTCACAAGTAAGTGCACTATTGGACAGACTATCCTGACCACATGCCTTTCTTTAGTGCTGTTAAGATCTGCCAGTGGAAATATGAAGGCAAGCATTTGTTTTATCATCAGTTGACTTATTAATAGATCTGTTGGGTTATTAATGTGTCAGAATCTCAAGTTGAGCTACCAGTGATGCTCTTTATGTAATATACACAATTTAAGAATTAACATGTGACTCTTACCACAATATGAGGCAAATGCTTGTTTACTTTTACATTTGGCTTATTTATTTGATGCATTTAAGCAACACTTCATATCCTGTTTAGTGTTATTTGCTGGAACCAGGATCTTCTGGTTTTTATGGTTAGTGGGGAATTCATCCTCCACCAATCCCATCATTCCTGTTCTCCAGGCTGTGTGTGGAAAGCGCAGTCCTCCAAGCTAAACACATGGTTAGTGAAAAACCCAGGATCTTCACACAGGACTGCCTGAAAGAGGGTTTCCTGAATGAGGGGAAATTTACAGAACACAGTCCAAACTCACTCTCTGCGTGGCAACGACTATGTAGAGAGAGAGAGAGAGAGACAGGGGAAAAAGAGAGAATGACATACTATCCTTAATCTGATAGTAGTGTATAATAAATATTTTTCCATTGCCTCCATGTGGTGTGTGTACAATGTACTCGGTGTGTACTGTGATCTATTACAAGTGTCAATATTCTTACTGGTACAATCAGTTTGAACTATTAATTCATACATATCAACTCTAAATATGAAACATTACTGGCATTTTCTATCATTCGGTAACCACATTTTCTAAATAGTCGTGTTATTTCAGGTTTATTTCAGCAGAAACTATTTTAATAGTTTAGTTTTAGTTAATAAAACACTGTGAGCTAAAGGATGGAATGCATATACTCAATGGAGAAGTTCACTCCCAGATATAAAATTCCTGATAATTTACTTACCCCCATGTCATCCAAGATGTTCATGTCTTTCTTTCTTCAGTCACAAAGAAATTAAGGTTTGTGAGGAAAACATTCCAGGACATTCAGACTTCAGTGGTGGCCAATGGGTTGAAGGTCAGAATTGCAGTTTCAAAGCAGCTTCAAAGGACTCTACATGATCCCAGTTGAGGAATAAGGGTCTTATCTAGTGAAACAATTGGTAATTTTCCTAAAAAACTAAAATGTATATACTTTATAACCACAAATGCTTGTCTTGCACTAGCTCTGCATCTTCACACATTGTGTAATCACGTTGGAAAGGTTCTTCCGTCTGTGTACTTTGGTTCATAAAGGTAGGGTAAGGTGAAAACCTCCATCTCATTTATGTAATGCGTGAAGTCAAGCTAGTGCAAGACGAGCATTTGTGGTTAAAATGTATAGAAATTTGTACGTTTCCTAGAAAATCTTTTCTTAGAAAAAAACGTTTTGCTAGATAAGACCCTTACTGCTCCGGGATCGTGTAGAGCCCTTTGAAGCTGCATTAAAAATGCAATTTGGACCTTCAACCCATTGGCCACCATTTAAGACCACTATATGAAAAAAAACTGTAATGTTTTCCTCAAAAAACTTTTTTTTTTTCAACTGAAGAAAGAAAAACATGAACATTTTTGATGACATGAGGGTAAGCAAAATTATCAGGAATTTTTTTTTTTGAGGAAAACATTTCAGGATTTCTTTCTATATAATGGACTTCTATGGTGCCCCCGAGTTTGAACTTCCATATGCAGTTTAAATGCAATTAACCATATGCACGAAATACTTCCTTGTTTAGACAAGCCAGCTAAGTCATTTCCGGTCAACTGTACTGTGCCGTAATATGAGCGTACTTTGTTCGTTTTCTCTACATAAACCATTCACAATCGAAGAAAAGTGTTGTTTGTCTAAGAGGACCGAACGTCCATGTATACCGTTTCAAGAATGACAAACGCCAGTTTAAAAAAATACGCGAGTAAATCGACTAAATATGCGCAAGTTATTGCTATGATTGACAGGCCTAATAACCGGACGAAACATCTGACAAGCTGATGGCAAAAAAAAGAGTTTAAATGATTCAGACTAAATTCAGAGTAACAACACTACAGCAATAACAAGTTTGTGTTGGTTAAATATATTTAATAGATTTTACAGTTCACGATAAAACTTAAAAGATGTAGTTATTAAATTATATAAAATATTTCAAATTCCTATCGATTCATATTGAGTGCATTATTTAATTATTATACCATCAATATTTAACGTTTTTGTTGTGACATATATAAGTATTTAAATAATTCACCCGTATAGGCTGTTTGTGTGTGAGCTTAATGACCTTCTTGCTATAAGGGCGGTAAAAGTACTACAATTTATTATAGGCTACTAGTCATTTTATAATAAATCGGAAAGCAAGACGTCTTGAAAAATCTAGGGAGTTTAAATGGCAGCTGCAAAATAATGAATCCTCTGCTGCCATCTTTTGGTTATATGGGTAATTCCATATTATTTTAGCCTAAAAAAGACGTTGTTTTCTGTGAAAAGTCATTTTTTCCGATGCCGTTTTTATGAATGAAAAGTGAGTCCTTGAAGTAAATTTTATTTCATAGCTGTAGAGTTAGAAAATAATAAAGGTTTTAAAATATTGCAAGATTTTAAAAATGTGTTCATGAGTATGAAGGCAATAGATTAAGATGTCCTTGAAGAGAAGTATCGCTAGCTAGCTAGCTAACGTTAGCCTAAACACCTTATGATAGTGTTTAGCTGTCAGCATTCAAATGTACAACTATGCAGATACGGAGAGTACGGGATTGACAGGCTCCGCATTTAAATTATATGTTGTTAAATAATATGAAACGGAATGTTCATGCCGCTAACATTGTTTATAATGTTGCAATTATAATTTTTCTCAGTTTCTGATAAGAACGAGGCAGTAGATGACTCAAGAGTGTCCACCTAATATATAGCACATTATGAGCTTCAGCGGAAGTATATGAGCTGGCTTACCTTTATGCGGAAGTTCTAAAGAACGCTCGGTGCATAAGGTCAATTAAAAGCTTCAAAAGAACTCTGAATGATCCCAGCCAAGGAAAAAGGGTCTCATCTATCAAAACAATCGGTTATTTTCTAAAAAGATTTTTAAGTTAGAGTTTGAAAATGAGATGGAAGTTTTTCAAATCTAATACACAGAGTACACGCAGAGCTAGACAAGATGAGGTTAAAAAGTACAAAAATTGTCTTTTTTTTTTTTTTTTAGAAAATGACTGATTGTTTCTTTAGATAAGACCCTCCTTTCTCGGCTGGGATCGTTCAGAGCCCTTTGAAGCTGCATTTAAACTGTATTTTGGTAGTTCAAACTCGTTGTCACCATAGAAGTCCACTATATGGAGAGAAATCCTGAAATGTTTTCCTCAAAAAACATCATTTCTTTATGACTGAAGAAAGAAAGACATGAACATCTTGGATGACAAGGGAGGTGAGTACATTATCTGTAAATTTTTTGTTCTGGAAGTCATCAGTCATCAACATCAGATCGAGTTCTGTCAGTGAAGCTTCACCTCCAGCACTAGCAGTGAAACAGGTGTTCATTTTGGAGTGATCATCACAGGAAAATATTTTTAAGCGAACAAAATTTAAGCTAATTCTTTTTTTCTTTCTTTCTCTTTGCTTTGGAGACACTGGATGTTGGAAACCGCTGCACAGAGGGCAGAGCTTCCACACTAAGTGACTTATGACCACTATGGGGAATTATCACAATCCTTGTGCATACACAATGGATTTGTTGCTCTGTGGATCTTGGGCCTGCAAGGATACTACTGTAAAGCATGAGCCTCACGAACAACAGGATTGTTGAAAGCCTGCAGCTGGGCCTCTGCTGTTAACTGTTCTGTTTTTATTAGATAGATTAAAGAGAAGACAGTGTTCCTAACATTAAATCCCATTCCCACTGTGTAGTTTACCTTTTTTCTTTTTTATAAACAAAATGACTTTGTTGCTTTTAACTCCAACAGACCACTTCATGCACCACTTATTCCTGTACTGGTACTGCCTGACCTTGCTAGGGGTTTTGTACAGTTTACTTTAAAATAAAAGATAAATGGCTATTTTTATTCCATGCTCTAATGCTCATTTACCTTAGGGAAAGTGAGGAGGAAAATAACATCCTCACTCCAGGAATGAGATTAGGAACTCTCTCAAATTTTTTTTATGTCTAGCCTTGTAGCAACCGCTAGGTTAAAGATGCCTTTTATCACCTTAGCTTCTTATGCTTTCTTAAGCCTGTGAAAAAACAAGGTGCTCAGATTTCACTTCCCCATGCCATAGAAAGGGGATCTTATTATAATATTACTGCCCCTTAATCTGCACGTTTCCACCCACAGCGCTGCCATTTTGTTTTTGCAAGCGACAACAGTGTACCATTCTAATGCCATGTCAAAGGTTTGAGCAAAGTATGCTAACTGTTCTGTCGTTGGCTGCACAGACGAGCACAGAACACTATTTAGAGTCCCAGCCTCAGAGAAGACAAGAGAGCAGTGGATTTATTGATTTATTTACTGTATATTATGCTGCTGCCACACAGATCTAATATAAACATGCAATTTCTTTCCCAGTTATTTACCTTCACAGACAAAACAGACTGTTTTTTTTTTTTAACATAAACTTGTGTGTTCGACAGTTTAAGCACAATAAGACACGAAAGAGAACTTGGTTGAGTACTCACATGCCATGTAACAGCCTCATTCTGTGCGCGTACTTCGGATGTGTGCGCTCAGAAAACCCTATATCAGAAGTTTAATCTAAAATGGTATAAAAAGCACAATTTTAGCACGATATACATAATAATCAAAACCAAACAGATGTATTTTGGCAGCGTATCTGAGGAACTAGCTGTAAAGCCGCAGCTCATTTGCATTTAAAGAGTCATGCATGAAAACAGCGTGTTTCTGCTTCCACTCAAAATAAGCATTTTCGAAAATATATAAATATAATATAATAAATGATCTGTGGGTTTTTTGAGCTGAAACTACAGACACATTCTGGGGACACCTGAGATTTATATTACATATTGTAAAAAGGGGCATAATAGGACTCCTTTAATAAATGTATGTGAAGGGTAGCACGTCAGAAACCGGTAGGCAAAAAGACCCGGATGACTACACTGTACAAGTGTGCATTCGAAGGACACTTTACTATCCCATGAGGCCACTGGAGAGAAGATGTGAATGGCAGAGAATCATTCATTCATACTCCCCATATTCATACTATGTAGAACAGATTTTTATTACCGCCGCTTTAAACAAAATATACCTACTAGACAGTATGCGATTTGTATGCATCTTAAACAATTGGAGAAGTCCAGCATATGTCACCAGAGAAAAGTCTGTCAAGTAGCCCAGATAGCACACATACGTCTGCAAGATGTCTGTAAAAGATCACTTGATCTGGAAAGCATCTGCTGTGTACAAACATCTGACAGACGTCTGTAAGATGCCAGTTTTACGTACATTCTAAATCATAAACATCTTAAAGACATCTAACAGACATCTGATAGGAAACGTCCTATAGACATATTGCAGATGAGCAAACAATCTAAAAAATACATTTTGTAGATGTAAATGCAGACGTCAAATAGACGTCTCCAAGATGTACGAGTGCTATCAGGGAAGCTTATTATAATGTATAACTTATTCATGAAATATGCTAAAACAATTTAATTATAACAATTAAAAATTAAACTGAGCATTATTCATTGATGTTGTTTTTGGAACTGACAAGCTAACTCTTCATTTACCACACTGCCTAATATTACTAACATTTTCTAAGTACAACTGCAATTGTATTCACTTATTAAACACGCAGCTCAGAAGTCACTCTGTTGTTAAACAACATTTAATCAAAGACCTCTACACTGAACGGACTATTTGAGTGACTAAACGGACTATTTGATGTTACGCCACCAAAGCTATGATTAAGTGTTCTGTCAGCGATGAGCAAGAATTGTGTCATTTCTGCAGACGTCTACACAGCGGCAAACTCCTTACCTAAAGGAGATCCATTGCCTGTTCTGAAATAGAAACCTCAACAACCACTCCCTCCTCCCACTGTCTGTTATGCACTGCCAAAGTCAAAGCATGGAGAGTGAATGCAACCGTCGCAGTGCTGCCGTACGCAAACTGCGTTAGTGGACCTTCTTCACTCTTCCACTCCAGCATCCCTGCAACTTCAGTCATGACTTTGCTTCACTTCTCAACCTTTCTGGGTAGGTCATGACTTTTTCGTAATGGAACATTTTAGTTTAGTTATTTGTAGTTCGTTTGCATGCTTCTGTGCATTTGTGCAAGTTTAATTTTTTGCATCCTTGCATCGTCGTAGACTTATTTGTTGCTGAATGGACTTTTTGTACATTTATGTCCACTAACTGAGTACTTTAATCGTCTTTAAGTCTTGCAAAGGCGTTATTGCTTAGTGTTTATCTGATGTTATGTCATCCTCAGCGGTCGCTCTTCTAGCGCGGGCTCAGACGCAGCTTTTGCGGGGCTCCTGCAGTTTTGAGGCGGACAGCTGCGGCTACACGTCTGATCCCGCTTATGCTGAATGGACCATCAACGAGGAAGGTATATAAGAAACTTTGTTATTACTTATTACCCTTATTTGTAGTACTGTTTTGCCAGTTATTCTTTTTTCTGCTCTAAAAGTGTCTGATTGTCAGAGTTGTAGAAATCACTTGGAGGTGGGATAGTTAGGCTACAAAATATCCAACCCCCCTACTACACATGCACCCCTTATACACAAACGTGAGACACTAGGTGGCGCTATATATAGTCTACATTTGTTTTAGTTCATAAGTACCAGTCAAAATATTTTTTTCCTTTTGAATCCTTAAAAGGATAGTTTATCCGAATTTTTAGTTCTGTCTTTATTTACACGCTGTACTCACCCTCATGTCATTCCAAGTCCATAACACTTTGGTTAATCTCTTTGAAACATAGATATTTTAAAGAAACTTGAGCCGTTTCTGTTCCTCCATTAAAAGTTCTGGTAACCATAATTCAGAAGATCCGAAATCATAATTTGAAGCAGAATTTCATTGGAGGAGCATGCGTGATACTGTCCTGAACCTGCTTCGAAAACTGACAGGGAAGAGAAGAAATTGTTGAACAAATCATTATTTTTGTTTTCTTTGCACACAAAAAGTATTCTTGTAGCTTCATAAAATTACAGTTGAACCACTGATGGACACATGGACTATTTTATCTGTGTCCTTACTACCTTTCTGGGCCTTGAACGTGGTAGTTGTGTTGCTGTCTATGCAGGGTCAAAAAGTACTCAGATTTTATCAAATTTAAGGCACTATATGTACAATATATACAAGATTTTATTTATTAAAATATCCAAAAACCACTAGAACTGTGTTATATATTTCGCTGAAGTGGTCGACTGTGGCATAATAAAAGTTCAGCTGCTTTTAAGCCATGTATCACTTTCAGCCCCAACCTGCTTCATACTACAGTGACCTTAATAAGTCTTTAATACATGGACATGAAGACAACAACTCCCATTATTCCACACTCAATAACGGCGTCATCAAACTACGCCTTTGTTTCTTTCTTTGTTTTGAATATGCGTCCTCTAGCGGTGAAAATGTTCATATTGTGTGTGTAATTTGTGTTCCGGAGATTAATAAAGGTCTTACAGGTTTGGAACGACATGAGGGTGAATAAATGATGACAGAATTAAAATTTTTTGTGTGTGCTATTCTTTTAAGTCAAGTCCTACAAGAATCCATCTGATTTTGCCATTTTGAATTTTCTTAAAACCCCATTTTTTATAACTCCTCCTAGATGGTTGGTTTGATTTACAATAAACATATTACACATTGTCCCAATAGGTGTCAGTATAATGTATGAAATACCACTGGCACTAGTGCTGTGACAAATAAGAGCCATGAAAATGTATACAAATGCTTACTGATTGCACCTGCCACCACCATTGTTATATATTATAATATTTACTTATTTATTATTACATCTTTAAATACATTTCGATCATGACAACCCTTTGAAGATTTTAGCATTGTAACGGATATGACAATGTTAACATATTTGGTATTGGCGGAATAGATCTGCTGCACTGCTGAATTGCTTCTGCGGTTGGTTATTGCTGTTGTTGTAGATTATTGCTGCTGCTACTGCAAAGCAAGTACAGGAGTTTGCTACTGCCAATACATACTCTGATATGGTGCTGTGAGTATTTAAGACATACTGTTGTTGCAAAAGTAGCATATATAATAACCTGTAGCAGATCTATACAGGTGGAGCTGGGGAAGGTGGAGGGATTTAGAAGAACACCTCTAGTGAATGGACACCAGCCATTTTAATGTAAAGAATCAAGGTCATTGGCTGCGTACGCAACATGAACCAATCAGCTGTTTAATGCTGTGCATATCATCAGGACCCATCAGCCTGCGCCATCTAGAGTTTCATGACAGAACTTGGTATTTAATACATTCTTAATTCAGTTATGCATTTCAATACAAAAATATAGAAATTGCTGCCCTACTTTCTCTACTTTCAGTGTTTAAGGCTTAATGGTTGCACATCTGCATTTCATTGAGTAAGCCTGCTCTACATAACAGGACTGTATCCGATCTCTGTTGGTCTTATTGTCTGACACAACTGCTAAGACTTGTCATAGATCAGTAATTGGCCTGTATGATGCACACCAGCCAGAGATGTTTCACAGATCATGCGCTCTGTAATTGCTGACAGCTACCATGTTCTTGTCTTTTGAATTTACCTTAATATTGGATTCAGCACAGTGAGCACTTTCTGTAACCGTCTGTGATCTGTTCTTAAAATATCTTTTGTTATCATTGCTTATCTTTGCTGATGATGGTTGGTGAACAACTGGATGGGTTCAGCTGTTGTAGTGAAAACAGAGGTGCTTTTGAATGACTTAAGTGAAGTATGATGACGTATAATCCAGTGAACATACTTTGGGCAGTTGTCTGATTAACAACTGTGTCAACCTTTTGCTTGTGAAGTGAGTTTTTCCCCCACAGGTCAATAAAACAAGACTGGGCAACACATTTGTGCTTCTGTTTGGTTTCCTGGACAACACAGACTTTGTGGAAACAAAGCGGAGGCAGACTTCTTAGTTTTAGGAAAATGGAAGCACTTTACTAAATGTTTAATGAATGAATTCAGACTTTTCCAAAAAATGTTTATGCATGTGCCCACTCACTGCTATGATTATAACATTGATCAATCATAAAACCATTCATTTAGAGTGTTCATTAAATTTATTTATTACACATACATGCAGCCAAAAATTATGTAAGAAAGCATTTCCAGAAGGAGTTGAAATAAAGAGGTGAAAAATAGTCTGGAGATCTGCTGACCTTGTTTCTCCAGACATTTTCAGACAGCTGTAGAAATCATTTTAGGCCTTTAGAGATGTACAGCAGACATTCACAGAGTTCACCTCAACATTTAACCCTTCCTATGAAGACTCAGGCAGAGCTCCTTCACACTCACTGAATAACAGCTGCTGCAGAGAGTTGTGAGTGTGTTGCAAGAACTGCACTTAATAGTTGACTAATTTCTGTACTAAATAACCCCTCTGCTTATTATTGCCACTAAAAATGCTATCGCTACATGGTTTGTTATTTTGATCTGTAATATTTTTATATTATATAATGTATAGCCTATAATGCTTGGGTAATCCCGAAGTATACTTTATTTAGTATACTTTATACGCTAGAGTATACATACAGTGAGTGTGACTTAAGTGCCAAGTTCTGTCATGAAATTCTAGACGTTGCAGGCTGATGGGTCCTTAACCCAAACTGATTTTCACAGCGTTAAACTACTTTGCACAAGCTGATTGGTTCATGTTGCATACGCAGCCAATCAGCTTGCTACTTTACATTTAAATGGCTGGTTAGCATTCACTAGAGCAGTTAGCTGTGCACTTTCAGAGTTACTCTGAAACCCTCCACCTTCCCCAGTTCCACCTGCAGTAGCAGTGTAGCAGATCTGGTCCACCAAGACCAAATACATCAACATCATCATACATCGTCATATCCATTACCATGCTAAAAATCTTCTGAGAGTTGTCATGATAGAAATTACATCATTAGCACAGACTGAAAAAAAAAATCACTTAGAAATTGCTGGTATTGTGTAATTCACAATTATTTACAAAGAAACAGCATCTTGAATTAAATTGAATTAAACACAAACATTTGAAGAAGAAAGATAAAAATAGTATTTTCTTGTAAAATGTGCTCTACCGTTTTTACCGTGTTGTATGTGTGTGCTGTACATCCAGATTTTTCTAACTGTGCATACTTTGTACACACACATTCACATTTAATTATCAGTAGGTCAGTTGGTCCACATAATAGCAATGCTAGTCCATGCTGCTGTTTTTTCAGTAAAAAAAAGAAAAGGAGGAAACGAAACAACACCAATAGATGCCCGTGTTGATACACGTACAGTAACTACTGAAGAGAAAGAGCACAAACCAGGATAGAAGACCTCCTCCTGGCCCACGCCTCTGGAGGTGGAGCGATGCCAGGGATCCAGGTGGCAGCGATGTAGCCGTAGCGACGTTCGCTCAAGATGTAGGTGGGGATCAAGAGGCCAGAAGGCATTCCGGAGTGACCGAGGAAGTAGGCAAAGCTTGAGGGAGGGCGGAATCGGCTTTAGCCGAAGTGGTGGAGGGCCGGAGAGCAGAAGACGACCTGCTAGACCGCAGCGGAGGCATGGCGAAGTCTGACCCAGGACAAGCTAACAGACCGGGGGAGCCTGGCAAGGCTGAATGGCTAACGATCCATGCCAGAATCGTGGGAGGGAGGAGCGCAGGCCACGGGCCCACGGGCTCCTCACATCCAGCTGACTGAGACTCCTGGCTGCCCGGACAGACAGGGGGCGATTTCGACTGAACAGCCACAGTGACAATGAAGAAATGTACAAAATCTAATCCAAAATAAAAAGTCTCTTAATGCAGCTTGGAGAGGAGGTGAGTATTAGTTAGGCTTAAGGGCTTAACAAGCAGTCACTCTCAGAGGTAGGAGGGTAGGCGGGGCTTGCGTCCATCCCCTCAAAATCCACGAGAACTCCTTCCGGCACACACCTGGTCAGATGTGATAGTTACACACGCCACCATGTGGATGGATGAAGGCGACGGTGGTGATAGAGGTGGAGCCCATGGTGCCCAAAGTGCAGACAGAGAGCCAAGAAGGTGGAGTGATGCCGAAGATCCAGGCAGCCGCGTCGGAGCCGTAGCGATGATCGCCGAGATGTAGGTGGGGATTCAGAGGGCAGAGGGTGAGCCGGAGAGATTGAGGAAGGAAGCGGAGCTTGAGGTAGGGCAGAACAGGCCATAGCCGGAAGGGTGGAGGGCCAGAGAGCAGCAGACGGCCCGCTAGTTCACAATGGAGTGGCGAAGTCCAACCCAGGTGGAGCTGACTAACCGAGGAAGCCTGACGAAACTAAAGGAGGAGAGAATCGAAGAGGGGAGGAGTGCAGGCCATCCAAGACCATAGGCAGAGCCATGGGCTCCTCAAGTCCAGGAGACTAAGACTCCCGGCTGCCTGGACAGACAGGACAAAGGCGACTGAACAGCCGGAGTGGCTGAGAAATGACAATGAAGGAATGTACAAAATCCATCCTAAATAAAATTCTCTTAAAGGGATAGTTCACCCAAAAATGAAAAAAATGTTTATCTGCTTACCCCAGGGTATCCAAGATGTAGGTGACTTTGTTTTTTCAGTAGAACACAAACAAAGACACAAACCACTGCAGTCTGCCAGTAATATAATTGGCAGTCAATGGGATCCACAGCTTTGAGAGTAAAAAAAACATACACAGACAAAACCAAATTAAACCCTGCGGCTTGTGACAATACATTGAGGTGTTAAGACACAAAATGATCGGTCTGTGCAAGAAATTTATATTTATATAATTTTTTACCTCTCATCCACCGCTATGTGCAACTGTCCTAATTGCATTCACAACAGCCGGCGTGTGACTTGTCAACATGCTCTTGCATTGTCCTTTATTGTTTACACAGTGCATAGTGGCTACTCAAAACTTTTACTTGTGCTTATCCTGATTCTTGCAACCGATTAAAAAGTAAAAGATTAAGTTTTCTTGCGCAAACTCATCCGGGAGTGTTGACTTTTGACCGACTACTATGCCAGAGCACGTTGACGCGTCACACGATGGCTGTTGTGATAACGCTCAGGACAGTCGAACATTGCGGTGCGGTGGATCCAGGCGATAGCGATGCCAAAGGGCCAGCCGGAGCAACCAAGGAAGGGAAGGCCGTAGCTGAAGGGGTGGAGGACTGGAGAGCAGTGGACGCCCGGCAAATCCGTTGCAAAGTGGCGAAGTCTGACCCAGGTGGAGCCGACTGACTGAGGGAGCTCTGCGAGTATGAATGGCCAATGGTCCATGTTGGAATCGAGAGGAGGAGCGCAGGCCTTCCGAGGCTGGAGGCAGAGCCATAGGCTCCTCAGGTCCAGGAGATGGAGACTCCACACCACTGAGAGAAGATGACATGGAGGGACAGACAGGGGATGTCCCTTCCCTCGAATTTCACGAGAACTCCTTCCGGCATGTATGTTGTTGCTGTCTCACACAAATGGTCAGATGCTTCCAACGGCTCAAGCTCTAGGGCGATGGCAGGCTCAGATGCTTCTTCTTGTGATGGCACATCCATCGTGGTGGACTCTGGCTCTTTGTCTGCAGTTTGTTCAGGTCGCAGGCTGGGTACTGGGCTAGGAGTGGGGCTGGTGTTGTTGTCAGCTGCTCCAACAGTGAAGGCTGATTCACAGGAAATCTGCATCCACTTCACAACTGAATCAAGATACAAACTCAGGCTGTTGTGTTGTTGTGTATTTTTTTTACTTGTCATCTTTTTACCTAAAAACTAAGTTTTGCGCAGTTAAGACCATAATGTTAATGAATTAACTTTAAAAAGCTCTTAAACCATTTTTGAATTTCCTGGAAACTTTTTACAGTGTGTTATAAGCCATGTAGGTCATTGACGTCAGCTCTTCCCCTCTATAGTTATATTGTGGTTGTGGATTATCTTGCCGTATGTTAGTTTTAAATGTTCAACTGTATGTTGAACTTGCAACTATGCTAATACAATGATGGTGGTAGTTGTTAACACTCTGCTTTGTGGTTTATTGTGAATCCTTCCACAACATGGGGACCAAAGTCAATAGACCTTACAAAAAACATGACTTCACCTACCTCAGAAGCTAATACTATGGCCAGAGAAAATTGGCATTCGCTCGTGGACAAAATATATGAGATCTCAAAAGCGGGCCAAAGCAAAGTGTAGAAAATGATTGTGTTTTTACAAAAGGTAATAAAGAAAAAAGAAAAAAAAAGGCATCGTTTTCATCTGGTACCAGGAATGAATCACCCTAAGAACATCTGGAGCTATGGAGCTACACACTCTTACATCATGTCGAGGTTTGATGCATATTAAATAAAAGGAAATTCAATATGTTCACAATATATATGATTACTTTAAGTCTGACAGCTGATATTTCTTCTTTAATAAACTGTTTAAATGTAAACCTAACTTATTTCTGTGCTCTAAACAGTCACTCTGTTAAAGTCAGAAGAATAAATGAACTGTTAAATTAACACTTGAGTCTCCCATTAGTCCTTGTTTGCTGTGATTATATGCACTTAGTTTTGAAGAACCTGATACAGATCACACCTGTTTTTTGACGCACAGTTTAAAACGCTGAAACTGTCGACCATTTCTTTTGTCTTTTAAGATCTATTTGTTTATTACTGATGACCTTGTGGGAACCTGGATCATTTGACATGAAAACGTGAACTTGTGTTTCTGCACAAGTGTTCTCACCAGTATTGAAACTATACCTCTTCTGATCTTTTCAGGCCGCTTCATCACAGCAGAATCCTCAACGTTTGGTGAGAAAGGAAAGTATGTCCTGGTCAGTCCTGAGCTGGAACTCAGCGATTGGAGCTGTGTGCGGTTGGTTTATCAGATCTCAGGCTCAGGCTCTCTTCAACTGCACTTACGACCCGAGGGTGAGAACTTTGACTACACGTTATGGACGGCGGAGAAACCCTCAGACAGTTGGCTCATTGCCAGTGTGGACCTCCGTAATACTTCTGGGGCTTACCAGGTATCTGCCTGACATGGCACAATCAAAGTGGGAAAACAACAGTGTTGTGTATGTGATATAATCTAGTAAAGTCTATTCATAGTTAGGACTGTAAAAGAGGGTTTGAGTGGAGCTGAGTGAAGAAAAGAGCCCTTTGTGAATACTACACTGGATACGCCTCTCCCTTGATCAGACAAGCACTTGTTCTAGTTTACTACGCTAATGCTGGGAATTACATTTGGAAAGGGAGATTGAGAGTAATAATTGGACTTTGTAAACAAAGGAATAGAGATTGAGTTTGTTTGATAACAAGTCTTATGAATCCATTAGGCTAGTTTTGACTTGAGGTGCATGATGGAAACCTTCTGATATTGTGTTTACTCTAAAATTGGACTGTGTGTAAAACTTTAGCTGTGTTTGATTTATACAGTCACTGAAAGAGAGTGAAGATGAGTTAGAAAGATTTTCTAGGCTTTAGATAATAAAATAAATGTTATTTTCCGCTGAACAGATGGCAGCCCAAACAGTTTAACTTCTCTTTGTTTATCATCTCTTGATATTCAGCTATTATTTGAGGCTAAACCCAGAAGAGGAATGGGAAATAGCGTCGCTCTTTTTGAAATACACATCATCCCTGGATACTGTTTAGGTAAGTCCTCTGTTTTTATTCTTGAGGTACAATGTGTGTATTATTGACCATAGCATTTGTTGCATGCCTCCCATCCAAAAATAATCTAATCTAATTTTGATAAGAAACTTAGTCTCAGCTTTTAAATTCTGTCAATTTTAAACTAAATTCAAACAATAAATGTTGTTTTGGCACTCTTTAGTGTGGCTTGACAGATCGCTATAACATTATGTCTCCACTACTAGTTACAGCACAAAATAAACATAAATGAACATCAGAAGGTATGATGAAAGAAACAGTAAAACTTAATGAAAAATATCAAGTTGGATATAAACGCTCAATCAGTGTTTCAACCACACACAAAAAAACATGAATAAAAAGCTTGTAAACAACATTATGTAAGGTTACATTTACCTCAGGAAAGCCATTTAATGTCCATAAATACACTAATTAGCTAAAACAAAAAATAACTGTAGAGATGAACATTTTGCTAAATCTTTGGAATACAAATTAAGATATGTGTTATGAAATCTGAGCGTGAAATCTGAGAGCTTTCTGACTTTGCATATACAGAAACAAAACACATTCAAGGCCCAGAAAGGTAGTAAGGACATTGTTAAAACATTCATGGTACTGTTGTAAATGGCGCTAAAGACTGACACGGAAGAGAAGGACTATTTTATCGATGTCTTTACTACCTTTCTGGGCCTTAAAAGTGGTAGTTGCATTGCTGTCCATGCAGGGTTGGAAAGTTCTTGGATTTCATCAAAAATATCTTAATTTGTGTTTTGAAGATGAACGTAGGTCTTACAGGTTTGGAACGACATGAGGGTGAGTAATTAATCACTGATTTTTCATTTTTGGGTGAACAGTCCCTTTAACACTTTGAGAATTACTGTGCTAATGAAATTATACTTTCCTCCCCAGAAGTCTTAAATAATAATAGGGCTGTCCCCGAATAGTCGAAGATTCGATGCATCGATATGCGGAGCCTGATTCGACCACCGATCTCACAGTCGAATCTTCGCGGGTGAAACGAGCATCACACCATTTTGGCAATATAGGGGTGCTCAATGTCTAACTGCACACAGAACTACTAGATTTTGTACGGACATATTCAGTTATAAACAGCCTTAGATTATGATAATGCAGTAAAAACAAAAGTGAAAAGAAAGAAGCGTTCAATAAATATTTTTAATGTGTTTGTGAACAAATCCAACCACCCCTGTGACAGATTTAATTTTCACTTGCCCTGATCCATGATGAGATGAGGACGGCAGGGATTAGGCGGCGATCACACCGAACGCGTTTTTGCCGTTGGAGGCGCCTCTTTTGAATGGTTTTCTGTTGGCAGTGAGCGTTCTGCGCTCCTTTAATGCGTCCCCGGCGCCTCGCGTTTTTGCAGGAGCGCTCTGAGCGCCTGAAGTTGAAAAAAAATATCAACTCTGAGCGGAAAAACGCCCAACGTTATTCGCGTTCTTTCCCATTGTCCAATCTTTCGGGTCTTCGAAAGTTTACCGTCGCTTAAAAAGTCCGGAGACTGCAAGAAATAGAGGAGAAAACTTTGGTGTCTATCATGGGAAACCAGGGGCTGTATTATTTAGGGTTTCTGCTAATATGACAGTTTAATTAACAGCAAAAAACTAGATTTTAGAGCGTCCGCGCTATAATCTGTTACGGAAGCAGACCAAACAAGAGAGGTAAGTGATAAATATAACAATGTTTATTATCAGCAGAGCGTTGTGGATAAGATGACGTGCAGAACCGGGTAAGTATAAACAGTCCAAGTATGATATTCGTTGACTAGAGATGAATACTGAAGACAGATCCTTTTCCTTTCCAGGAACGACGGGAGGAGGACTCCGACCCACACACACACACACACACCGTTGGTGATAGACGAACAGGCTTATGGCTGACCACAGCTGACTGGAACAGAGAACAGACTTCGTACTGGAATAGATGAGACAACAGGTAAGTTTCAACAGGTAAATAGCAAGGTAAGTATGTCTTTGAGGTTTGTGAACTCGACAGAGAAACACAATGAGTCCGCTTCGTGCAAACGAGCCCGGACACTGAGTGAGGTGTGTGGTGTGCTTATATTTGGTGCTGGTGATTGGTTTCAGGTGCGTCTGATTAGTAATCAGGTGACTGTGATCGTTGAGTGAGTGAGGGAGTAGAACCTGGCCAATCCGTGACATTACCCCCCTCCCCAGGGCCCGCTCCTGAGGGCCGAGGCCTCCGACGTCGTGGTGGTCTACCTCGTCCTCGAGGGGCTGGACATTCAGGATGGTTACGATGGAATTCCTCCATGAGGGCTGGATCTAGAATGTCAACTCTGGGTACCCACGACCTCTCCTCTGGTCCGTAGCCTTCCCAGTCGACGAGATACTCAAGACTACCACCACAACGTCGGGACAGAAGGATTTCTCGGACCGAGTAGATGGATCCCTCTTCCAGGACCAAGGGGGGAGGGGGTTCCTCTTCCTGACCAGGTTCTGTGGAGGGAATCACAGGTGGGTGAAAGGGTTTTAGTAATGAGACGTGAAATGTGGGGTGGATACGGTACTGTGGTGGTAATTGGAGTCTGTAGGTGACGGGGTTGACCTGTTCCACGATGGTGAAGGGGCCAACAAACCTGGGACTCAATTTCTTCGAGGGCAGGCGCAGACGGATGTCTCTTGTGGAGAGCCAGACTTTCTGCCCAGGAGTGTATGTGGGACCAGGAATCCTCTTCTTATCGGCAGTGGACTTGGTTCTGCGCACTGCCCTTTGAAGATGATGGTGAGCCTCGTCCCAGACTCTCTCGCTCTCCCGGAACCAGTAATCCACTGCGGGCACCTGTGATGGTTCGCCATTCCAGGGGAAGAGAGGTGGTTGGAAGCCGAGCACACACTGGAATGGCGTGAGTCCTGTGGTGGGTTGCCGCAGTGAATTTTGGGCGTATTCTGCCCAACCCAGGAACTGGTTCCAGGAGTCCTGGTGACCATGACAGAATGTCCGGAGGAACCGCCCCACCTCCTGGATTTTCCTCTCCGTCTGCCCGTTGGTCTCAGGGTGGTATCCAGAGGAGAGGCTAACGGTCACACCTAGGAGTTTGAGAAAAGACTTCCACACCCGTGAAATAAACTGTGGACCCCTGTCTGAGACGATGTCTTCCGGAATGCCATAGTACCTAAAGACTTTGTTGAAGAGCAGTTCGGCAGACTCTAGGGCTGTGGGAAGACCTTTCAGAGGTATCAGTCGGCAGAATTTTGAAAATCGATCAACTATAACAAAGATGCAGGTGTTACCGTCAGATGAGGGGAGATCTGTCATGAAGTCAACTCCCAGGTGTGACCAGGGGCGGTTCGGCACAGGCAAGGGATGGAGTTTCCCAGCAGGCAGATGACGTGGACTCTTGGACATTGCACACTCCTTACATCCCTGGACATACCTCCTCACATCCCTTGCCATGTGCGGCCACCAGAAGCGGTCCGTCAGCAGCGAGAGAGTGTTGTTGGCCCCTGGATGTCCAGTGCCCAGAGAGGTATGTGTAGAATGGATTAGATCTACCCGCTGGGTCCTAGGGATGAATCTGCGACCAGGTGGACAGCCCGGCGGAGATCTGGGTTCCGGAGTGGCGACAGCTGGCGGGTTGGTCCATTCAATGGGTTGAACGATGATGTTTTCGGGGATTATGGTCGTGGGTGTGTCAGGCAAGTCGTGAGAATCATGAATGCGAGACAGAGCATCAGCTCGGGTATTCTTGGATCCTGGCCGGTAGGTTATGGTGAAGTTGAATCGGGAAAAGAACAGGGACCATCTTGCCTGACGGGGACAGAGCCGTTTGGCGTCTCGGAGGTACTGTAGGTTCTTGTGATCTGTTATCACCTGGAACGTGTGGTTAGATCCCTCTAACCAATGTCGCCACTCCTCCAGAGCGAGCTTGATGGCAAGGAGCTCGCGGTTGCCGATGTCATAGTTCCTCTCCGCAGGGCTGAGCTTCCGGGAATAGTAGGCACAGGGATGAAGCAATGGAGGAGTACCGTGATGTTGTGACAGAATCCCTCCCACGCCGGTAGTAGATGCGTCCACCTCTACCACGAAAGGGAGATCAGGGTCAGGATGGGTTAGAAGAGGTGCCTGTGTAAATGCTTCCTTGAGGTTATGGAAGGCTGCGGCCGAGTCAGGGTTCCAGAGTAGAGTTCGTGGTTTTCCTTTGAGTAGACTGGTAAGTGGAGCAGTGATGATGCTGTAGTTCTTGATAAACCGGCGGTAGAAATTGGCAAAACCTAAGAATCGTTGAAGCTCTTTGATAGTGGTGGGTTCTGGCCAGGATACAACTGCAGACACCTTCCTCTCGTCCATACGGACCCCCTTCTGGTCGATGACGTATCCAAGGAAGTGTACTACTGATAGGTGAAATGAACATTTTTCCGCCTTGAGATACAGGTGATGATCCCGTAATCTTTGAAGGACCTCCGCAACGTGGAGGCGATGTTCGGCCTCACTCCGGGAGTAAATCAGGATATCGTCTATGTAGACAACGACAAAGTGGTGCAGAAACTCCCGGAGTACCTCGTGAATGAAGTTCTGAAATACGGAGGGGGCGTTGACCAAACCATAGGGCATGACCAAATACTCGTAGTGGCCAGTAGGGGTCACGAAGGCAGTCTTCCACTCGTCCCCCTCACGTATCCTCACGAGGTTGTACGCGCTGCGGAGGTCCAACTTCGTAAACACTCTGGCAGTGCGTAGTTGTTCGAGGGCCGCAGGGACGAGAGGAAGGGGATACCGGAACTTGATGGTGCCTTGATTGAGTATGCGGTAATCGATACATGGCCGCAGCCCTCCATCCTTCTTTGCCACGAAGAAAAAACTGGATGCTGCAGGTGATGTTGATGGTCGGATATAACCCTGATCGAGAGCCTCCTGTATGTACTCCTCCATTGCCTTGGTCTCCGGAAGCGACAGCGGGTAGATCTTACCTCTGGGCATTGGAGCATCCGGAACTAGGTCAATGGCACAGTCCCATGGCCGATGTGGAGGTAGCTGGGAAGCTCTCTTGGGGCAGAAGACGTCTTGAAACGACGAGTAAATGGCAGGAATCTGGACTGACTGCTTCTCAACAGGACTTTCGACGGAGGTGACGTTGACAGGTAGTAACTTGTGTCTAGGACGTGGAAGATCTGGGAAACATTGGTTGGTACATTCTTCTCCCCATTTTATCACCTCTCCTGTGCCCCAAGAGAGGATGGGATCATGCTTCACCAGCCACGGGCGCCCCAAGATGATGTCCATAGTAGCTCCCTCCAGAACCAGAAACTGAATCTCTTCACGGTGCAAAACTCCAATCTGTAGGATGATGGGTTCACTTTTCCGGTGAATACGGGTCCGTGAGCTGATCCGGTTAGTTATCGGTTGAATCTGGTAGATGGTGGTTGAGGCTTGGGTGCGTAGCTGGAGCTGGCGACAGAGGGTGTTAGAGATGAAGTTTCCCGCTGACCCGGAGTCGATGAGGGCTGCGACTGTAACACAGGAAGTGTGGGTGGTTAACTGAACATTGGTAGTCAGAGGATGCATGTTATCCAATTCAGAACGTATTACACTCACCAAAGATCGTATAGGACGCAGAGGACAGTTGAGTCGAACGTGTCCCGCAGCCCCACAGTACATGCAAAGACCCCGGGTCAGCCTTCTCTGTCGCTCAGCTGCAGAGATTTTTCCTGATTCCAGGATCATTGGTTCTGGTTCTGGAGGGCTGGCGGATGTAACTGGTCGGAGGAGTGCAGTAGTGGCGGACTGGTCTTGGTAGGATTTTAGACGATCTGAACAACGAAGTGATTGCTGAATGAACTTCTCCAATCCCATGGAATCGTCCAAAGCAGCTAACTGCATCCGGAGATTGGGTTCTAGGCCGAGCCGGTACGTGGTCAGTAACGATCGCTCATTCCATCCGCTGGCAGCGGCCAAAGTGCGGAAACCCAGGGAGTAATCTTGTGTAGTCATACTTCCCTGCTTTAGATGATACAATTGCTCTCCTGCGGATACTTCTGCATCAGAACGTCCGAAAACCTCTTTAAAATGAGCGACGAAAGCCTGGATCGAATGGGTTGCCGGCCCGGCCTGCTGATATAACGTGTCCGCCCATTTGAGAGCTGGTCCGGTAAGCAGAGACGTGATGAAGGCTATTTTCGAAGAATCTGTGGGATAGAGAGCAGGTTGCATTGTGAATATCAATGAACATTGTAACAGGAATCCGCTGCACTCCTCCGCCCCGCCAGAGTAGGGCGCTGGTCGGGCCATGGGACTGGAAGGGACGTTCACGGGAGCCGAAGAAGTGCTGGGTGCCGGTGGTGCGGTGGGATGAGCTGAAGTTGGAATGGTGGCATGACTAGCCAACAAAACCTTCCTGAGCGAGTCCACCAGCTCTTGAAACGGGTCCCGAGTGCTCATGCTGATACTGTGTTGGTCCGGGCTAACTGTTACGGAAGCAGACCAAACAAGAGAGGTAAGTGATAAATATAACAATGTTTATTATCAGCAGAGCGTTGTGGATAAGATGACGTGCAGAACCGGGTAAGTATAAACAGTCCAAGTATGATATTCGTTGACTAGAGATGAATACTGAAGACAGATCCTTTTCCTTTCCAGGAACGACGGGAGGAGGACTCCGACCCACACACACACACACACACCGTTGGTGATAGACGAACAGGCTTATGGCTGACCACAGCTGACTGGAACAGAGAACAGACTTCGTACTGGAATAGATGAGACAACAGGTAAGTTTCAACAGGTAAATAGCAAGGTAAGTATGTCTTTGAGGTTTGTGAACTCGACAGAGAAACACAATGAGTCCGCTTCGTGCAAACGAGCCCGGACACTGAGTGAGGTGTGTGGTGTGCTTATATTTGGTGCTGGTGATTGGTTTCAGGTGCGTCAGATTAGTAATCAGGTGACTGTGATCGTTGAGTGAGTGAGGGAGTAGAACCTGGCCAATCCGTGACATAATCCTTTGATTTGACTGACAGGACAGCTGTTTTGGTCGTTGCTTAGCAAAAAAGGCAGTGCTGTGCGCCTTGCGTTTTTAGAACTAAAAGACGCGTTCTGTCTTTTTATTTAAACCTAAATAAGTTTGTCTGTCAGTTTTGCAGTCAGGCAGGCAGTTTTGGTCGCTTTATTAAAAGTTGTTGCTGTGTGCAGTGTGTAAAATAAAATAAAAATTGTTTTACCCTCCTGCTGACTATAGTGTCGTGTCCCTCCTATCCCATTCACACACACACATAAGCCTAGATGATTCGACTATCGGTCGACTATAGAAAGATTCGAAAATTCTGATTCGACTATGAAAATTCTTAGTCGGGGACAGCCCTAAATAATAATAATGTTCAATGTCTGTTTTAGAGTGCAACTTTGAGGAGCATCACTTGTGTGGCTACAGCAATCAGTGGAATCCCAATGTGAACTGGTATGTGGGTGGGAGTTTGGCCCGGGACCCTCAGTCAAACCTTCCAGATGACCACACCATGAACAATGAGCGAGGTAATACAGGCTGACAGGATAGCTTCATACTGCACAATAGGTCAAGAGCTGGAATGAATCATACCAGGCTTGACAACAAGACCATAGCTGTGTCAACCCACAATTCTCCTGGTTTTGAACTTGCTAACTCTCTCACCCTGAGGAATGTGCTTTGTGAATCCATCCTTTGTTTTATTTTTCCACTCTGAACTAGGTCACTACATGTATGTGGACTCCGTTTATGTTAAAAGGTTCCAGGAGGTAGCCAAATTGGTGTCGCCAATGACTACTACTTCAATGGCAGGATGCTTGTCCTTTTACTATCAAAGGGACCAAGCCGTTGGGAATTTCTTCTCAGTCTTTACTAAGGACCAGCTGGGCCACTATGATGAGATATGGAGGCCTGATGTGTATGCGACAACAAATTGGAAGTTAGTGCAAGTGGATATTAAAGCACCACATCCTTTAGAGGTCAGTGAAGTTGTAAAAATTTTGTGTCTATCTATCTCAAAATCAAGAAAGGCAATTAAAATCTTTACCTGAAATGGTAATTAAATTTTAATAGAATGGTGTACATATTAAGTAAAAATACAATGCATGCATGCCAAATGCATTTTGTTTTCATTAGAAAATAACAATCTACAGTTGAGGTCAACATACACTTTGCAGAATCTGTAAAATGGATCATACAAAATGCATGTTATTTTTTATTTAGTACAGAGGGACTTATATGCAACTATTACAGAAGGTTCAAAAACTCACTGATGCTCCAGAAGGAAAAACAATGCATTAATAGCCGGGGGTGTAAACTTTTGAACAGAATGAAGATATGTACATTTTTCTTATTTTGCCTATAATCATATTTTTTTCATTTAGTACTGCCTTTCAGAAGCTAAAAAAGATACATACATGATTTTACTTTCCCAGAAGACTAAGTTAAGTTAAATTTACCCTGAATTTCAAATTCAAAAAGTTTTCACCCCCCGGCTCTTAATGCATTGTTTTTCCTTCTGCAGCATTTGAACTTTCTGTAATAGTTGCATATGAGTCCCTCAGTTGACCTCAGTGTGAAATGATGAATCTCAAAATTATACAGTCATTGTTGGAAAGGGTTCAAATACACAAAAATGCTGAAAAACCCAAGAATTTGTGGGACCTGAAGGATTTTTCCGGGCAGTTTAACTGTTCAGGACAAACGAAGGACTCATGAACAACTATTACTAAACAAAAAATAACAACAACAAAAACACAGCTGTGGATCATTTTAGCTGTGGATCATAGTAAGAATTAAGGGTATGTAAATTTTTGAACTTGGTCATTTTTTAAAATTCGACTATTATTTTCTCTTGTGGACTATAAGTAAATGTCTTTTATGTGAAATATATTATTCAGGTCAGTACTAAATAAAAAATAACATGCATTTTGTATGATCCCTCTTGGTAAAATAATTAACATTTAGCAGATTCTGCAAGATGTATGTAAAAATTTGACTTTAACTGTATTTTAAACATATCTAATACCCAACTTGCTTGTTGGGTAACATATATAATAACATTTAAATCACATATATAAATCTCTTATAAGTAAAATAAAACACAAGCATTTAAGTCTTAGACAGAACATGTATAGAAGACCTTTTGTTTACAGTTTTTTAGCTTAAAGTGCTCCTCTACATCATTGCACATGTATGTATGTAAGCCGTGCATATACATGTTGACACTATCCATATGTAAGCTTTTGTTTGGAATAGATGGTATGTCTACTTAATATATCTTAGAAGTTTTAACTACCCACGATATACCAAAGCCATTTGCAAATAGACTTCCTGTCTTAAGAGCTGTGGTTCCCACGTGTACTAAAACAATTTCCTAACAAAACTAGCAGCTATTTATAAAAGGTGCCTTCTTTTGGTTAACATATATAAGACCCTGTGCAGAGTTATATTATAGATGACAAGTTTTAGTCAAACAAATATAAATGAATGTTCTATAAAGGGTTCTTTACACCCTCTATATAAATATATTTGAAACTGCAGTAGATGAATAGCTAACGCTTTTGCAATAATTTTCAATAATAGCACTAGCAAACATTATACAATGTACATTCGGTTAGTAGTGAATGACACTACCTTAGACTAATATTCATATTATGACATTTGTAACTAATTGGAAAACACACTGCTGTTGTGCTGTTCCGCACAAAAATGTGTGACACTAAGACTTTTTAAAAGTTTTTAAGTCTCTTATGCTCACCAAGGCTGTATTTCTATATTATTTATGCTGCATTTAGTATATTTATATATTACAAACTGTATATACAGTCAAGCCCGAAATTATTCATACCCCTGGTAAATTCTGACTTAAAGTTACTTTTATTCAACCAGCAAGTTTTTTTTAATTAGAAATGACAGACGTCTCCCAGAAGATAATAAGACGATGTACAAGAGGCATCATTGTGGAAAAAATTATTACTCATCTTTTGTTTACATTTGAACAAAAAGTGGCATGTCCAAAATTATTCATACCCTTCTCAATAATCAAGAGAAAAGCCTTTATTGGCTATTACAGCAATCAAACGCTTTCTATAATTGCTGACCAGCTTTCTGCATGTCTCCACTGGTATTTTTGCCCATTCATCTTCTCATCTGACCATAAAAGAGAAGAGCAGAAGTCCAGATGAGCATTTGCAGGCCAAGCGGGCTTTTGTGTGCCTTATCTGGAGAAGTGGTGTCCTCCTTGGTCTGCGTCCGTGGAACCCAGTGGTGTTCAGTGTCCGTTGGACTGTCTGCCTTGAGATGTTGCCACCAGCAGAGCCCAGATTCATCAGATTTTGTCACCAGCAGAGCCCAGATTCATCAGGATGGCCTTGGTGGTGATCCTTGGATTCTTTTTTTTACCTCTCTCACTATCCTCCTGGCCAGCACAGGTGTCACCTTTGGCTTCCGACCACGTCCTCTGAGATTTTTATTTGTGTGAAACGTCTTGTATTTTTTAATAATACTTTGCACTGTAGCCACTAGAACTTCAAAACATTTAGATATGGTTTTATAGCCCTTTCCTGACTTGTGAGCAGCCACAATGCGCAGCCTCAGGTCCTCAGTGAGCTCCTTTGTCTTAGCCATGACTGTCCACAAACCAACAGCAGAGAGCTTCTGTTTTTCACCTGTTGAGTTGATTAAAACAGTGGTTACCAATGAATCAGGGTAATTAGGATGCTTTAGAACAGTTGGACTATTTGGAGTGGTATAGAACTTTGGATTTTCCCATAGACTGTGACAGTTTGCAAAGGGTATGAATAATTTTGGACATGCCACTTTTTGTTCAAATGTAAATAAAAGCTGAGAAATATTTTTTGTCCACAATGATGCCTCTTGTACATCGTCTTATTATCTTTTGGGAGAAGCCTGTCATTTCCGCTCTTGAATTTCATTAAGGGTCTCTTAATTTGTGTTCTGAAGATGAACGAAAGTCTTACAGGTTTGCAACGACATGAGGGTGAGTAATTAATGACTGACTTTTTTGTGTGAACTGTCCCTTTTCGTTGTTTAAGATCTTGTTTTGTACCTCAATGACCTCAATAACCAAGCAAACTATGGATAGTTCTATTGAAAACTGACCTTATAAATTTGACCTAACTGTAAGAATAGTTAGAGCTATCTCTGGTCATTTCCAAATGTAGTTCAAAGAGTGATTTATTTCCGACCGTACATAACGTAATCTCTGTTCTGGGCGGAAAAGTGTTTATTTTGCATCTGTAGGAATAGTATAAACATAAAGTGAAGAGCTAGCGCTGTGGCTGCCATGTTTGAGTGTGAGCAGCCAACTCTGGGAGACAATGTAAATAATGAGAGTGGGAGTGTGTGTGGAGTCTGGAGATTCTCTCCAGCAGATGATTTCACTGTCTGAAGTGTTACTAATGCCTTTGAACCTTATAGTGCTTTTGTATTCATCCATTTGAAACTTTTCCGTTTTCAAAATGAATGAAGCATTTGTGCACTATTCTTATTATTCTGGTCATGCTGGGCCCTTCATGTGTCTAATTTAGATTGACTGGTGTGTTTGGTTTACTAGGTGGTGTTTGAGGTGGCGTTCAACAGCCCTCGTGGTGGCTTCGTCGCTCTGGATGACATTTCTTTCTCCCCAGAGTTTTGCCACACAGAGACAGGTCAGTGTGGTTGCGTTGCATAATAAGCACTAAACACGCCTTATGCAACTGCGCATAATCCCAAACAACACAATACAGCTGTTTACAGAGCTCGAAAACCACTAGCAAGTTTTATGGTTTCATTTCAGCAGTCAATGTAACCTTGTGAACATATGTTAAATTTTTTGTAGACATGTCTTTTTAATTGGGATTCTGGAAACACACTGTGTTCTGTACTTCTGTTTCTCTTGCTTGAGTAATTTTCTACCATGCTTATTTAGATGTGACGAATCTAAATTTTTAGCTGTTTTTCCTCTCATAGCATCAAATTACAACAAAAACCACGTCAGCACTTTCTTAAACGTGTTTATTGCTATACACTGCAAAATCCTGATCTATGACATAATTACCTTAAAGGAACCGTATGTAGGATTGTGGCCAAAACTGATACTGCAATCACTTTCAAAATACTGTAGAACGGTGTATCCCCTCCCCCTCCCCCCTGACTCGAGGTTGCCAGCTAAGCTGCAGGAGTAGGCTGCAACAAGGAGCTTCCAATGGCAAGTGATGAGTCCTGCACAGTAATTTGTTTTTCTTCTGTTAATTATGTTTATGCTTCACAAGAGATGTTTTGCGAAGTAATTATGTATCGCAAAAATTTACAGATGGCGATTAGCCAAATATTTCGCAAAGATGTACTGTAATACCACATTTCAGTCGGAACATAGATTGTTTTCATACCCTGCTAGTGGTGCGATATAAAGCTTTTTATGAACGCATTTAGCACGGCCGACCGTGGAAAATTCACTGTGTACGGAAGCAAAGTTAGCCAAACATAGATGAATCTTACCTGTCCAGGAGAAAATTAGCAACGTTGGCGTCTATCTTCAAATTCTTCTCCGTTTTCAGCCGTCTCCATCTTTCAAAGGCATCTCCTATACAAATCCTTGTTTTATTTCGGACTTTGTCACGACGTATTTCGGATTCATAACGAGGTCTTTTAGGTTTCGTAACGTTATGCATGTTTTATCTGACACGTTCGTATAGCTGCAGCTGTAACGCAGCTGTAACAGAGCTGGCAACCCAGATCACAAAACTCTACTGATTTCGTGATTGGTAGATAGCTGGAGGGTGGAGCCTCAGACCAAAACACAAAATGACAACAATAGACCTTTTTCACAGAAACCGGAAATACGCAATCGCAGGGTATGCAGACTTCCTGTGTAATGTCAACACAGCAGAAAGCCGGGTAATTTAAAATTAAAATGGAGAGAGTCTACACAACTTCCCTCGCTGGTTTGCCAAAGATAACTTTTGCCGACCTGATAAGAGTCGTGTAGGAAAACTCCGTCACAAAGAGGAACAAATTGGATAAAGGATATACATTTTTCCACTAAGAGTTTATCCGGGACGTTCTAAAACGCTTAACGTGGCTTAACGTACGTAAAAAACGACCAGGAAACCCCAAATTTCTGTCATACCTTACTTGGAACAAACACTAACTACTATCAAAAGAACGAGCCCTTATTCCACAGATAAAGTGCATAATATCACGTTAAGCGTTTTCTCCCCCATAGAAGCCCATTATAAGGAAACAGCTTGGTTTAACTTACCTTAACAGCGACCAGGGAAGACCAAAATTCTGTTAAATTTCACTTATAATAAACACTTTCTGCTGTCAAAAGAATGAGCTCTTATTCAGCATATAAAGTGAATAATATCACGCTTTTCTCCCTATAGAACTCCATTAAGGAAAAAGCTTAACATGGTTTGTTATAATGGACTTCTATTGGGGGCGATCACTTTATATGCTGAATAAGAGCTCGTTCTTTTGACAGCAGCAAGTATTTATTATAAGTCAAATTTAACATAAGTTTGGTTTTCCCTGGTCGCTGTTGAGGTACGTAAACCACGTTAAGCTGTTTCCTTATAATGGGCTTCTATGGGGGAGAAAACGCTTAACGTGATATTATTCACTTTATCTGTGGAATAAGGGCTCGTTCTTTTGATAGTAGTTAATGTTTGTTCCACGTAAGGTTTGACAGAAACTTGGGGTTTCCTGGTCGTTTTTTACATACATTAAGCCACGTTAAGCGTTTTTCACGTTGTTTAACTGGTTACCGGCATACCGGGGCGGAAATAGGTTTACACAGCAATTACGTATTTCCGGTGCAAAATACGGAAGTTGTGAGAAAGGTCTATAACATCAGTTGAGGGCTGCAACTCTCACTTTTAAATGACAATATCCTGGCCGGACCACTGTTGTCAGTGATATAAGTATTTGAAATGGACATGATTTCTTAATGTCTAGTGACATGTCAGGGCCATTTTATGATTAACTGACATAAATTTCTTACATACGGTTCCTTTAAATATTTAGGTTGATTTTTACCCACTTACACTAATGTTTAGGCCTGGGGTTTGTGTTGGACACTATTATTTTTTTAAAAATCATACTTTAAATACAATTCACATTGTACAAATTAATTTGAAATCACCTAATCATTTGTTTAGTACTCAAATTTTCCTTTGATTGCTTATAGTTTGAGATAGAACTTAAGATTTTCAATGATATAACTTAATTGTCAGATAAGTGAAAGGATGGTATTCAGGGTAAAAGGTTCCCTTGCTAATCAAAAAAAAAAGTCTTACCATTTATTTTATAACAAGAAATGTATTTTGAGATAAAATGAAGTCTTTTTTTTCGGACTTGTTATACCCAACTCAAAAAATCCCATTATTGCTGTTTAAAGGGAAATTTTCTTGTTGTTGCCCTGTTATGTAGCAACCACACTGACTATCCATTTAGTCAGCAGTTACATTTTATGGAAAGTCAGCCCATGTGCAAGAAGTTCGTGCTGTGAGTTAATTTCATGTGACTCATGTTCCAGAGCCAGCGTTTGACCCCTCTGTGGCAAACTGTGACTTTGAGGAGGATCTGTGTCAGTATTATCAGGAGCAGGCCGGAGGTTCAGTGTGGAACAAGGTCTCTGTGAAACCAAATGTTTACCGCATCGGGGATCACACTACAGGCACTGGTGCGAAGTGAGACTGTTCTTTTCATTAAGTCACCAAATTCGTGGAATCTGACATAAAAAAAAAGAAACGTGTACAAGCCTATTTATAATAAAGTCTAATTTATGAAAATCTCATCACATCAAATTTACATCACATACTGTACACTAACAGTCAAAAGTTTTTGAACAGTAAGATTTTCAATGGTTTTTAAAGTTTTTTGCTCACCAAGCCTGCATTTTTTTTAATCCAAAGTACAGCAAAAACTTTTTAATTTAAAAAAACATTTTCTATTTGAATATATAATTTATTCATTTGATTTCATAGCTGAATGTTTAGCTTCATTTCTCCAGTTACATGGTCCTTCAGAAATCATTCTAATATTCTGATTTGCTGCTCAAAAAACATGTTTTTACTATTATGATGTTGAAAACAGCTGAGTAAAATTTCTTCAGGCTTATTTGATGAATAGAAAGATCAGAAAAACAAATCTTTTGTAACATTATAAATGTCTTAATCATCAATTTTGATCATGCTTGCTTAATCAAAGTATTAATTTTTATCATTTCTTGCCCCACAAACAAAAAACAGTTGACTCCAACATTATACTAATTCCAAGCTTTTGAATGGTATAGTGTATAATGTTACGAAAGCTTTTTTTTTATCTCAGATAAATGCTGATCTTTGTATCTTTCTATTCATCAAAGAATCCTACAAAAGCTGTTGCTGTATTTTGGATCAAATAAATGCAGGCTTGGTGAACAGAAGAGAATTCTTTAAAAAAAACATTAAAAATCTTGCTGTTCAAAAACTTTTGACTGGTACCATATGTAATTTATAAATATACTTTTATAAAAATATTTTTTATAAAAATAATTTATAAGACTCTACTTTATGTAAATATCATAATTTTACATCACATAATGTATATATGATATGATTTATTATGTGCATTTAACTCACATAAAAGTTCCAAATTATGGAGCTGTTTTAATGAGTGAGATTCCTGCTACTTCCTATTTAATGTATATTAAATTTAATTTCAGTATATAGTGAATAGTATGGTATATAGAGAATAACATGGAATAAGGAATAGTTTACCCAAAGATCAAGATATACTCATTTGAATCAAGATGTATATGAATTTGTTTCTTTATCAGAACAGATTTGGAGAAATTACATCACTTGCTCACCAATGGATCCTCCGCAGTAAATGGGTGCCGTCAGAAAGAGAATCCAAACAGCTGATAAAAACATCACAATAATCCACAATTTCACTAGAAGAAGCGTTATTATGGATTATGGACTGGTTGGATTTTCACCCGAAGTGGTTTAAAGTTAAAACTCCTGAATGATTGATTTGTTTAGTACAAACACTTAGCTTTTCACTCCACAAGACATTAATTAATGGACTGGAGTCATGTGTTTGTGATGTTTTTATCAGCTGTTTGGACTCTCATTCTGACGGCACCCATTCACTCCAGAGAATCCATTGATGAGAAAGTGATGTAATGCTAAATTTCTCCAGATCTGTTCCAATGAAGGAACAAACTCATCTACATCTTAGATGGCCTGAGGATGACTACATTTTCAGCAGCTTTACATTTTTGGATGAACTAATCCTTAACATATGATGAAAAAAGAAAAGTAAAAGTAATAAAATTACAAATAATATAACATTCATAAAAATGATCATTTATTTATCTGATTATTTGAGATTTATAAATCTTTCATATCTGTTCTTTACATTTACAGGGTCTTTTCTCCTGGCCAACACTCGTTATACCTCTCGTCCAGGGTATGTGGGTCGCCTTTTTGGACCATCCCTACCAGGGAACCATAAATACTGCCTCAGGTTCTACTATGCCCTGCATGGCTTCATGAAAATAGATAATGCTCTGGCTCTCTATGTCTATGATGAAAACAACATGGCTCAGGAAAAACTCTGGACCGTGTCTGAGAGGTCTAAAGATGTTTGGACAGAGGTGGAAGTCACCTACCTAAAGCCCATGCCTACTAAGGTAAGTGGAAAATTAATGGATCATTGACAAACATGTTTCTTCAAGACTGGGCTGTGTTCATGATAATGGTTCATTTTAACTTATTTCAACTAATCAGTGGAATAAGATATTTTTTTAAACATACACCGCCCTTTAAAAGTTTGGGGTCAGGAAGATTTAATAATAATTGAATAAATTAGTACTTTTATCCAGCAAGAATGCATTAAATTAATCAAACATGACAGTAAAGACAAACATATTAAGCAGCTAAACTGTTTTTAATATTGATAAAAAATAAAAAATGTTTGTTAAGCATCAAATCAGCATATTAGAATGATTTCTGAAGGACCATGTAACACTGAAGACTGAAGTAATGATGCTGAAAAATAAGCTGTGCCTTCTCAGGAAAAAAAAAAAAAAAAATATATATATATATATATATATATAAAGAGAAAAGTTATTAAATTGTAAAAATAATTTCAAAATATCACCCTTTTACTCTAAAGTGTTCTTCAGATTATAGGTGATACAAGGACATTGTCCTGAATGATAAGCACAGATTCAGTTTTAATACTTTTTTATTTCAGTAAAGCATTTTCTTGTCACTTCCAAATGATAAGCCGTAACAAATCTTATATTGAACTTTGGGTCGCCCCGTGTGCGAATTCCTATTGTAATCTTAGGGATTTTGATTACTGAAAACCAAGACTCTTTTGAATGGAGTGTCTGTCTGCAAGCAAACCACATCAAAACCTCATTAATAGCATTTCTCTTTGTCGCATATTTAATGCCTCCTCAAAATGTCAAAGCCATTTAAGAGAAATAACACAGAAAATCTGAGAGTTTTAAATTGAGCTCTGTACATTTTAAGAACAAATGACATGGGTTATTTGTATTGTCTTTTTAAAAATAATATTTTTTTTCAAGTAACTTTTAATTAATGTTTAATAGACCTTTTTGTTTTGTTTTTGAGTTAAATGATGTGCTGTACAGTACTTTATCTCCCTATTTAACTATTTAACTATTCTTAACTCCCCTTTAAGGTAGCATTTGTTAGCATCTGCAGAAACTTCTGGGACTGTGGGCTTGTGTCTATCGATGACATCTCAGTGACCCTTGGAGACTGTCGGGTTACTGCAGGTACTTCTACTCTTTTGACAACGAGAAAAAGCCCTATTCGGATGGTAATAGTGTTTCATGGTGATGTAAGTTAATTCCAGCTTTTATAGGGTGATTTTATCGCCGCAAGACAATTCCTGGCTAAATCACCTACTGTTTTTTAACAAACACCAGGGTCATGTGGTACCGTAAAGCAGCAATTATTCCAAAAGGCATTTTGGAAATCTTTTTTGACTACTGCCAAGTGCCATATGGTCGCACTGTGTGGCATTGTGTCTATTTTTAATACAATAGAGGCTTGTATCACAAAAATCTTTGAAATTCTTAACATTAAGTTTTATCGCTGCTTCACCACAGTGAGAAACTCTCAAATTGCAGCTATTGAAGTAGGCCATTATTATAGCAGTAACATATATAACATGTATTAATATTGTACTGTATTTTATATACATTTATCAGTGGTGGGCAGAGGTGTTCTGAAATGAAGAGGCAAAGTTTTTTTATCTTTTTAAATCAAATGTAAATTCATGTCCCAGTCACATTTTCTTGGTTAAAAAAACATTACTTACACTATCAGAAAAAAAATTACATTAACAATGTAATCAATATTCTATATTTTAAAGTCAAGTTAGTGTTTTTAAGCATTTTACATTTATTCCAAAATAATAACTTAAGGCAGTAACAATTTAAACACTATATTTTATGTGTGAAATTATGTTCAGCTATTCTTTTTAATAGTTACGAATTTTGAATTTTTCAGATTATCAGTCATCAAGGCTCGGTGAATATTGGCCACAGACACAGAGATTTACTTTAAATTTCACCAAGCTAATTACTCACTTAAAAACTCTCACAGATAATATTTTGCGAGTATGTTATAGCCTTTTGCATATGCAGATGGCCCATATTGGGAGCTCCAGCTTTCAAAATCTGTCAGTTTTATAGTGAAATACAAAAATGTGCCTTGCAATAATGTGTTTTTCACCTTCTTTAGTGTGGCGGGACAGATCGCTGTATTCATGTGAATGAATCATCTTTTCGATTACAATGAGACATTCGTTTAATTGAATTACTGAAATACTGTTTTCTTTGTGAAAATTCCACCACCTACTTCGCAAAAACGCCTGTGGTGTCCAATCTTTCATTCCTCACATGTATTTAATTAAAAACAACAATACAATGTTCTAAAGGTTGAAGTGGACTCCAGCTCGTTAACATAAGTTATTTTGTTGTCTGTTCTGAGGTATATAAATGACTATTCACAATCCGTTTTTATTTACGGTATAATACAGTTAATGATTAGACATAATATTTAACGTCTTCCATTCATTATTTTTAGCGCACCAGCCACACAGTAATCGCAATAATTTTGTGCTTTGTTGCTTTTAATATAACACAGCTCAGCTTTCAAATTCTATCAGTTTTATCATGAAATACAAATTATAAATGTGTTTTCCCTTTATTTCTGGCAAAATAAGAACATCAGAAGGAATGAAAAAAACAGAATACCTGTAGCCTAATTTAATGAAACAAACGTCTCACTGTGATCGGAAAGATAAACTGAAGCAAATACAGTGATCGGTTACACCACATTAAAGAGAGTGAAAACACATTATTGTAATAGACATATTGTTTGTATTGCGCTATAAACCGGACTTTAGATTTTAGATTTTGAAAGCTGAGATGTTGATTATATCTCATGCATATGGGCTAGAATATACTCTCAAAATATTGTAACTGTAATCTCGTTATTGCTACAAATTCATTCTTGTACATTTGACTTTATTCTCAAAACATTTTTACTTTATTCTCAGAATTTTGACTTTTTCTAAATATTTCAACTTAAAGTAGTAGTTCACTTTCAGAACAAACATGTACAGATAATGTACTCACCCCCTTGTCATCCAAGATGTTTATGTCTTTCTTTCTTCAGTCGTAAAGAAATTATGTTTTTTTGAGGAAAACATTTCAGGATTTCTCTCCATATGATGGACTTCTATGGTGCCCCCGAGTTTGAACTTCCAAAGTGCAGTTTAAAGGTCCACTGAAGTGCCTTGAAACAGGCAGCGTTATTCTATGTGGTGACGTAATTTTAACTGAAACAAAAACATATCGCCCAGGCCCGCCCACTTCTTTTGAATAACCAATAGCGTTCCATTTATATCTTCTTTGGCCAGAGCCGTTGAGCTCGGTAAAGCCGCATTTGTACGCTTATGACAGCCACAGTCTAATAAATTACCCCATAGATTCAATATGAAACTATTGCTAAAACAAAATAGTGATCATAATCATGCTGAGGCTGTGTAGTTTAATACATGCCGAGCGCGCATATGATCTGCTCCGTGCTATCGTGTCTCTGGACCTGAGGCAAGTCTGGAGTAGACTATGCGCGCTGCTGCGGTTCGCGTGAAACAACGTGAGACCAGACCTCCTTTACCCCAATGGAAAGCACATTTACAGTACACTGTCTGAATCGTTCTCTATCGCCTACATTGCGCACTACATGCCATTCACCAAACAGAAAACACTTACACTGTGAACAAGTGACCGATCTTAGCGGCAGATTCAGTGTCTATTTATAGTGTAGGGGGCGGGACACTACGAACTCTAGAGAGCATTTGATTGGACAGAACGTTTGATGAGAAGCTGAAGTGCACGGTGATATCATCAAAATCGTTGATTCATATTGGCGGAAGTGACGAGACTGTAAGTTTTGAATGCCCATATCTTGTAAACACGAAGCACACTAGCTTATAGATAACCTTAAGGCTAATATATTCATAGTAAATGCCAAAAAACTTTAATTTTGATTTCATGGGGACTTTAAATGCAGCTTCAAAGCAATCATTCTAAATGATCCCAGCTTCTCTAGCGGTCTTATCTAGCGAAACAATCAGATATTTTCTAAAAACATTTACAGTTTATGTAATTTTTAAGCTCTACACAGAGTACACACAAAACTAGACAAGACCTGCATTTGAGGTCAAAAAGTATATAAATTGTAATTTTTTTTTAGAAAATAACAGATGCTAGATAAGAACATTCTTTCCTCGGCTGTGATAGTTTAGAGCCATTTGAAGCTGCATTTTGGAAGTTCAAACTCGGGGGACACCATAGAAGTCCATTATATGGAGATAAATCCTGAAATGTTTTCCTCAAAAAACACAATTTCCATACGACTGAAGACATGAACATCTTGGATGACAAGGGGGTGAGTACATTATCTGTAAAAAAAAATTCTGAAAGTGAACTACTCCTTTAATTCTCATAATTTCGACTTTATTCTCATAGTTTCGACATTATTATTGAAATATTACAGCTTTAATCTCGTAATCTTAGATTAAATTTTTTTTAACTTGGCACCAAAACGCCATCGTAATATCTAGTGTGTGAGTTGTTTACTTACTTTTTGAAGTTAGTCTTTCCATTAACGCCACTATATTGTTCATTCAGACTGATTCGCAAACACAAAAACTGCACAAACACAAAAGACAGGATTTATCGCATGAACCAATCACAGCAGAACATTACCAGTCATATCCAATCATATCGCGATGACTTTCCCCCATTCATTCTCAATTACCCCCCACCAAACTCACTCTTTAAGTGCTCTGTTAAAACTCAATGGGCTCAGGGGAGGTGAAAGAGATGCACTGTAACTTTACCCTCTGGTGTTGCTGTTAGTCAATGTTTCTTTAGAAAAACAAGTCGTTTATACAATTTTATCTTTTGTAATAATTGGCATTGTTTTATTTTTCTACACTGAACACTGGTTTTCTCAGAGAGGAGCTACAGTATTAGAAACATTCACTGTCTAAATATTGCTCTGTTATTAGAAAAAATTAGTTGGATCAGTTAATAAATTAATTGATTGTGTACATGTTTCCAGATGCTTATTTAAATGGAGAACACCTAAAACTATTGTGTGGTTTTCCATTCAAACAAGCATGAAGAAAACGTTTAGCTCGTTCTTCCTTTTAATAATAAAAGTGACTTACATGGCTTTGTCTAAAACTGTCTCCATATTTAGAATTGTCCGAACGATAACATGGTGTTTGACCCAGTTGTGTTGCTTTTATGGAAGTAAAACCCATTACTTTAGATTTAAGCAGCTGATTGTTCTAATAAAGGCTAAACTGTATTACTTAGAGGTTGCTCGGCAGACGTTTCTTGTCAGTTGTGAGCACGCTTAAACAATGTGGCTTCGGAAATGGGCAAGGTCCTTGTCTAAGGTTCTTAAATATTCTGTTTATAGACATATATTCCCATGGCAATGGAGAACATCTGCCCTCTCAAACATAGACATTAAATGGGCAGTGCCGGCTGCGGTGGACAGAAATAGACAAGCTTTTAACCATTTCACTCACATAAAGTGTATTTTAATATGGTGGAACTTGCTATTTCGAAATAGGTCACCCTTTTGTGCTCTGTTTAGGACCCTTTAATCCACCTCCTGGACACTGTAACTTTGAAACTGGTGACTGCGGCTATACCCAAGAAAAGAAATCTAAGAAAGGACACTGGTTACGGATCAGGGGACAGACACCCACATCCTACACAGGACCCAAGGGGGACCACACCTTAGGGGTAGGTGAGTCAAATTTTTGCTTTAGGATGAAATGCTTTATTAAGATTGCTGATGTCATGAGATACTAAGTGCACACTAAGTCTTTCCCGCTTTGACTTCAAGGCTACTACATGTACATTGAGGCGTCTCACATGTTACCCAAGCAGTCGGCCCAGCTCAAGTCCACTGAGTTAAGGGGTTCAGCCGGACCTCAGTGTCTGATCTTCTTCTACCACATGTACGGCTCAGGCACAGGAACTCTGAACGTCCTGCTGCATAAGGGGGACAGGGAGAGATTGCTTTGGACAAGACAAGGAGAACAAAGTGTGTCCTGGATGAAGGCCACGGTGGATTACGAGTGTTACACAAGGCACTGGGTTAGAGACATTCTTACTCCCTTTGTTGTTGAAAAATGTCTTTGAAAATCATCTTTTATAATGTCGATATCAAAGCGACCGTTTGATCGCTGTGATAAGGGTACTTGAGGTGCCAGGAAACGGATAGAGTGCCGCTTTGAACATTGCTGTTGTGTGTAGTCACTGAAAGGTATTTTAATGTCTCCCTAATTGTTTGCAGATTATATTTGAAGCTGTGAGAGGATCCTCAATAAGGAGTGACATTGCAATCGATGATATTGTGTTTAAAAAAGGGCCGTGCAAAGGTAAGTAAACAGTTTAGGTTCAGAATGACTATGTGGTGTTTTTACTTGATGTATTGCAGTGGGTTGAGTGAGGTCAGGTGACTGTACTGCAGTAACAGCAGGTAGGGGGAGCAAGCAGGTGGTTTCTATACTGCAGTTCTGCAGTCTGAGGGATCACATACTGTTCCGTTAGTTATCTCTCCCCTCTTTTTCTCTTTCTCTAGATCCTGGAGACAGCATCGAGTACTCTGGATTTTCTGAAAATTTTAATGAAATTGAGTACTGAGCGAGGCGTAGGAATGCTGATGTGTGTTTGTTTTATATTTGTGTGTCACTGGGGATGGAAAGACTGGGAGAGAGAAAAGACGATTTGTTACCTAGACTCAACAGTGTTCTGCAGATTCTGCCCATGCATGACTACATGGAAAGACACATGCTTTATTGTTCTTTTTTATAGGTGGTATGATGTGTCTAGTTCTCGATATAGCCTGATATTTTTGGATCAGTTTGGGGACTGTCTTATTTTTTGTGTATTTTGTTTAGAGGATATCAGAAAATACTTTTAATTTTGTATTGTATTGACATTGCTTAGCAGCATGCTGCTAGGTAGCATTTTTTTAAGTTTTTATTTGCTGAGGTGAACGTTTTCTTGTTTGTTTTTACACTGAGCGCAGTGTCCAGGGTAAAAACAGGTTTTGGACCAATGATAAAGTTCGGGTCATGGGTTGTATACATTCTCACTCACAGTGTTTCATGTATTAAACTTTTTTCAAATAAAAACGTCTTTGTCATTTCTTGTAGATTCTCATCACAATACTGTACACTCAAATATTAATCTCTCATCAAGGCGTTTAAAGACACAAGCGAAGCTGTTTGTATTGTTTTACAATCGATGAAAACGAAAGTTTTCTATCTTATAATGTACTGCCATCTAGTGAAACAAGTGTGTTATGAAAAAAACAAAACCTGGTTGAAGCCTTTTTCGAAGTTATAAGTACCTAAATATTCTAAACGCGAATTAATACATGTTTATATTTTTCTGACGTTCATACAGATTTTCCCCTCCAGTTTGCTTTCCGTACGTTTTTATGTTCATCAAATAAAATATTTAGGCGACACCGCCTTGTTCAACACTACATTACCCATGATGCAAACAAACCGGTCGAACTTGTTTCTGTGTTCATGAACGAAGTCACAGCATTTTGGCCGATGTGCAGACGAAATGTCAATATCAAAGTAAGTTTACTTATTAAAACATTTTGTGATTTTCCTCAAGCTTAGCTGGCGAGCTGTACACAAACAGGAACTGAGTGAAAGTGAAATATTCACGTAACGTATATTGTAGTGTTTCCTGAAAGATTTCAAGGACGCAAAATGTAAGTAACTGGTGAAAGTTTATTGTTTAATCCATAGATAAGTCGTAATATAAAATAGAAATTAATCGTCTTTGTGCTTTTTTAAGCTAGTTGTCAAGTAGCAGTGTTATTTTAATCTGTCAGGTGAGGTGATGCGTCAGAGAGTACTATTTATTTCTCTGTTATTGGTGATGAGGATGAATACACTTAACTATAACTCCTAAAACTAGTAGTTTACACACTCGCACAACCTTAAAAATGACAGCAGATGCATTTATTCGGTCACAAATGTCCATCAGATCAATAGAGTATGCCTGCTACAGAACATCACAACACACTATTGGAAACTGTTCAATACATGCCCAGAGGTCTGTTCAGCTGCTATAGTGTAACAGCAATAGCTTGAATCAGTTTTTGTGTTTCACAAATGTTTAGAATTTTAGATTTTGTAAGAAATTGTTCTTAAAATCTTATTCTCACGTACTTGTAAACCAGTAGACATTATTTTGAAGTATGTTGGCAACCATATTTTTGTTGACTTATATTGTATGGACTGTCATGAATAAGACATGAGTAAGACATTTCTCATCTTTTTTCCACAGAAAAAAATAAAGTCAGATAGGTTTGGAATGACTTTAGAGATTAGTAAATGATGACAGAATCTTCATTTATTTGGTTAAATATGCCTTTATGAATAAATATTGGGTGTTGTTTAATCTTAGGAGTCGTGTTATATCACTTCCAAACACTGTTTTTGCATGAAAAAAGTATTGCATATTTTTACATATTATTCCTTTTAAATTGTCTCAATATGTCTAGGCATGGCAAAATTTTCAAGTCGTCCTGGCCAGCTGCTACTTCCACCATGTGCAGCCCATGTGCAGTTCAACTAAAACATTCTGCTTTCTCTTCATAAGAAACATTTTACCAAAGGCTGTGAGCATAAAAGTGTTTTGAAAATGTACCAGATCGTATCAGCAACTGTTGGAGATTTTGGCATTGGTGCCATGGGCCGTTACTCACCACCTAAGAGGAAGAGAGTTGGTAGACCAAGCCGCCCAGCGATAATAGCGGGTGTACTTGGATTCATACTGGTTCTTGCTGCGATCATAGCATGGTGCTACTACTCCGCTTCCCTCCACAAGGCCAACCTTCTGACATCTGAACGATTAGATCTCAACAAAGATGGTTTTGTCATCCGAAACCAAGCTGGGGTTGTCATTTTCAAGATGGCATTCAGGTATTTTGTTTAAATGTGCTATTTATACTAAATAAATATATACTAAAACCTTGCAGAATGTTAATTATTTTACCAAAATAAGAGGGAACATACAAAATGCATGTTATTTTTTAATTTAGTACTGACCTAAATAAGATATTTAATATAAAAGACGCTTACATATAGTCCACACGAGAAAATAACAGTTGAATTTGTAAAAATGACCCCATTCAAAAGTTTCTTTTTTTTGTTGTAACCTGAATGATCCGCAGCTGTGTTTTAAATTTTTTTGTGATAGTTGTTCATGAGTCCCTTGTTTGTCCTGAACAGTTAAACTGCCTGCTGTTCTTCAGGTCCCACAAATTCTTGGGGTTTTCAGCATTTTTGTGTATTTGAACCCTTTACAACAATGACTGTATGATTTTGAGATCCATCTTTTCACACTGAAGACAATTGAGTGACTCATGTGCAACTATTACAGAAGGTTCAAATACTCACTGATGCTTCAGAAGGAAACACAATGCAATAAGAGCCAGGGGTGTAAACTTTTGAACAGAATGAAGATATGTAATTTTTATTTTTATTTTTTCCAAATATCATATTTTTTCTGTAGATTCTTCAGAAACTACAGAGGATACTTATATGTTTCCCAGAAGACAAAATAAGTTAAATTAACTCCGGTCTTCAAATTAAAAAAGTTTTTTGAATTATTATTTTTGGTATTTTGGCCAAATAATTAAATAATGAACATTTTGCAGATTCTGCAAGGTGTATTTAAATTTTGAATTCAACTGTACATAATTATAATTGTACACATTGTTTGTTATTGTGCATTTTAGGTCTGGAACCCTTGATCTGGACTCGTGTTCAAAAGAGGGACCGATTCTCAAATGTGACAAATCCATGGCTGGAAATATACACTTCTTTATAGAAACAGTAAAGCCTAAAGACACAGTCGAGTGCTATCGCGTGCGCTGGGACGAGCTTGAGGAGCATCAGTTGGTGGAGCATGTCATGTCCTGCAGTGGATCTCACTGGTATGGTGGTGCAGAGACTCGGTTGCAACATTGGCCAATAGTAATAAAAGGACATCAAGCTCCTAAACCTTTCATTACAGGCGATATCCATTCAAATCATGAGGCATTTGGTGGCATCTTAGAGCGCTACTGGCTTTCTTCCAATGCCACTGCCATAAAAATTAACGATTCTGTTCCTTTTCACCTCGGCTGGGATGAAATGAACAAAACTCTGTGGTTTCAAGCTCGCTACAATGACAGCCCTTACAGGCCAGACCCTGATCATCCCCATCATGTGACGCTAAGCTATCGTGTATGTATCGGGCATGACGTCACCTCTATACACAAGTACATGGTGCGTCGATATTTCAACAAGCCCAATAAGGTTCCCTCAGAAGCTGTTTTCAGACAACCAATCTGGTCTACAAAAGCTCTAGAAGAAGTCAACCAAGAAAGGATTCTAAAATATGCATCTGATATCCAAAAAAATGGCTTCAACTGCAGTCACCTGGAGCTGTACGACACATATACTACTAACTATGGGGAGTTTGAGTTAGATCCCTTCAAATTCCACAATGCCTCAGCAATGTTTCAAAAACTAAGGGAAGATGGCTTCCAGGTAACCTTGTGGACTCATCCATTTGTCAACTATAATTCTGTTAATTTTGGTGTTGGAGTAGAACGAGGACTGTTTGTACGAGTGCCCGGTAGCCAGCTTCCCGCATTGGTACGTTGGTGGAACGGCATCGCTGGAATTTTGGATTTCACAAATCCAGAAGCTCGGGACTGGTATGCCTTGAATCTCCGCACTCTCAAGAACAAGTATGGAGTGGTGTCTTTTAAGTTTGACGCAGGAGAAACAAGCTACTTACCTCAGCAGTTCAGTACCTTTGTTCCTCTGCGGGATCCAAGTACCTTTACTCGGCGCTACACTGAGATGGCAATACCATTTAATGACCGTGCAGAGCTGCGGTCTGGCTATCAATCTCAAAACATCTCCTGCTTCTTCAGAATTATTGACCGTGACTCACTATGGGGATACACCCTAGGCCTCAAATCTATAATCCCAACTGTACTTACTATAAGCATTCTTGGCTACCAGTTTATTCTGCCAGACATAATAGGTGGAAGCACATACTCAAACCTCACTGGCCTTCCAGATCGTGAGCTGTACATCCGTTGGCTCGAGCTCTCAGCTTTCATGCCAGCCATGCAGTTCTCACTTCCACCATGGCACTATGATGATGAGGTTGTGAAGATCGCCAAGAAGTTCACTGCTCTTCACGAATCTCTTGTAGCTCCTCGGGTTCTGGAGCTTGCTGGGGAAGTGCTGTACACTGGGGATCCCATCATTCGCCCTCTTTGGTGGATCGCAACAGATGATGAGGCAGCTTACAAAATTGACTCTCAGTTCCTGATCGGGGATGACCTTCTGGTAGCCCCTGTACTTGAACCGGGCAAGCAAGAAAGAGATATATACCTTCCTGCAGGCAGATGGAGAAGTTACAAAGGAGAGTATTTCGACAAAGGTCCTGTATACCTTACTGATTATCCAGTGGACTTAGATGAAGTTGCTTACTTTGTCTGGTCAGGATAGTTTTGAGAATGTATGAGATGAGCCCTACGTCTGATCTGACCATGCCATAACTTATTTGTACAAACTTATGACTTTCAAACTAAATGAACTGTTTGTATACTACAACGGCGTTTTAGTGCCACGTCAAAAAATTTAAAAATGTACGATTATAAGTCGTAATATTTCGAGAATAAAGTTGAAATTACGAGAATAAAGTCAATATACTTCAAGAATAAAATCAAAATACTATGAGAATAAAGTCAAAATATTTTGAGAATAAATTTGAAATATTTTGAGAATAAAGTCTAAATAGTTCAAGAATAAAGTCAAAATAGTTAGAGAATAAGGTCAAAATAGTTCGAGAATAAAGTCGAAATAGTTCGAGAATAAAGTTGAAATGTTTTGAGAATTTAAATCATAGAAATGAAAGTTATATTTAGAGAGAGAGAGAGTATAGCCTATATTGCACATGCAAAGGCCTGGATTGAGAGCACCGGGAGAAGTTGCCAGGCCACCGGAATTTATTTGAGAATTTATTTTATTTGAGCGTCCGAGTGGAAACAGCTTAATATACAAGTATATAATATTTATTAACAGACTGAACAGGAACTTTTTATTCAGCTCACACACAGTCATGGGGACAGTATGCTTGGAAATAATATTTAATGTCTTCAATTGCATTTGTTATTTGTAATATAAAACATAGTGGAATACAAACAATGTGCCTTACGATAATGTGTTTTCAAGCTCTTTAATGTGGCGTGAAAGATCGCTGTATTCATGTGAATCAGTTCAATAAATTATACTGTTTTCTTTGTGAAAATCCCACCACCTACTCCACAAACACGCCTGTGTTTCATTTAATTAAAAACAACAATAAAACATTCTAAAGGTTGAAGTGGCCTCGTTATATATAACATAAGTTATATTGTTGTCTTTTCTGAGGTATATAAGTGACTATTCACAAGCTGTTTTATTCACGGTATAATACAGTAAATGACTGGACATACTATTTAACGTCTTCCAATCATTATTGGCAGCGCGCCAGCCACCCAGTAATCACAATAATTTTGTGCTTTGTTGCTTTTAATATAACACAGCTCAGCTTTCAAATTCGCAATAGGCTAGAATATACTCTCAAAATATTATAACTTTAATCTTGTAATTGCTACGAATTAATTCTCGTCATTTTGACTTTATTCTTGTAGTTTTATCTTTATTCTTGAAATATGACTTTAATCTCGTAATCTTAATTTTTTTTTAACGTGGCACTAAAACACCGTCATAGAATAATAGCATCAGCAAGGTTTATGTTGTAGTTTATCCATATGTTATATTGCATAAGTCTCCAGAAAGAGGCTCCTCAGAAAATTGGCCACCTACCTGTCAAAGTTTAATAAAGACCTGTGAATTGTGAAAAGGGGCCATTTGTTGGAATGTGCAAACCAAAAAGCACATTATTTATTTATGACATATTTTTGTGAAGTTTATAAATGTAGTTTACTTGTCGTTGTTTGTTTCCATAGTGTCAAAATCATATAGAAATAAGCAACTGCCTTACTTGAATGTACAATGAAGGATGCAACTAATTTAAAGGGAATATTTTCTGTGGTTTTATAGCATTTGTTTATTCACTGAAGTACACTTATAATGTGTCAGTTAAGATTTCTTGCTCCATTATTAACTTTTTATATTGACATTTTGCCACCCTCAGCTTAACTCATAAAACATAATACCAATTATATATTAAAAGTTTAGACCTATTTATGTTAACATGCAGACACGTGTCAAATTGTGAACATAAAATAATTGTTAATTTATTGGGCAATAAATTATAAGCCTGGGAAAAGCTGTGCTTGTTTTTATATTATTTTTGTAATACAGATGAAATTGTAAAGTTTCTGTTTTGTTCTGTTTTGTTTAACTGCGTTTGTATACACTAAAAGATCTTAAAACATGTATTGTTATGTTGGATGTTCTGTTGAAATCGTTTACTTTTTTTGTTTGTTTGAGTGCTTCTTTTAAGAACTTTGAATGTGCCACCCAAAATGATGGACCTCTTTTCCCCATCTGGGGAATTAGCTCAAATGGTAGAGCGCTCGCTGCACAAAAGAAGGAGCTCAATCTTTGAGCCCCCCCTCGCAAGCGAAAAAGACGCGAAAACGCAAATGTGCCGACAAGTTTCCCCTGCAACAATATTCGGGCTATATTCCAGTGCGGTATGGAGGAGTTTTAGCTACATGTGAAACACGTCACCCTCGGCGGGCTGGATTCGAACCCGCGGTCTGCGCGACTGAGTCGAAGTCCCATTCTGAATCAAATGATTCGCGATACGCGATTCGAAACAGTGAATCATCACGTTGACAGTTTCCGTCGTATTAAAAACATACCCCATCCCCACCTGCTTTTTTTTTTTTTTTTTTACAAATCTTGCCCTAGACATAACATTATATTGATTGATATTTATTTATTCGTGTATGTTATTTTAAAAAAGGCATATTACATGTTTATGTTTATGGTTAAATACGCGATCCGATTGGAGCGAATCGTCACGTTGACAGTTTCCGTCGTATTAAAACACGCCCCATCCCCACCTGCTTTTTTCACAAATCGCTCCCTAGACATATCAAAAGGCTATTTGAGATGAGCAAAACCTGTGCAGAATCGATCACCGGTGATCAGCGCAATCTGCATGCCGGTTAGAAAAGTGTCCGAGTTACGTCCGACTTGCTCTGACATCATGCTGACGTTTGCCAAAAAACTTTTGCGATGAAGAGGCGGCTGTGTCGGATTGCGCAGTCGGGCGCAGTAGCTCTCCACCGACTGCGCTGACCAAAAGCACGATGGGAAACGACTGGCTGACGACACAGCTTAATGCTCATTGGTTCAAACAACTGTGATGTTAATCTAATATTTATGCATGAATATTCCCAAACACTATGACAGTGTGTGATATGTTGTGTTTGTATTAAAGTGGATTATAAAAAAAAAATAAAAAAAAAAGGATTATAAATACGCCTTTCGTATGGAATTAAATAGCAGGCACTTTGAGTGTCTTGTATCGTATTTATTTTCATATAAAAGCAACAGAACTGAAATTATATCATGTTTATCAACAACACAGCACGTGAGTGTGAATAACGCGATATCCTCCTTTGATCTCGTAGGTTATCTGTTCCGCTTCCAGAGCTCAGAACTGTCCGTCTTGACTGAACTTATTTCACTCCTCCCTTCACTGCAGCCGCCTACTCTCGCCTACATTTCAGGCGAGGCTAGGCGCATCTTAAACAAGCCTAATATGTTCATTGATATTTATTATTTTATGTAGATTATTTTTTTAAATGCGTATAATATATATTTATGGTTAAATAAAATGAATAAAACTGTTTCAGTAGTTGATTTATATTTATCATTTTGTTTATATTATTTTTAAAAGGCATATGTTTAGGTTTAAATTAATGAATAAGAATGTTTCGGTAGTAGATTGATATTTATTATTTTGTGTATATTATTTTTAAAAGGCACATTACGTTTATGGTTAAATACGCGATCTGATTGGAGCGAATTGTCACGTTGACAGTTTCCGTCGTATTAAAACACACCCCCATCCCCACCTGCTTTTTTCACAAATCGCGCCCTAGACATATCAATATGTTCATTGATATTTATTATTTCGTGTAGATTATTTTTTTTAAATGTATATGATATACAGTATGTTTATGGTTAAATAAAATGAATTAAAATGTTTCAGTAGTTGATTGATATTTATTATTTTGTTTATACATGTTTATGTTTAAATTAATGAATAAAATGTTTCCTCAAAGATTCGTTTTTTGTGTATGTGGGGATATGATTTGATGGATATCATTTATCAGATTTAATTTATCTGATCAAAAGACAGTTTAAATGTTCAAATGTAAAATGTGTAATTAAAATGAACATAATATACATACACATAATATATACAGAAAAAATATAATTTATTGAGGAGGAGACAGTATTGACGGGTATACAGGACAATGTGAAAAAATGGGCCCATGTAATATTTACAAAATATATACAGAAAAGACATATTTATTATATTTATTGAGGAGGATACCAAACAATATGAAAGAGTGGGCCCATGTAATAAAAACTAAATATATACAGTAAAAGATATTTATTAAGGAAGATACCAGAAACTATGAACAAATAACGATATTCAATTATATTTAATAATGAAGTAAACCTTAGCCTTACCTATCGCAAAGATGACAATAATAAATGGTCGCGGCGATTAGTCAAAAGTCAGCGACAGGAGAGAAAATCGATTGATCAAAAGTAATCCCTGGAGAGAAAATTGATTGATCAAAAGTAAGCCCCGGAGAGAAATGCGATTGGTCAAAAGTAAGTCCCGGAGAGAACGCGATTGGCTCATGTGGGCTTACTTTGGCTCAATCGATGGGATGCAGTAGGCGCAAAGGCTTGGGCCTGCTTAGCTTCACTGAGCAACCAGGCTCTGGCTACTGCATGCAACAGTTAAACTTTGTCTCTGCGCCTTAAGAAAGCTGATCTGATCTAATAGAGGGGTAGTGCATCCTGCCAGGCTGAATGCGGCCAGCAGAATGAGCTACCATCTCTATAAATTAGGTCAAATTCATGATTGAGGAAGGAGATTTCATGAACACAGAAGGTCAGGAGGGCAGTTTAATGCCTGATCCCAAGGATGCTCCTTTTTACAAGGTCCAGTTTAAGGATCCATTAAAAAGTCGCTATTTTTCATAATCCGAAGTTTTGGAACCACACAGTACATGTCAGGTATCGAGCACCCCCTGCTGGCTGGATAAAAACTGCCTCCAGCAGCAAACTAGTTTTCCACAAAGGGTCTCCCATCCACATATTGACTTAAGCTTGAGCCTGCTTAGCTTCAGTGAGCAACCAGACTCTGGCTGCTGCGTTCAACAATTGAACTTGTTCACTGGGCCTTAACAAAGCTGATCTGATCTAACAGAGGGGTAGCGTATCCTGCCAGGCTCAATGTGGCCGGCAGAATGCGCTACCACCCCTATAAATGAGGTCAAATTCATGATTGAGGAAGGTGATTTCACCCCCTGCTGGCCGGACTGAAACTACCTCAAGCAGCAAACTAGATTTTCAGAAAAGTAGCGCTTCCAGACCGGCTCAATACAGCTGGCAGAATGCGCTACCACCTCAATGAATGATATCAATTTCATAATTAAGGTGCGGAATTCATGACCGAAGAAGTTCAGGAGGCCAGTTTGATGCCTCATCGGACGGATGCTCCTTTTTACAGGGGCCGGTTTAAGGCTTAATTAAAAAGTCGCTATTTTTCACAGTATAAAGTTTTGGACCCACACAGTACATGTCAAGGAACGAGCACCCCCTGCTGGCTGGACTAAAACTACCTCCAGGAGCAAACTAAATTTTCCACAAAGGGTCTCCCATCCACATACGGACCAGGCTGGGGCTTGCTTAGCTTCAGTGAGCAACTAGACTCTGGCTGCTGCATGCAACATTTGAACTTGATCTGTGCGCCTTAAGAAAGCTCATCTGAGAGGTAGCGCATCCTGCCAGGCTCAATGCGCTACCACCCCTATAAATTAGGTCAAATTTATAATTGAGAAAGAGGATTTCACCCCCTGCTGGCCAGACTGAAACTACCTCCAGGAACAAACTAAGTTTTCCACAAAGGGTCTCCCATTCGCATACGGACCAGGCTTGGGCCTGCTTAGTTTCAGTGAGCAACTAGACTCTGGCTGCTGCATGCAACATTTGAATTTGTTTTCTGTGCCTTAAGAAAGCTGATCTGATCTAATAGAGGGGTAGCGCATCCTGCCAGGCTGAATGCAGTCAGCAGAATGCGCTACCACCTCTGTAAATCAGGTCAAATTCATGATTGAGGAAGGAGATTTTATAAACACAGAAGGTCAGGAGGCCAGTTTAATGCCTCATCCAAAGGATGGTCCTTTTTACAGGGTCCAGTTTAAGGCTTAATTTAAAATTGTTATTTTTCACAGTCTGAAGTTTTGGACCCACACAGTACATGTCAGGAAACGAGCACCCCCTGCTGGCTGGACTAAAACTACCTCCAGGAGCAAACTAGATTTCCACAAAGGGTCTCCCATCCGCATACTTAGCTTCAGTGAGCAACTAGACTTTGGCTGCTGCATGCAACATTTGAATTTGGCCCGAATGCAGCCGGCAGAATGCGCTACCATCTCTATATATTAGGTCAAATTCATGATTGAGGAAGGAGATTTCATGAACTCTGAAGTTCAGGAGGGCAGTTTATTGCCTGATCCCAAGGATGCTCCTTTTTACAGGGTCCAGTTTAAGGATCCAGTCAAAAGTCGCTATTTTTCATAATCCGAAGATTTGGAACCACACAGTACATGTCAGTTATCGAGCACCCCGTGCTGGCTGGATAAAAACTACCTCCAGCAGCAAACTAGCTTTCCACAAAGGGTCTCCCATCCACATATTGACAAAGCTTGAGCCTGCTTAGCTTCAGTGAGCCAGCAGACTCTGGCTACTGCATTGAACCATTGAACTACTTCACTGGGCTTTAAGAAAGCTGATCTGATCTAACAGAGGGGTAGCGTATCCTGCCAGGCTCAATGTGGCCGGCAGAATGCGCTACCACCTCAATGAATGATATCAAATTCATAATTAAGGTGCGGAATTCATGACCACAGAAGGTCAGGAGGCCAGTTTGATGCCTCATCGGACGGATGCTCCTTTTTACAGGGGCCGGTTTAAGGCTTAATTAAAAAGTCGCTATTTTTCACAGTCCGAAGTTTTGGACCCACACAGTACATGTCAGGGAACGAACACCCCCTGCTGGTTGGACTAAAACTACCTCCTCGAGCAAACTAGATTTCCACAAAGGGTTTTCCATCCGCATACTGACCAGGCTTGGGCCTGCTTAGGTTCATTGAGCAACCAGACTCTGGCTACTGCATTGAACAATTGAATTTTTTCACTGAGCCTTAAGAAAGCTGATCTGATCTAACAGAGGGGTAGCGTATCCTGCCAGGCTCAATGTGGCCGGCAGAATGCGCTACCACCCCTATAAATGAGGTCAAATTCATGATTGAGGAAGGTGATTTCACCCCCTGCTGGCCGGACTGAAACTACCTCAAGCAGCAAACTAGATTTTCAGAAAAGTAGCGCTTCCAGACCGGCTCAATACAGCTGGCAGAATGCGCTACCACCTCAATGAATGATATCAAATTCATAATTAAGGTGCGGAATTCATGACCGAAGAAGGTCAGAAGGCCAGTTTGATGCCGCATCGGACGGATTCATGTCAAATTCATGATTGAGGAATGGGATTTTATGAACACAGAAGGCCAGGAGGCCAGTTTAATGCCTCATCCAAGGAATGCTCCTTTTTACAGGGGCCGGTTTAAGGCTTAATTAAAAAGTCGCTATTTTTCACAGTCTGAAGTTTTGGACCCACACAGTACATGTCAGGGAACGAGCACCCCCTGCTGGCTGGACTAAAAGTTCTCTGGGTCTTGGATACACGTAACGTGCTTCCGCTGTTCTTTCCATATCTGCTGGATCCGTTCGTGGTCCAAAAATCATTTCAGGTTTGCATAAAGTATTTCAACATTGCATCAACTACTGATAAACACATTTATTTTCATTTGAATTATCACACTGTAGATATTTTTAACCACCTTTAACAAAGGCTTTTGTCTTTCAAACACATTATAATGCACAAATTTTAACTAATATATTTACTTAACATACTTAAAATGAATATTTTAATTATTATCACTTTTCATGTTCATTGGTTCTCTGATGAGGTTATGGTCACATGACATGCAGGTAAACAAATAAAATATTTCATTTTTAGTGCATTTTTTTAAATTGATTTTAAAATGATTTACTTCAATTTATTATTTATATAGTGTTGTTAATAACAACAAATGCAATCTATTTTCTTATTCTTTACCTTTTTATGTCAAAATGGTACAAGATTATCCTGTTTAAATCTGTGATAAACAAGTTAGGTCAAAAGTAATCTAAAAGTAACGTAAAAAGTAGTCTGATTAACTTATATTACCTAAAATGTGTAATGTAACTGTTAATGGGTTACGTATCGAACTACAATTTTTGTCATGTAACTTGGAATTAGTAACGAATTAAAGTCATTACAGTTACAGTAAGTAAGCTACCCAGCTCTCTATACAAGTAAATAAATAAGTATTTTCTTCTTCTTCACAATACACACATCATTGTTGATAGCAATGTAGCTTAATTTGATTTGAACTTATCTGATCAGTAGCGACATGTTTTGTTCTATCATTTCAAAAGTTACAGGCTCAAAGATACTTAAGAAAACGTGTGCTATACATGCTAACGTATACATTGGCACGTTCTATTTTCCAAAAATACACACTATTTATGAACAAATAATGATATTCAATTGTACTTAACAATGAAGTAAACAGCCTTACCTATCGCAAAGATGACAATAATAAACGGTCGCAGTGATTGGTCAAAAGTCAGCGACAGGCGAGAAAATCGATTAGTCAAAAGTAAGCCCCGGACATAAACGCGATTGGTCAAAAGTAAGCCCTGGGGAGAAACGCGATTGGTCAAAAGGAAGCCACAGGAGAGAACGCAATTGGCTCATGTGGGCTTACTTTGGCTTAATCGGTGGGATGCAGTAGGCGCAAGCAAGAGGTAGCGGGATCGATGCCCGCATTCTCCAAGCGTTTCTATTTATACACCACATTCTAATTATGGATTCTAAACATGGAACCTCTTGTGAGCTGAGGTTTGCCCATTAGAGTGTGGAATAAAAGCCACTCCTCCGGAAAATAATAGTAGAGAGGTTTGTTTAACCCTACTTACCCCTTAAAACCCTAGAAGTTGTATGCCATGTTAGTAGTATCATATGGTTCAGCTTCTTCAAATTGAACCAACATAAATCTAAAGAAGCATTTATCAGTTTTGATGCAAGCAAGAGTAATTCAATTTAAAGCCCAGAGTGCTAACTATAAATACATAGGACGTTAATATATTTTTAGAAGAAAGTGTAGTAGCTATTGTGTATGTTTCGGGCATGACGTCACTTCTATACACAAGTACATGTTATACAAGTACATGTTCTGTTGTTATTTCAACAAGCCCAATAAGCCCACAGAAGGTGTTTTTGCCTTTGTGATGTGAAGTCAACCCCTTCTAGAGAAATATGCATCTGATATCCAAAAAAATGGCTTCAACTGCAGTTACCTATTGTCACACACAGACGAAGACAGAGACGGAGGGAAGTATAATATAAAAGTGGTAAGTTTATTTGAACAGCAGGTAAGTAGCAAACAGCAATATGGTTGGTTGTAACGAAGGGTAATCTTATCTGAACAGTCCTTGTGCACAGGTAGCAATGTCCGTGGAAACAGATGGGAGAATCAGCGTCCATAGGGATAGAGGAGAACCAGGGAGTGCAATCTGTAGACCAGACGATGAGTGAGTGAGCGGACTGGGTATATATAGGGTGTGGTAAGTGAAGTCAGGTGAGTGAGATCAGAAGTTAGGTGATCCGGAACGAGTGGGTGGTTCTTCAGAGGGTGTGTCCAGTGTGGGTGACTGGGGTGATACTCTGACACCTATCGCTGTACGACATGTATACTAGTGGCTATGGGGAGTTAGGTCCAATCAAGTTTCCCAAAGCCTCAGCCATGTTTTATAAACTAAGGGAAGATGGCTTGTGACCACCTTGTGGACTCCATTTGTCAACTATAATTCTGTCAATTTTGGTGATAGAGTAGAATGAGGACAATTCTAGAGGTTCAAAGACCTCTTGAATTGTAAAAAAGGGCCATGTTGGAATGTGTAAAGCAAAAATCGTCTTTACTGGAATAAAGTTACAGGAGTGGCTTTGTAAAATATAAGCACATTTTCAGTTTAACAGAAAACTAATGATGAAGCATGATGATCTTATTTTGTATGTTATTTATGACATTTTTGTGACACGTTTTTTTGAAGTTTGTACATGTAATATACTTATCTTTTTGTTTGTTTCCCATAGTGTCAACATTCTTATAGAAATGTATAGCAACCACCTTACTTAAATGTACAATGAAAATGCAACTAATTTAAATTTTTCTTTGTGCACAAAAAGTTTTCTCATGGCTTCAATGGTGCAATCGAACCACTGATGTCACATGGATTATTTTATCAATGTCCTTACTACCTTTGTCCTTGAACGTGGTAGTTGCGTTGCTGTCTATGCAGGGTCAGAAAGCTCTCGGATTTGATCAGAAATATCTTAATATGTGTTCTGAAGATTAATGAAGGTCTTAGGGGTTTGGAACATTATGAGGGTAATTAATGACAGAATTTTCATTTTTTGGTGAGTGAGTGACCCAAAACGATGGCCCTCTTTTCTCCACATGGGGAATTAGCTCAAATGGTAGAGCGCTCGCTTAGCATGCGAGAGGTAGCGGGATCGATGCCCGCATTCTCCAAGCATTTCTATTTATACACCATATTCTAATTATATATTCTGTGCCATTACAGTACAACTGGAATGCCTACACAACCTTTTGAGGCTTGTTGGTGCTGAAAAAGCTCTTCAGTTTGGGTCCGGCTCACATGTGGTGCCAAAACACCAACATAGGTCCCACGGAGATTTGAACTCGGATCGCTGGATTCAGAGTCCTGAGTGCTAACCATTACACCATGGAACCTCTGGTGAGCTGCGGGTTGCCCGTTAGAGTGTGGAATAAAAGCCACTCCCCCGGAACATAATGGTGGAGGGGTGGTAGAGGGGTTTGTGTTTAACACTACATCCCCCTTAAAACTCTAGAAGTTGTATACCATGTTAGTAGTATCACATGGTTTAGCTTCTTCAAATTGAATCAACACAAATCTAAAGAAGCTTCCACCAGTTTTGACGCAAGCAAGAGTAATTCAATTTAAAGCCCAGAGTGCTAACTATAAATACATAGGATGTTAATATATTTGTAGAAGAGGACAGCGTAGTGGCTGTCGTTTATGTTTCGGGCATGACATCACTTCTATACACAAGTACATGTTATACAAGTACATGTTCCGTTGTTAGCCCAATAAGTCTACAAAAGGTGTTTTCAGACAACCAATCTAGTCTACAAAAGCTCCAGAAGAAGTCAACCAAGAAAGAATTCTGAAATATGCATCTGATATCCAAAAAAATGGCTTCAACTGCAGTCACCTAGAGCTGTACGACATGTACTAGTGGCTATAAGGAGTTAGAGCCAATTAAGTTTCCCAACACCTCAGCCATGTTTAAAAAACTAAGGGAAGATGGCTTCCAGGTAACCTTGTGGACTCATCCAATCGTTAACTATAATTCTGTCAATTTTGGTGAATTTTCATTTTTTGGTAAGTGAGCAACCCAAAATAATAGACCTCTTTCATCCACATGGGGAATTAGCTCAAATGGTAGAGCGTTCGCTTAGCATGCGAGAGGTAGCAGGATCAATACCCGCATTCTCCAAGCGTTTCTATTTATACACCATACTCTAAATATGGATTCTAAACATGGAACCTCTTGTGAGCTGAGGTTTGCCCATTAGAGTGTGGAATAAAAGCCACTCCTCCGGAACATAATAGTAGAGGGGTTTGTGTTTAATCCTACTTACCCCTTAAAACTCTAGAAGTTGTATACCATGTTAGTAGTATCACATGGTTCAGCTTCTTCAAATTGAACCAACACAAGTCTAAAGAAGCATTTATCAGTTTTGACGCAAGCAAGGATAATTCAATTTAAAGCCCAGAGTGCTAACTATAAATACATAGGACGTTAATGTATTTTTAGAAGAAGACAGCGCAGTGGCTGTCGTGTATGTTTCGGGCATGACGTCACTTCTATACACAAGTACATGTTCTGTTGTTATTTCAACAAGCCCAATAAGCCCACAGAAGGTGTTTTTTGCCTTTATTGTGATAGACCACAATCTGGTCTACAAAAGCTCTAGAACAAGTCAACCTCTTCTAGAGAAATATGCATCTGATATCCAAAAAATGGCTTCAACTGCAGTTACCTATCGCTGTACGACATGTATACTAGTGGCTATGGGGAGTTAGGTCCAATCAAGTGTCCCAAAGCCTCAGCCATGTTTTAAAAACAAAGGGAAGATGGCTTCCAAGTAATCTTGTGGACTCATCCATTTGTCAACCATAATTGTCAATTTTGGTGATAGAGTAGAATGAGGACAATTCTAGAGGTTCAAAGACCTCTTGAATTGTAAAAAGGGGTCATGTTGGAATGTGTAAAGCAAAAATCGTCTTTACTGGAATAAAGTTACAGGAGTGGCTTTGTAAAATATCAGCACATTTTCAGTTTAACAGAAAACTAATGATGAAGCATGATGAACTTATTTTGTATGTTATTTATGACATTTTTTGGGACATGTTTTTGTGAAGTTTGTACATGTAATATACTTATCTTGTTATTTGTTTCCCGTAGTGTCAAAATTCTTATAGAAATGTATAGCAACCACCTTATTTAAATGTTCAATGAAAGATGCAACTAATTTAAAGTTTTCTTTGTGCACAAAAAGTTTTCTCATGGCTTCAATGGTGTAATTGAACCACTGATGTCACATGGATTATTTTATCAATGTCCTTACTACCTTTGTCCTTGAATGTGGTAGTTGCGTTGCTGTCTATGCAGGGTCAGAGAGCTCTCGGATTTGATCAGAAATATCTTAATATTTGTTCTGAAGATTAATGAAGGTCTTAGGGGTTTGGAACATTATGAGGGTAATTAATGACAGAATTTTCATTTTTTGGTGAGTGAGTGACCCAAAAACGATGGCCCTCTTTTCTCCACACGGGGAATTAGCTCAAATGGTAGAGCGCTCGCTTAGCATGCGAGAGGTAGCGGGATCGATGCCCGCATTCTCCAAGCGTTTCTATTATACACCATATTCTAATTATATATTCTGTGCCATTACAGTACAAATGGAATCCCTACACAACCTTTTGAGGCTTGTTGGTGCCAAGAAAAGCTCTTCAGTTTGGGTCCTGCTCACATGTGGTGCCAAAACCACCAAAGGTCCCACCGAGATTTGAACTCGGATCGCTGGATTCAGAGTCCAGAGTGCTAACCATTACACCATGGAACCTCCTGGGGGCTGTGGTTTACCCACTAGGCTGTGGAATAAAAGCCACTCCCCTGAAACATAAAAGAGGAGAGGTGATAGGGGGTTTGGTGTTTAAGCCTATTTTCCCCTTAAAGCTGTACAGGTTGTATACTATGTCAGTAGTACCACATGGTTCAGCTTCAAATTTAATAAATCTAAATCTAAAAAAGCCTTCATCAGTTTTCTTGACGCAAGCAAGGATAATTTGATTTGAAAAGTCTAGTGTGCTATGTATAAACGCATAGAAACGTAATATATTTTTAGAAGAGGACAGCGTAGTGGCTGTAGAAAGAAGAGCAGTTTGTCAAGAACAGCTGTCTGATCGAAAGCCTCTATCAATTCCTATCTGGCTAAACATGTTATTGAATCAGGGATTGTTAGATTTTTAGGCTTATTTACTCCTAAACTAAACTGTTCTAGGGTAAATTTACCGAAAATCCTGGGTTGGTTTTAACACCAACGTTCAATATGACAGATTAAGACAAAACTAAACAACAGAGCCAATGTGAGCACCTGATGGCTACTTTAGTCACAAACCTCACTTCTTACACGTAAATCTTTTGCTTGTGAAATCTGAAGTGCATAAACTTCTCCCTAACCAGTTCACAGCAGTGACAGAAAATAATCTTTTCCAACAAGTTTAAAGTGTTTTTTACCCTTTATGATATATATTTTTTTACCTTTATAAAGCCATTTTTGTTTAGAAGTGTGCATTATCTTTTGTGTCAAATTCTTATATTCTTATAAATTCTTAGTCAATTAGAATAATAAGACATTTTAGCCTGTTACCAAACAAATACAATCATTATCAACAAAATACCTGCACCTAAGTTGGCATTTAGATGTATTTATACACTCTTTAATTCAGGACATGAATGGATTTAACCTGCAGTTATAAAAGCAGAAATAATGTTTTGATATTTTAATCCTAAAACATTGAATACTGGTATTTGAAATTACATATATAAAAAAAAGGTACTTTAAATGTGAAATTAAAACCGCCAGTAGGTGGCAACAAGTCACTGTTACTAACTCATTGCGATTAAATTGAATCATTTAAACAGTTGATTTATTCAGGAACGAAACACTGTAATGTTTTGCTAGCGAAATTGAGCAAAAACAGGCAATATGGTGTCTAAAAAGCACGTCTCTTAATATTAAGTTCTAGTTTATTGAACTGTCAAAAAATGACACTGTGTGATATTAACTATACTAAATGAAATAAATAAACATTTTCTGCCCCAATATCTTGAATTTTGGGATCATTCTAAATGCATTTTATTAGACTGAATCATGCAGTGAAAGAACACATTCTAAATGAACACACACAGTCAGTCTAGGTCAGTGGTTCTCAAAGTGGGGGGCGAGCCCGCCAGGGGGGGCGCACGAGTATTGCAGGGGGGGCGCGGGCCATCAGCAGAAAATAAATATAAAAACGTAAACAGCCAAAGGACGTAACGAATGGGAGATGGATCGGTGTGTGAAAGAAAACCATAGATGAATTCGCACAGACCCAGGCAGGTGCTGGTCATTCAAAAGCTCAATGCAGGGCTTCAAAGTTAAAATTATTTGCAACTTTGTCGCGTCCAGCAGAGATGTCACTGACACTGCGCTCCGCTGAACTGCGGCATTCTAGCGCCTCAGTCTCGGTATACTGTACAAATCGGCATACATTCACAAATGATAACTCAGCGGCTCAGTTCAGCTCATGCAGGGGCGTAATTTCCACTTGGGGCTTTTCAAAATCCTGTTTGTGTCCTCCCACTTTCAAATGGTTTTGTAAAAGTAATGTCTTGTATTGTAGAATGCACGCTCAGCGCCGCTGATTCGCGCGATCCTTAAAACGAAACCAAAAGTAAAACGCGCAAGCGCATTCAAAAGCAATTTTAATACCCCACGTTTACAGAGCGAATACCCAATGCGCGCAAATTAGGCTACATAACATATCTAGGCTGTTATTAGTATGTGGGCTATGATAAGTTGTATAGTTGTCTATAGCTCTGTATCATGGTGGGAAAATTCGGTCTATTTGCACTTTGAATATTGAAAGAGTAGCCTACCTACTTTGATTATGGCTGCATTTATTGTCTATAGGACTAAGAAAGAACTGTGTTGTTTATTTTTTTGTTATTTATACTGTAGATTCTTTAAAAATGCAGTGGCTGCCTCTAATTTAAATGGCTGTACTTATAATAGAGAAAATAAACATCTTGTTCATGTACTCATATTTTCATTAATTCCTGTCCCTTGTTTAAGGCGTAAAATAAATATATAAAAAAAGGCTTTCAGAATCAGCCCATTTGCTTGTAAAACATCTGCAATCAGAATCAGCCATAAAGAATCAAGTCCGGCACATTAATAAAAATAAATTGGGTGCTCCTATATTTTTTTGGTACTCCTAACTTTTTGAAGTTGGGAGCACCAGTGCTACCAAGTAAAAAAGTTCATTTCAAGCCCTGCTATGCCTTAGGACAGCATGAAACCTACAAAATAAAAAAATAAAAAAATAAATAAATAAAATAACATAGAGAATTATAATAATAACAGTTATTCTCCCTGTGCTATTTTTTTATATTTCAAGTGTTACATGTGTTTTTCTCCTGTAGCTTTTTTTTTTTTTAACTAAGAAAGCATTCATTTTTCATTAAGTTTAGTAAAATCATTTATTAGTCTTAGGTGGGATAGGTATTTTTTTGGGGGGGCGCCTGATTTTTTAAAAGGTTTAAAGGGGGGCGCAACCAAAAAAGTTTGAGAACCACTGGTCTAGGTAGTGTTTAAGCACTCATAAACTTACAATAAGGGAATTCGAAGGATCTGCCAAAACTCCAGGGTTTCAGCCTATTCTGAACGCTTCTGATTAGCCACTGCATTCCTAAACACAACAGAATCGTGTGTGATTGGTTATGAGTAAGGCTGTAAAAAATACAATATAATGTAATTTAAGCAGGTCTAGATTTAATAGAGCAACCAAATCTTTTCATTTAATTTTAATTTTCACTAGTTTCATGTTTCAAGTATTATAGTTTTATTGAAAAACCAGAGGACCCCCCAAGTATATATTTTTTGGGTATTATGGGGAGGTCCCCCCTCAATTTGAAAACTGATTTTAACTCTTAAGATATTCCATTTATTTTCCTAATGTCTTTAAGGCAGTGGTGATGACTGAGAACATGTATCACTGAAAGTAAGTTTTGCTGCATTTTATGTATTTTTCAAAATGCATGGCATACAACATACTAATTTTGATAATTCAGGTCATTTAACTGTATTATAGTGTTGTGCATATATGTATAGTGTTTGTATTCCACATGTAAAAAGCTTTAATACATTTTATGTTTTTACATCCACTTATGTCTGTGAACTGTGAATACTTAAAAAAAGCTAATTCTCATATTAGCCCTCCAATATAAACTTTTTAATTTGAAACTATTTAATTCCTAAAGCATGTGCTGTTTCATTGGATGTGAAAAAAACATCAGTTTTTTGGGAGCACACCTTCATCTCCCTGAATGTGCAACCCCAAAATGACACAACTCTTTTCCCCCACATGGGGAATTAGCTCAAATGGTAGAGCGCTCGCTTAGCATGCGAGAGGTAGCGGGATCGATGCCCGCATTCTCCAAGCATTCTATTTTTATTTATAATACAGCATATCCTATTTATAATAGCTGGGGCTTTTAACTGCTAATTTTAACCTGTGAGAAACTTTTCTGGTCAATAGCGATACTGACAAGGATCAGTGCACATTTACTGAGAATTTCAGGCAGCTGACAAAGACCAGTGCACATGTCAACTACAGCCCCCCAAAAAGGGTGCAATTAAACTGAACTACCACCAGATGGCACTTCTGCCACATATTAACACACCAAATCTAATATTAGCAGGTAACTACCCATCCTCCATACATTTTTATTAATTGTACTGCAGCTTAAAGCTCAAACAATAGAAGTTTTTAAAATTGTGATCATATTGACTTTTGTCTTAAAAATATCTTGGCTGTGGTTATGGTTACGCTGTTTACACTTATTTTTAGGTTTAAAGGTTTTAATGAGAGTAAATCCATACAAAAAGATGGGGATACACATGGCAGATGAAGAAAGAAGAGAAAACCCAACAAGTTTGTATTTTTAATGCTCAATCCCTCCCAAATCCCTCCATTGTGCATGATGCAGCATGGATTTTAAGATTTTACAAAGTTTCTTCCCCAATGTATTCCCCAATTATCTCTTTGTAGTTTTGTCTTATGTAAATAAAAATGTTCCAAATAATTACTCAGTTTCAATACAAGAATGTAGTCAGCCGCGCTTCGCTTGTTTTTTTTTTTCACATGTGTGAAAGCACAAGCTGCCAAACTATGATAGACAGGTTGTCTGTAAATGGTGTACAATGTCTTTCCATCTCTTTTCAATCCCTTTTTCCTTCACAACAAACATCAAATACAAATATTACGCATATTCCATACAATCTTTCCTTTTAAAACACCATAATTCGTACACGTTACACAGATAGCGTCTCTTAGCCCATGCTGATAAAACATCTAGGTTTGTATGGCCCCTGCTCTGTGCATTTGAAAAGCTCCCCTCTTGCTGGAGAACAAAGAGAAAGCTGACCAATCTCATCTAGCTTCACAAAGCGGAAACAAAAGGACACAAAACAAGAGCTTTGACCAACCCCAACACGGCAGCAAATATTTCAGCTTCCTGGTGCCAAGTGTACGGTTCACTGTCCGGTCACATGAATCTGTCAGTTTAGCACGTCTAAAGCAGCAATCAGCACCTCGCTCCTGTGTGGATGCCACAGCTCGAGGCCCCAAACATTGCCTGGCTCATTATTCCCCGTGGAAGGTCACGGCCCTGCCCGTCAGACCGGAACTTGCTCACTAATTAAGCACGCTGTTTTGGCACTGGACGTGTCATGTCTGTAGGGCGCTTTATTGGGATTAAGGCTGCTCATGTTCACTTTTCATAAACGGGCAGCTGAGCAGATTTACACAAGGGCCTCCTTTCTTAAAACGAGTGGAATCTTAAACCCCTGTTATATTCTACAAAGCATAAGCCAAGTATGATGCCGGTTGCTTTAAACGCTGTCATGCTGAAAAGACACAGTCTAGTGTTATAGCGCAGATCTGTTGACGATGCTCCGCCACACAGGGAGAAACACGAGGGAAGAGATGTTTCTCTTGTTAGAGGCACACAATGTCTGGTGTGATGTGCCCCTCGAATCCCCTAGCATCTGGAAATGTATCCTGTTATTGATTCCATCTCCTCTCTCTCTGCAGCTGCGCACAAGCGAGACCTGCCAATTATGTAGGCCCACAAGCTTGGCCTAGTTAGTACAGTGCAGGTTACAGAGCTATTGAGACTGAATAATACATTCTAAGACTGTTGTACAGACAATAATAAGTGTATTGCGTGCCACAATATGTCATATTCATATGTAGACTAGCCTGATATATTACAAACAATGTTTTAGATCATTAAAAGGATTCTGTTATCATTTACTCTCTTCAAAATTTCCAAAATTTCCATACAATGAAAGTCAATGGGGTTCAATACAACATTTTGAATGACATGAGACTGACTAATTGATGACATAATTGTTATTTCTGGATGAACTATCCCTTTATGTGCTAATTTAGTATGACTATTATTATCCACTTCAGTGAGCGCAACCATTTGAAAATGTTATGGGTTTCTGGTCTCATCCATGTCATATTATAGCTGTACAAAACAGCTTGTTTTGCTTGATATTGCAAATTATTGTGCGGAACCCAGCCAAAAAAAATGTGTATTTTGCCCCCAAATACCTATAAATTTTTAGCTTTAAGTATCAATTGGGCAGGTTTTGTTGTGAAAACCTGGCAACCCTGCCTATAGCGGCCAATTAACTGGAAGTCTCACCCATAATCTTACTTCCAAAATAAGGTCGATACTATTACGGTTTTGATTTTTATTTTATATTAGCGTTTGTTTTTATATTTTCGATTTGCTGATGTGTTTTGTCATTTTTATTAGTTTTTGCTATTTTGATAATATTTAGTTGTTGTTTTTTTTTGCTTTAATCTTAGTTTTGTAGAAGGTTTGCACTTACATCAGGATTTGCTCAGTTACCTGGATGCACAGCCAGACTCAGATGTAAACAACAGCATTGATTGCATGGTTAATGTACAACTAAACACGTTGTTCTGCTAATTTATGCTGTCTAAACCACAGAAGAAATGTGTAGAAGCTGTTAAAGCATATGAAGAAAGACTTAGAAAGCAGGAAAGGGCACAATTTTGACAAACTACAGTTAAAAGGTGGTAAAGATCAGTGTTGGGTGTAACGCGTTACTTTGTAACGCGTTACTGTAATAATATTACTTTTTTCAGTAACTAGTAGTGTAAGGCATTACTCGTCTGAAAATTGTAATATTATTACAGTTTTCCCGAGCTAGTTACTTGCGTTACATTTGCCAGTAGCACCTTCATCACACTCAAGGCACACGACAACACAGAGAACAGAAGGGAAGGGGAGGGGGGCGCGAATGGAACAGTGATTGGTCTAGGTTTGGCACGAGGTATCATTAAATTACCATCACCGATTGGTCGACACCCGGCAGCCAGCAGCAGAGCGGCACTTGCAAATAGAGACCTGTAAACCCGCGGGACCCAACGCAACAGAGTGCGGCGCGGGACAAAACTTGATGGACAAGTGCGTGTGCTGGTGCGAGCGGGTAGAGAGTCGTGTGTGTGTGTGTGTGTGTGTGTGCGCGGGATGCGGGGAAATAAAATGATTCGCGGGACTCCCGCAATATAGAAATATCTAAACATAAAATATCTAAAAAAATAATAATAATGTCATTCATCTACTGCACAAAAACAGCAAGAACAACATATATGATTAGAAAGAGCAAGAATAGGCAGTTTCGATTTAAAACTTGTTTTGCAACATGAGCAATGTAGCCATCTGCTGATTTTTGGAACGCATCGCCAATCAATGGTGTTTAAGATAGAATTCACTCACTGCTCAAAAGTTTTGAACAGTGCTGAATATTGCGTGCTTACGAATCACAACACACGTAGACCTTTATGAAAGATTAATTGTGCATAATATCCATTGTTATAAGAGCTTTATGAGATCGCGTATGCACTGGATGCACGCAGTATAGGTCATGCTTTTTTGTTCAGAATAACATTTTTTTGTGTAAGAAAAAAAAATGTAACTAGTAATATAACTAGTAATATAACTAGTTACTTTCTCCAGGGAGTAATAAAGTAAAGTAAGGCATTACTATTTTTGAGAGTAATATGTAATATGTAATATATTACTTTTTTGAGTAACTAACCCCAACACTGGTAAAGATACATAAGAGCAGTATTAATTAAGATATTATTAGCCTAATATTTCACCTACCTGACTGGAATGATAAGAACAAACACGAATGTTGTTTGGCCAACCTCAAACGCCTTCTTTCCTCAGACAGTCTTTTGGACTCTTCTGCTTGATTTGTTATAACTTTTGTTATAACCAAATGTTTTTCCCGTCTGACCGATTAGTACAGCCCAAAACATGACAATAACTGACCATTTTCAGCAGCAATAATCCACAAAATTTGCACGTTTTGTTCGGTTCAGTGGCATTGTTGACATTCGGTCCGCCAATATGACAGATTGATGACTTGAGTAAAAACCAAACACTAACGTTACATGTGACATGTCGTTCCAAACCTTAAAAGCTTCGTTCGTCTTCGGAACACAATTTAAGATATTTTGGATGAAAACCTGGAGCTTTGTGGCTGTCCCATTTACTGCCAGGTAAATAACACTGCCAATGCCCAGAAAAGTATGAAAAACGTTGTCAAAACAGTCCATCTACCATCAGTGGTTCAACCATAATTTCGAAGCCATGAGAATACTTTTTGTACGCAAAGAAAAAATAACGACTTTATTTAACAGCTCGCGTCCTTTGCGCCACTTTGGATAGTAATTGTAGCGTAAATAAACGTAAAAAACGTAATCGCGTGATGCAGCTGACAGAGAGCAGCTTGAGCTGTTTGCATCCAGGGATCCAAAATGGCGCTGCGGTGGTCAAAGGTATGGAGGAGGCGAATTGTAGATGTCATTATTTTAGTTTTCTTTGCGTCCAAAAAGTATTCTTGTGGCATCGTAAAATTATGGTTGAATCACTGATGGCAGATGGACTATTTTGACGACGACAGTGTTCCCCTACTATTATCCCCAACGGCCCCCCCCCGGCCCCCCTTGAACGTCAAGTTCATTTTATTTTCGATATAGCGCCAGATCACAATAGAAGTCATTTAAGGTTATCTTTCCTATAGAACAGGTCTATACATTGTTCTTTTATTAAACCAAATTGCCTTATGTTATTTATCTTATTTACACAAATATGTCATTTCTGTCTCTACATGGTCGCGCGTTTACAATGTTTCCTCCACGAAAACACGGTCTGGATGGCGGACTTCATTCATAAAAACCGAATTTACTATAGCGCGGAATGCCACTGAATCGTCGATTTTTGGATTAATAAATCAAAAGTTGGTCACTTAATTCAAATCGCGATATGGACTAGTGTCTGAAAACTGAAATGCAAAAAGACCGTTTCAATATGAATCCTGCATGTTCCGTTTGCCTCTGTATGTATGAATGGTGGAGACGTGTTTTTTTTTACTACACGCATACTGAAGCACGCCTGATTCTCCCTTTCACCGTTTCATTTGAGAAAGCATCATATACTGAACACACAGAAACTTCACAGCAACCTGTCAAAATAAAAGTACGTTTAACATGTAACAGAACAATATTAGTCTTGTATTACTTTTGTACAGTATAATGTAGGTGTTTATATATTCCTATTTAAATAATTTACATAAAACAATATATATGATAAAAAAATATTACAACAAGATTAACCACTTAATTGTAGAAAAAAAAAACTACAATTATTATTTAAACGTTTTAAACTGAATATAATTGTTCTTCAATGTATTGATTTTAACAGTAAACCTCTGTTTGTTTGCCAAAAATTAAAAGGGTTTATTTTTCATTTGATTAAAAATAAATAAATGTTTATGCTTTCATTTGATTATCAGAAAAATTAAAACACACAAGAATTTCTAAAAAAAAAAAAAAAAGAAAAAAAAGGAAAAAAAAGAAAATAAAAAAGATTGTAGAGCCCTATTGTTCAAAATGTTAAAATAGAGAGTTTTGGACTTATTTTTTCAATAAAATAAATGTTTTCATTATTACACAAAGTAGGCTAAAGTAGTGAGGCTGTACAGACATATTTTGCTGAGCAAGCACCTGCTTTACCTTCACTTAGTTGATGTAACTGATTTAGTATATGAAACACAATGGCGATATTAGGTTATCAGAGAGTGAATCCGTGAGTGAATGTATTCAAATTCTGAATTAATTATAGTCTAGAAAGTGCGCTCCTGTTGCAATCACTGGAAAGCTGTCACTCATACATTACTGTAGTATATCGCAATCTCACAAAGTTAATAAAAATTAATAAAATAACCTTTACACTGTACAATTCATCTCTTATTTACATCATGTCTACACTTTCTTTGTTTTAATGAGAGAGTTCGCGGACGTGTAGAAATCAGCAGAACTGAAACCGGCACTTTGAGTGGCGAGTGGATTGTAACATAGCCGCCTCTGATTGGCCACTGCGATCATCAATTCATCAGATATGTCTGTGATTGGCTATTGAATGCTGTTTCTCCACATACGACCAGTGGATGAAAAATTCACAAAACGGTGGTTGTCGGTCAGGAAGATTAACCGAAATGAGCATCCATAAGTAAAACATCTTTCGAATCTGTAAAGATTCGAGAAGTTTGTTGTGTGCGCTCACAATAATTACAAAAAATACTGCGGAGATGACGAATCAGTGTCGCTGACTTCATCTAAGCCCAAAACAAAGAAGCACTAGTGTATCAATTAATTATTAAAATGTTAACGCAGCGTTCTTACTGTTTTTTCCCTGATACATTCATTATTATTACTTACTTTGCTGCGGCAAGCTTTATGCGTGCACTTGAGCACTTATTAGTCTATGAAGAAAATAAAATGCTTATCGTGTCGCCTAATGCTTTTAAAAATAAAGACTACTAGTTGACCAAAAAAATCTTTAGTCGAGGGCAGCCCTAGTTTTTTATTTCCAATTATTAGTTTTAGTTCTTCAGCTTGTTTCAGTGACCGTTTTTAGTGTTTTTCACAGTCTTAAGCCTTCTGAGTGTTAAAGCACTAAAGCCAACAGCCCATAAAGCCCACCCTCAGTGTCATCTACTGACAGCGGTCTGTTGAGCTTTGCATTCTTCTTCAATGATGTGGCCTCCTATGAGGCTTCTGAACCTCATTTCAACATGAGATACAAAGAATGGCTGTTGTGAATATATGTTTTATATACAGATTCCTACTTTTGTGCCAGGAGTCATCTACAAAGAAATGTGCAATAAAAAGGCATTTGAAGTGATATAAAAGCATCTTGAACCGCAGGCTTCATGGTTTACCTGTAATGTTTTGACTATGAGAGCATATAATTGGTTATGCTCCAAATTGTTACTATAATAAAAGATTAAATAGCTTAAGTGTAAACATGTTGAAGGCAGTGTTTAGACTGGTTCGTGCTGTAGTGTTTCATATTGTGCCTAGATGGCACTCTTCCCCTAGATTGTCTAGTAATTGGCCTTTTGTTTTCAAGCTATCTTCTGAATTGGGTCAAGTCAAAACGGTACAAAGGTCAGTTTGGAATTGTTTGTAGAAAACCTAGACAGGTAGGCCTTGTCTCTTGTCTCTCTGGTCTAATCTTGTTCCCCAAAAATGAATCTCAGCTTTTGTCAAGAATCCCATAATGTAATTTGTTTTCAATTTTTTGAAAATTGTAGAGACCGTCCCTAGAGATGTTACCCAATGATATCTATTTCTAGCAAGGTTAAGGCTAGAGGCTGTCTTACTCTTGCCCTTGTGTTCTCATGGTTTTATATTCCCATTCCTCTCATTATGTAAACAGTGATCATGTTGCACCAACTTCCCTATGTATCTACACTGATAAAATGTGATGATTTTTTCCACTATTGGAGGTTCTAGCTCTAACCGTGGTTCTAAAGTTTTTAGGAAATATATTATGCTTTCACATATTAGGCACATCTGGGAGTGAATATCTCTTTCTCAGAACTCCTTCAGTATTTTATTTCAGCCCCCCTCATACAGCACACACAGTTAACAGAAGTTGGCAGCGATCTTTATGCCAGTCTTTATGGGTCCTTCACCACTCTTAGCATGGAGTCAGGTGTGGTTCAAGAAAAACCAGGAAACCAGTTGTTGACTAAGGCAGCTGTGTCTGCAGTTGTGGCCCCTACCAGACTCCCACTGTGACTTAGCATGGATTAGCTGGAACGGTCTTTCCCACAGCTCACACGCCGTGCACAGCCCAGGCCAGATGTGCCTGTGAAAATCATTCATCACACTCTGTGCTCTCGTTTTCAGCCATTTTATCTTTTTGTTTGGAGGGCGTTTGACGTGAAGAACAAAAGGGCTGGTCACTTTCCGCTTCGTTCTCATTTATTTATTTGTTTTCGTCTCTTGGCAGCCATGTTGAAAAAAGTTGAGATGATTAGGTCTGTTATGCTGTCAGTCCATCGGAAAATGGGAACGAGGTTTGGAATTGGGGTTGGGGGATGATGACTGAAAGGAAGAGTGAGGAAGGCAGAGAGAGGGCTGAGGTCATCACAGGATGTTCGGCACATAAATTATCATTAATCTCTAGCTGACTCCACCCCTAATGTCTGTCTTTTCCCCTCTCTTCTCTTGGCGTTTCTCTGTTTCCATATGAAGAGTGGGAATGCGGCATGCTTTATGAAACAAATTTAATAGAGTGCTGGTGCTCTGGGCTTTTTATTCTACATTTATCAGATGCATTTCGAGCCCCAAATTAAATAATGAACTGCGACAGGTTGCTAATATTAAAACAAATATAAGATTGTCTGTTAGCTGCAGCTGAGATGCGTCCTCTCCTCCTCACAAAGTGATTGGCACTAAAGTAATATTTAAAAGTCTTATAGAAAGTTGTTTGAGGAAGAGTATGAATTAAAATTTATTGTTGTCTATTACAAATATTATGTATATTCATTAGGTCATCTCGTATAATCTAAACATTGACAAAATGTGCTTATATTTGTTTATTTAAAACATATATAAGCATTTTATATGCTTATGCAAGTCTCACAATGCACTGGACAAACTGGTAACACTTTAGATTAGGGAACACTATTAACTAATCACCTGTTGCTTATTAGCATTGATATTAGCATATTGGCTGATTATTAGTACTTATAAAGCCCATTTTAATGCCTTATTCTGCATTCTAGAATAGATCCCCTAACCCTACCCCATATTTAAACTACCCCATACTTTATATATATATATATATATATATATATATATATATATATATATATATGCTATATTAATAAGCAGCAATTAGGAGTTTACTGAGGGAAAACATTTAGTTAATATAGAGGGTTTGCACTTACGTCATGGTTTGTTCAGTTACCCGGTTGCGGGGCCATATTGGGGATAGTCGGATGTAAACAGCAGCATGGATTGCACGGTTAATGTACTACTGAATGCATTGTTGTGCTAATTTATGCTGTCTAAACCACGGAAAAAATATGTGGAAGCTGTTAAATCGTATAGAGAAGGACTTAGTAAGCAGGAAAGGGTGCCATATTTTGACAAACTAAAGTTAATATTTGCTGAAGATGCGTATGAGTAGTATTAATTAAGATATTAGCGTAATATTTCACCTACCTGACCGGAAATTAATAGAACAAACACGAATGTTGTCAAGATTCACAAGCTGTTAAATGTGGCTCAAATGTCTTGCGGTGATTTCCTGTTTAAATCGGAAATACATAAACACATCAAGGAAAACTGATCAAGCAAATCCATAATGTCTCAACATTCATTAACATCAAACATCTGAGTTGCAAATTTCTAATAATCACACAGCATAGAAAGGCCTTAATATATTAATATTTTTATCCTAACGCTGCAATGTGTTGCAGTTTTTGAGTGGAGGTTTTTTTGTTTATTTTCAGTTCAACGTAGAACACAACACAGTTAGACCACCTGTATTTATTAAAGATAGGTACTGTTTCTTTTCCAGGTTGTTTAGCTGTTTAAGAGCGTGTGTCTGAACTGCAGTCAAGATGTGGAAAAGGCCCTTGATCTCCTCATGAAGAGACTAAGGTATGCTGCTCAAGTACTGTTAGCGCAGTGCAGTATCATAAATACAAATGCTTTTTACTTTTCAGTCTTCTCTGTGAATTTATAGTGAACAATAAGAAAATAAGCCACTAGCTTTAAAGTTAAAACAACAAGAAAGATGCATAAATAGGATAGGAATGTCTTGAATCATTCTTAAAGAGAATGTGTCACAATACTCGTAAACACGTGGTGATTGACACAGAAGAGTAGAAATTGGTAAATAAAGTATTCTCATAGCTTCATAACAGTGTGGTTGAACCACTGATGTCACATGGACTATTTCATCGATGTCCTCACTACCTTTCTAGGCCTTGAATGTGTCAGCGTTGTTTTGCTGTCTATGCAGGGTCAGAAAGCTCTCGGATTTCATCAAAAATATTGTAATTTGTGTACTGAAGATATACAGTGCCTTGCGAAATTATTCATACCTTCAATGCAGCAGATTTTTTCTGAACTCTTCCCTAGATCATTGCCTTAACGCAAGTCTGTCACTGAGCTCTACAGACAGTTATCTTGACCTCAGGGCTTGGTTTTTGCTCTGATATGCATTTTCAGCTGTTAGACCTTTTCTGAGAGGTGTGTGCCTTTCTAAATCATACTCATTCAAATTAATCTGCCACAGTTTAACTCCACTCGAAGTGTAGTAACATCTAGAAGCAATATGAATGCTCCTGAGCTAAATTTCGAGTGTCCCAGAAAAGGGTATGAATACTTATGCAACAGGATCTTTTCAGTTTTTTATTTTTAATAAATTTGCACAAATGTTAAAAACCTATTTTTTGCTTTGCCATTATGGAGTAGGGAGTGTAGATTAACATAAGGCAGCAACATAACAAAATTTGAAAAAAATTAAGGGGTATGAATAATTTCGCAAGGCACTGTACAAAGGTCTTACGGGTTAGTAAATAATGACAGAATTTTCATTTGTGGGTGAACTAACCTTTTAACTTTTCTACTGCTGTTACGTAGGTGATGTTTTGAGGCAGAAACTGCGCAAGAATACAGCCATTATGGTAACTATTGATGTTTTGAAGTGTGTATCTGATGGTGCTACAATCATGGCTAATAGCAATTGTTTCAAACAATTAGAACAAATGACAGGTTAAGCACAATCAGTGTCTGTGCTCATGCCCTCTTTTTGTGATTGTAGGTGCTTTAAAATTTTGTATCGTCACACTAATCATCACCATTGTTAATCAGTGCGGTTTCTGAGTGGACATTTTACAGATCTGTGGCCAGAGAACAAAAGATCATCACCTCCTTTAATCCAGTAGATGGATCTCTTACAAGTCCTAACAGTATGTTTCCCAGAGTAGATGATTTGTCCTCCCTTGACTGATCTAGGATCTGTTTGTCATTCTTTATCTATCATCTAGCTCTGTATTTCAGTATTACCATCATTGCTTTCCTCAAGCAGGAATGATGTAAAGCCCACCTCTGCCCTCAGATAATAACACGTCACGATGATAGAACGTCCCGTTAAATAATAGGCAAGGTGTTATTACACGCTCTATCATCTGCTTGCTCAGAGGGGATTTTGTATACCTGTCAGGATGAAATAATGGGATTATTTTGAGAGACAATGTTTTCCCGCACAGGTGTCTTCCTATGCCAGTGTAGCGGACTTGTCTTGTACATGGAGACGGGGCTCATTTCAGCTTCCTGTCTGGTCTTTCATTTTCTTTCTTCCATTTTCCACTCCAAAAAGACTCAGGAGAAGCAGACCACTCTGAAATCAAAGGGAAAAGAGAGCGAGAGAGCTTTTGAGCAATCATTCTGGCGCTTCTACGTGACTGCCTCATTCTCTGGCTATTTCATGTCTGTGTAGCGGCTGTTAGCTTCATCTAAAGAACATCTGCCTTTGTCCTCCTCTTCAACAGTGGGGAAAATCTTGACTACACATCGCTTTGACAAGCACATATGGCTCACTGTGTTTCTGTCTAGCGATAGTGCCATATTGGATTTGTGATCTGGTATCTTTCAAGCATAATTAATAACAGTGTTTTTAGTATCGTTTTGATATAAATATAGGTGTTTTTATTTTTTTAAAGCTTCAGTAATTTTGTTATGTATTTTTACTATTGTAAAGTAGCATTTTTAGTAGCTGTAGATTTCTCTTTGTCTATATTGTGGATAGGACAATATTTGGTCGAGATACAATGATTTGAAAATCTGCATTCTGAGGGTGCAGAAGATCAAAATATTGAGAAAATCGCCTTTAAAGTTGTCCAAATGAAGTTCTTAGCTATGCATATTACTAATAAAAAATTAGGTTTTGATATATTTACAGTAGGAAATTAACAAAATATCTTTATGGAACATAAAGATGCTTAATATCCTAATGATTTTTTAATAAAAGAAAAATCGATAATTTTGACCCATACAATGTATTTTTGACTATTGCTACAATTATACCCGTGCTACTTAAGACTGGTTTTGTGGTCCAGGGTCACATATTGTTAGAACTCCAACCACTTCACCATTTGTATCAGTCAAGTAAGTCAAGTAAGTGTCATGACGGACACTCAAATCCACTATATTTTAAAAAATAATACTGTTTTTGTGTCACAGAATATAGACGTTTTTCCTGAACACGGAAGTAAGTCCGACTCTTAACTGAAAGAATGCTTTGCATTTCCGGTCTGCATTGTTTCTAGTCAAATTAGGGTATATTCCGAGCTAATAAACTAATGTTAAAACCTATTAAAATGTTTTTAAAAAGCTCATGGCTCCATAGCGCCATCACTTGGCAATGTCGCAATGACCGTCATTTGTCAGTGCCTCACTTTAACGAGTGTAGATGACACGAAGCAGCGGACGTTAGCTTCATTAAAAACAGATGGACACTATTTGAATGGGTTTCTATGGAAACCGGAACAGAAAAGCATTCAATCTGACGTTAGAATTCGTAATGGCGGCGTTCATCGTTTACTCAGGAAAAAGGTCTATAGTTGTAAGAGTTTTCTTTAGGCGGTTAGACTTAAAATATGCAGTGTGCTAATAAAGGTAATGTCTATTTGAAAATTTGCTTCAATCTTTTAGGAGATGTAAGCTTTAGGGCTTCAGCCGCCGTTCAGCGCTCATGAACCCGCCGAGAGCAGCCTTACCTCGGCCAGATCTTCTAGAATTTGCCACTTGCTTAACTTGTGGTTAAACATGAGATATCATTTGTTTTGGGTAAATCTAACAGGCAGCCTTTGGTCTCATTAATCTATTATTTGTTTCAGAGCAAATAATTTTGACTGAGGTCTGCCTTTGTACTTTTGACTGAATTGCATAGCAACTTTTGTGATGGCTGTTGTTGTTGTTGTTTATATAATTTATAATAATTTATATACATAATAGTAGTATTTAATAATAGTATTTTGTGTTGAGAAACGGTGCATGTGTTTGTGATGGTGATTTTAGTTACATTGTTCCGCCATTAGATGGTGACAGGAGACTGTTTTTATGAGTGCATCAGCAGTAAAGACTTTTATATTGAAAGAGACTGAAACACGGTTGTAAACAAGGAAGTTATTTTTACTTTCAACACTTTGTAAGACGCAGCCAACAAATGCACTGAGCAGCACTGTCATCAGAAATCACCCTTAACAGATGAAAGGATAGTACAACAAAGATATCGCTTTCCTCAATGGACATTCAAACTAATGTTTTATTGTGAATATGAGATCAAGCTTAAGAATGAATGCTGTGCCAGATGCAGATAATGACACTTAATCAGACCTTCTCTCTCATAATATTCTACATAACAGTGAGCTTTTAATACAGTAATACAATAAGCTTTCAATGAAGAAACTCAACATTTTTTTTTTACTAGTTCAAAAGTGACGGTCTTTACACACTTGTGCCATTGAACTGTTGTATAAGTGCAATGTCACACTCGTAGCCATGCGATGTGGCTGTATATTAGCACTTATAATATTACTCAAATAACCCTAATCTGTAAGTGCATTTTCAGTGTTTTTTAAAAGTCAAATAAGGAAATGAAATAGTGAAGAAAGTACTGAGTTAAAATATTCATTATAATTTAAGATGTATTGTTGCATCGCTGTGGTATAAACACAGTGATTTTTGGTGTTCTGTTTATACTCATTTAAACCCAGAATGAAATGCACTGAAGTGCAAATAATGGCATCTGTTGTAAGGCATCATTTTCATTCCATTGCTTGTCATTTTGCTGTGCTTTTTTGTCTCTTATCCATCAGCTTAATTTGTTTTATTTAGTCCATGACGAGCTCAACAGCGTTCCTCCCCTCCCCACTTCCAGGCTTGATTTCAGAATCATTTGCTCACGGATTGACGCAGGACAGGTTGAATTGCTGTTGAGAGAGGCTTTCACAAGCTCTGTAATTGAAGTAATTATAGGTTCCATCTGCTCCATGTTGAACAATGCTCTGTAAACATTGTCACAAGTGAAATTATGCGAGACAAGCATGAGATCAAGTGCACATGGATGCGACTACTTCTTTTTAAATCTGCCAGAAGCATCCAAAAATGGTCATTTCAATATGATTTGCAATTCTGATTTGTGCTGTTCCCATTTACCTGCAATGCTGCTATTGTTGGTGTTGATTGGATAGGCAATTTTGATGCTTATACGCTGTGATAAAAGCATACCCATTTACCTATACATTATCTCTAGTTTTCGACTGAGAGTGGGAAATATGCATAAGAAAAATGCTCCTTTCATCCTTTGAATAGGCTCAAATGGTTTGCAATTTGCCTAATTCGATTTGCTCTTCTGTTAAAATGCTGAAGGAAATTGGACTTTGTAAGAGTACGCTAGAGAAATACATAATTTCAATAACGCTGTGCATAGCATGCATGCTTCAGGACGGTTCCAGAGTCTGGATATATATACAGTAGTCAACATCTGAAGTGGATCAAAACCTTATTTCTAAGGTCCTTAGACATGAACATAAACTTCCATATATCAGTAAATAATAAGTGAATAAAATTCAATTATTATCTTTTAAAATCAGTGTCTTTATTTACTATAGCTGTAAATCAGGACAAAAAAAAGTTTTTTCCAATGGCTTTACCTTTATCTGATGGAAAAAACCACCATCATAAGTTTTGTTGCTTATTGAGTGCAGTTTTTGGACGCGCCATGGGGATTTAAAGGAAATGTGTTTAAAACTGTTATGTACAAGGCCATATCTGGTGTGCGGCTTTCTCAGATGGCTGTAGCGGGGTCTCTCATCTCCTTTACATCTGGATTCCATCAGATTAATGTTACGGCTTGTTAAAATCACACATTTCCTCCACAAGGCCGCTGATTCGTATTAGGAGGAGAAACTGGGACAAAGAAGTTTCTTATATTTCTGCAAGCCTGATGTTATAATCCTGTATTTGTGTCTTTGAATTTAAGGTTCAATCGTTCGATGTAGCGTGATCCTCATACTGCTGGCTTTATAGACCGTGAACGTTATCTGACGCAGAGACACTTTATTTGTGCCTTTGGTGAATTTAAACACACAATGGGCTCCATTGACGATCGAGGAAACAAAACAGATAAGCGTAGACTATCATCTTTGTGATCCTCTGTTTGATCATAGCAAATTTACGACTGTTTTACTTGGAGCGTGTTTTTTAAAAAGCCCAGCTGCATTTCGAATAAATTTAGAAAGTGAAAAGAGATCTTTCATGGTGTTCCGTTCTGACAAATAATAAATTGCCTTGATACACTAAAAGCCTCATCAGCCCTCGTTCAATGGCTCTTGGTTTAATTATCTGGGTCAATGACATGTAAGAGTGTCCGTGATGGAGAAGGAAAATCTAGTTTAAAACATGTGCCAAGTCCTTAAAAATTTTCTCTTTGTATGCATGCAGGTTTCCAGTGGTTTCAAAAAATATTTGTAAATATTTTAATTCTGTGACCCACTATAGTCATGTGGCGTAACCATCATGTAAAAAGTATTAACATATATACCTTGAATTAGGAGTGTGCGATATATATTGTCTACGATAATATCGTATCAACATGCGATTTGAAATCGAGTATATTGCAGTCCCTCCAGTTTTTCGCGATTCTGCGATCGCTGAATTTAATGCAAAATCAACAAAATGTCGCATTTTTTTGTGATCCTGCATAATTTGTCATTTAACCGCAAAATAATCGCAAAAAATGGTTATTCAAATATTTCAATAATAAAAAGATATATATATATATATATCATGTTGATAAAGACGCTCACGTGATGTCTGTGAGCTGTCTGTCTGCAGGGCTCGCAAGATCGATGTCCCGTGGGCTATTGTGTTTTTCAGTCGAGCTACCAAAATGTTTCACTGGCCTGCCGACCCGCTATCGTAAAGTAGAGGGCTTCTGTTGTTGCAAATGGAACGCCATAAAAGTTTTGAATTTGTTAAATAGTATAAGAAAAGTCTTAATTATAATTTTAAAAGTCAGCTAGGGACTGAAAGACGAATCTAAAGGCAATGATGTCATTGAATAAATATGAGCCCTGCACATTTCAAAGTCAAAACGCAGCACTGATGTCTTTAAATGAATGTATCTGAGTAGAACCGACTGTCCTCAGAAACGTGTCGTTGGCATTTTCATTTCATGCTGATAAAACAGCGTTAAAGCTGATTTGTATACAGCCGTTACTAGGGAAACGATAATATTTCAGCGCTCCTAAAGCGCCCCCTTGTGACAGAATTTTAATTTTAATTTTTTAGAATTTTTTCCAATACATTTTTCAGCTGTTTATTTTTATGCAGCAAACACATAGGGTTTTTAATGTGCCTTCTAAAAAATCTAAACAATTAAGACAGTAATATTTATGTTTTAAATAAATATGATAAATTATATACTTTATTTATCCCTTTTAATGGTATAAAGGCTGAAATGCCATTGTATAAGATATTGTTTTTGTGTGAATCTGTATCTGAATTATAAATCATGTCATTTTATGACCTAAAATTCTACCTTACATTGTCCAACCCCACTCATTCTGTTCATTTTACTTGTGCAGCTCTTAAAAAGGATCATACATTGCTTTAAATTGATATTTAAAAATTCTGCAGATACACTAAAGAGTGAAATAAAATTTCTTCCTTGATATTTGTTTATATTTGTGTATTGAAAACATATTTGATTGACATTTAGACTCCTGTTTGAATTTCTATATTTAAAAAAAAAAATTAAAAAGCTTTTTTATTTGGGCTAGTTCAATTAATTTTTGGGCTACCAAAATGTAAAGAGTACCTGAGATGCGACTGAAATGAAGTAGGCTATGTACAGTATAAATTTCTACACCTGCTGTTAATGTTTACTAAGGTCACATAAGAATATTGCCCATAGGTTATTTTAAAAGTTCAAATGTATCAGAATAAACAAATTTTATGTTTGATTTGTGTTATGTATGATAATTGAGCCTCTAACATAATACCTAATATGGTAAATGTGATGTCCTAATTATTAATAAATAAATTAAATAATTAAATAAATCGCAAAATTTTTCGCAAATTTCTAGGACTTGCCACCACAAAATTTATAATTTTCATCGCAAAAATCACAAAAAAAAATCGTGAAATCCTGGAGGGACTGATATTGCTAATACCAAACAAAAACACACCTAGAGAGTGCACGCATACTGAGATAGAGTTTATACTACCGCATGTGCACATTTAGAGTTCACGCTTTCACTGCGTGAATAGTCTATTAAAATACGTTTAGAATTTCACGATTTTAGGTTTATATTTAAAGTATATTTTCCCCTTTTTCGCCAAATTGATTTAAATATCAGTATTCAGTGTTTTGTTTTTAAAACCTCAAAACATTATTTATGCATTTGTAACTGCAGGTGAAATGCATTCATGTCCTGCATTAAACAGTCTGTGTAAATGCCAAATGCAGAATCTGTGCCACCTCTGCATTGCAAACACAAATTGTTTTATTTGATTGGTAACAGCCCTATAGTGTCTTACTATTTGAATTTATTGGTTAAATTTAAGAATTTGACACAAAAGATTATGCACACATTTAATAAAGGTAAAGTGCCCAAATAAGGTAAAAATCAACTTAAACTTATTGGAAAAGTTAATTTCTTTTACTCTTGCAAACTAACCACCAGATAGAATATGAACAATATCAAAAACTTTGAGAGTCAACTGTCCATGGCAGTCCTAAATCTGTCAAAGTATCAGCACAATAACATGCTCAGCCAAATATCATCTAATTATCGTTATCGACACAATTCACGGATGCAGTGTAAATTGTTGAAATAAAGTCGATATTTTTGTTTTCTTTGCGCAAATTACGGTTAAACCACTGATGTCACATGGCCTATTTTACAGGGGTCATATGAGGTTGCTAAAAATAGCATTATTTTGTGTTTTTGGTGTAATGCAATGCGTTTACGCTGTTTAAGGTTAAAAAACACATTATTTTCCACATATCGTACATTATTGTTGCTTCTCTCTGCCCTATCTTCCTGAAATGCGTCAATTTTTACAAAACTCATTGTTCTGAATAGTGCGGTGTGCCCTTACCATATTTTAACGCCATGTCCTGGGGCGACGAGTAAAAGACAATAAATCTCATTATAAACGAGACATTTTTTGCATCCAGTAGTGATATAAGTACTGATCATAATTACTTATACTGTCTTTTTACATGTTGCGTCGTGCCGCGGGGACGATACTATGTAACCATAAAACCATGTCTGCATTTGTGATCATAGAAACAACGAACAACAAGCGCTAATCTACACTTCTTAAAACGCGGGTTTGAATAGTCAGTAGCAATTTCTTTAAATATTAAAACGTACTTACAGGCTGTGAGTCAGAACTCTCCCAGGTTCAGTAAGCAGTCCTCCGTAAAATGCGCTGCACGCACTTGAATATTTGTGCTGTACTGAGTAAATATCTCTTTGGGTTTGAGACTTTATTCTTTGCGACTTTACAAATCTTATATATGCACGAACAGCTTATAACAATCCAAAGACAAACGGAAAACATCAAATCGCATCATATGACCCCTTTAACAATGTTCTTACTACCTTTCTGGGCCTTAAGAGTGTCAGGGTGTACTCACACTCGGCAGTTTGAACCGTGCCCGAGTGTGTTTGACCACCAAAGTGCGGTTCGTTTGACTAGTGTGAGTGGACGTTTAGCCGTCCCTGGCCCGCTTGGAAGAGCGTCATGCAGTGTGAGCGCTAACCTTGCTGGAGCACGGAACAGGACACGTGACGTCGCGTCCGTAATAAAAGCTGCAAAGTCCTTGCTGCACTTCAGCTGGTACCTTGCAAACCTCCTCATACGAGCAGCACGATTGCGCGAATATTTTCGTGCCACAAAGGCGATAGACCTGTTTAACAATAGGCTGTGGACCACCGCAGAACAAACGACTCAAAATTACTATCCACAAAGTAAAAAGAGCGATAGACTAAATTCAACAGAAATATATTAATTTGTGTTCCGAAGATAAATGATGGTCTTACGGGTTTGGAACGACATGAAGGGTGAATGATTAATGACTAATAGTTCCAGTGATTATTTGGAACTATTCCTTAAATAAGAATAGAATTATGTCATTATTATTTTATTTTACAAACGCATTCCCGTTCATGACCAAACTTGGCAATATGGGAGATGTTTAGAAAATAGACATATCCATGTACTTTAACAACTTTTTTTAAACACTGTGGTGAAGATGTAATGTCTTGTGATGCAGAGTGTGTTGGGTGCTGGCCATGTCGATGAATTGCTGGCAGTAAGCATGGCCCGGCAGAGGCCCTTGTGTCAGGAAGTGATCAGAGCGAGTGAAGCTTGCTATTGACTTGAGAAGATTCCTGTTTGCTACAGTTGCTGGGCCAAAGCTCATCCGTGGCTCATGGATCACTGTAATTACTGGGCCGGGCATGGCCGGTTATTAGTTTAGGGAATGTCATGGGCGTATATCAAACCCAATTTGCTCTGTGGCTTGAGAGGTCACTCGTCTTCCTCTCCTTCATTGCCTCCAAGGCTCTTTTGGAGCTGCAGAGCTGTTGTTCTTTGTGTTTCTCTCTCAAGCAACCATGTTGCCACTCTGGTTTTTGACATAATGGCTTGTGGCGTTCTGTAAGATTATTTGATTGATTTGGAAAAAAAAACCTTCAAAAATATCTGAACTTCGTTCATAAGATTCCACTTGTGTTATAAGAAGAGCAAATTCCCAGTTGGTCAGTATTTCTTTTTTTTTTTTTTTATATATTTAATTTTGAAACAAAACTGTGTCCTTTCTTTGTTGCTTTGGCGCTGCTTGCACCACAGTTTTCTCTCTTGTTAGTAGTCTAAAGGGAAAGAACATTCTCAGTCTAGAGAGCCCTGAATGCAAGATGACTCAGCAATTATTTTGGTCCATTTCCCTGAGAAATGCTTAAAAAGTTAATTCAATCAAGTTTTAGGAGTATACTTGCATGTAGATGGCCTTAAACGAGCTAGAATGGCTTCTCAAATTCTGTAAAGTCACTTTGCCGGTGACAGTTCTTATATTTGTCAAGTGAAATAAAAAAACAAATCACATCTGCTACACAAATCTTTCTTTTGTTATCACACCTACCTTTTGAAGCCTCACTGGTTTCGACTGTTTTTCCACCTTTATGCAAATCTAGTCATGTATGCTGCCAGGTGGTCTCAAAGGCGACCGGTGGGGCTGCCATCTCTGTGATGACTGATTGAAAGCTTGATGGTTGCCCTGGAGCCTGAAGAGGGGAGACGGGAGACCGGGAAACGGGCTTTCTCCCCAGCCGTGAGTGCTCCTGCGTGGATCAGAGGACTGCACCAGATGGTGGACTTGGCACTGCCACAGGGGTGCAGGGGAACGCTGAGCCTTTGCTTGAAAATGGTCTGCCGCCCATCAAAAGTCCCTGAAGCTTCCTGGCAGTGTATTCCTGGAGTTTTTTTTTACTCCGGTCCTGACACAAGTATATGTACGTGAAAGTTAGAGAATTATTTTCAACATAGGCTCACTGGAAATACGTGCCTCTTTATACATTTCTGCAAAACAAGTAAAAAAAAAGTACCATATGTACAAATCTCTACAATTTCCAGTTGAAATGAGCACTAGAGGCAGTACAACTCTGACAACTTTTATTCCTATGGTTTACACACAGAGTTTTTCACACAATTACAAACAATTTTAACATCCTGCACGATTAAAAAAACTGGTACTTTTGAACGTTATCATCACATGTACAGCTTCATAGATGTGACTTTTATAGTTGAGTAGGTTTGCTCGGTAGCTCATGGGATACGCCGTTGCACTTAAGAGAAGAAGAGCTCTGATATGAACCCTGTGAAACTGCGGTTTGACAAAACACCTCATATCTGCATAAGGAACTTAAAATAGCGTGGTGGCATCAACAAATTCATTTTCATATGCGACACTCCTCAGATATTTGAATTGCCTCAAGCAGCTAATAAAAATGCAGCAATACATGCCTGTACTAACGTAATAAAAACGTTCCATGGGTCATGTATCGAACATGTGTTTTAGCACCACTCTCTGGACATTTCACTTTGAAACTGCTGCAAAACGTACAGTACGGAACGTAATTACAGTGCTGCAGAAAATATGTAGAGGCACAAATTTCCAATAAGTTGAATATTTTGAACAAATTAAATCAGTTAAATCTTTGCAGAAGTTGCATATGAAGTGGCATTTAAGTGATGTTTTATAAACGCGTTTCGGGAGGAGCTCGCGCAGATAATTAACACGGCCAATACATCATTAGTAATCAGTCTCCCTATCTAATCAACACAGGGAAAATCCCTATAAATAACACAACAATCCTACCTTCCTCATCTCTTGTCTCGTCAACACTTTGGCACATCCAACCACCGAGAACATGTCCCGAGATCACCTTTTATCCAGAGGATAACGCTTTTGAAGCGGCACGAGATCCCGTAGCAACCCTGTCACGGTTCAAACAAGGGAGGTCAGGGTCCAAATGCAGGGAAGTATTTTTAATTAATAAAACAATAAACAAACAAACAAAAAGCCACACGGTAGAACATAAACATAAACTCAAATACTAAATAACAAAACCAGAGCCAGGATACAGGAACGTAGAGCAGACGGAGAGTTGACAGAAGACATAAGACAATGCAGACCTGAAAACGGAATGAAGTGTGAATGTTCTTATACAGAGTCCAGATAGTGAACAGCTGTGTGTGAATCAGTGGTAATGACAAAACAGACGTGATGAATCAGAGTGCAGTGCAAACAGCGACCTCAGGTGGCTGAGGGAAAACCCACAGCCCCGATCATGACAGTACCCCCTCTCTAGGGAACGGCTACCAGACGTTCCCAAAACAAAATTTCTGGAGGGAGGAGAAACGGTGGAAGGTGCATAAGGGGGAGGGATGGCGGGCCAGGCCCGTGCAGTGGAGGGACGTGAGCGGACACCGCCGCCAGAGGAACGTGAGCTGGCCTCGCCGCCAGTGGAACGTGAGCTGGCCTCGCCGCCAGAGGAACGTGAGCTGGCCTCGCCGCCAGTGGAACGTGAGCTGGCCTCGCCGCCAGTGGAACGTGAGCTGGCCTCACCGCCAGTGGAACGTGAGCTGGCCTCGCCGCCAGAGGAACGTGAGCTGGCCTCGCCGCCAGTGGAACGTGAGCTGGCCTCGCCGCCAGAGGAACGTGAGCTGGCCTCGCCGCCAGAGGAACGTGAGCTGGCCTCGCCGCTAGAGGAACTTCAGCGGTCACCGCCGCGTCCGGAACAGAGAGCGCGGTCACCGGCGAGTCAGGAACAGAGATAACGGTCACCGCCGCGTCCGCAACAGAGAGCGCGGCCACCGCCGCGTCCGGAACAGAAAAAGCGGTCACCGCCGCCTCGGGAACAGCGAGAGCGGTCACCGCCGCCTCAGGAACAGCGAGAGCGGTCACCGCCGCCTCAGGAACAGCGAGAGCGGTCACCGCCGCCTCGGGAACAGCGAGAGCGGTCACCGCCGCCTCAGGAACAGCGAGAGCGGTCACCGCCGCCTCAGGAACAGCGAGAGCGGTCACCGCCGCATCAGGAACAGCTAGAGCGGTCACCGCCGCCTCAGGAACAGCGAGAGCGGTCACCGCCGCCTCAGGAACAGCGAGAGCGGTCACCGCCGCATCAGGAACAGCGAGAGCGGTCACCGCCGCATCAGGAACAGCGAGAGCGGTCACCGCCGCATCAGGAACAGCGAGAGCGGTCACCGCCGCCTCAGGAACAGCGAGAGCGGTCACCGCCGCGTCCGGAACAGGACGCGCAGCCGCCTCAGCGTCAGGGACAGGGATAGCGGTCGCCGCCGCCCCGGGAACCGCCGCCAGACGAGCGTCCTCCACTGCCCAACGAGCGTAGATGGCCGCCATCCACTCGGGCACAGCCGCCTCGACGACCGCCGCGTCCGGAACCGAGACAGCGGATGCTGCCGCCTCCGCCGTCCAACGAGCGCAGATGGTCGCCGCCCACTCGGGCACAGTAACCGTCTCCTTGAAAAAAAAATTCCCCGCTGGACCCATAGGTGAGGTCTGCATTCTGTCACGGTTCAAACAAGGGAGGTCAGGGTCCAAATGCAGGGAAGTATTTTTAATTAATAAAACAATAAACAAACAAACAAAAAGCCACACGGTAGAACATAAACATAAACTCAAATACTAAATAACAAAACCAGAGCCAGGATACAGGAACGTAGAGCAGACGGAGAGTTGACAGAAGACATAAGACAATGCAGACCTGAAAACGGAATGAAGTGTGAGTGTTCTTATACAGAGTCCAGATAGTGAACAGCTGTGTGTGAATCAGTGGTAATGACAAAACAGACGTGATGAATCAGAGTGCAGTGCAAACAGCGACCTCAGGTGGCTGAGGGAAAACCCACAGCCCCGATCATGACAAACCCTAGCCGCAACTCAAGCCACCACCGCCCCGCAGGATCCTACAACCGAGCCCGCGGCTGCACCACGGGGCCGCAGGCCTTCTCGCCACGCCATCACCGGCACCTTCCCCGGCGTCTTCCGACGCCTCAGCCTTCTCATCCGCTCCAGCAACAGCGAAATGGACCGTGGCAGGTCTGCGGAAAGCACTCGCCAGCCCCAGCGCAAACATCCCGCGCCGATCTACCAAAGCGAACGCCAGCCCGCCGCTCACGGCTTCGATCACAACCCAGCAGCTTCTTCAAGCCGCCGCGGAAGCGTGAGTTACCACCGCGGTAGCGTGAGTTTACCGCCGCAGTCTGCAAAAGTCCCATTCACAGCCCATGCCTCAGCACACTCCCCTTTTCTTCCCATGGCCGGCAGCGCCGCCATTCAAAACCAACGCGAACAAACATCCCTCCACTTATTGCGCAAGCCCCAGCGCCCGCCATTCCTCCCCTCCCCCCTCTTTCGTCCATTACAGGGATTACGTCTAGCGTGATTTCGAATCATTTTTACCGACTCGGATCTTTGTGGCTCGTTCAGCAAATGAACGAATCCTTTTTCGAGTCATTTCATTCATTCGTTGATTTTACAAAAACTACGTGTTATTTCCAAAACACATGTTCTAATTATACAATATTATTCTTTTTGAAGCCTTATCTGCCCCAACCTCCAATCTGCCTTTGCCTAACCTGAATCAGTGAATTTCCTAATATAATATAATTTCCTAAAAAAAAAAAAAGTCACTGTGCTTGGCTGGCCAAAGTCGACATCGCCTCTACCCCAAAGTCATGCCCATCCACCCAGATTTTTGTCACCTATTCAGTGTCTGCTGGCAGAATAATATTACTTCACTGCCTCACTTCGGCTGCAGAAGCAGCCCTTAATTTTTCAACATGTTATCAGAGGCAATTTGCTGGATCCTTTCCAACAATCATGACTTACAGTTTCCGGTTCATATCCTAAACGACTTTCTGATCATCTTGCCCCCCGACTCCTCCCCAGCCGCACATATTTGACTACCCAAAAGCATTTCAGCAGACCCAAAGAGAAAATCGATAGAACGATTCTGGGGACTTCCTCACTCTTAACTAATCCAACCGTTCCAAGCACAAGCTTTTAGGCCATTTAAATTTCACAATGCACATCATCCCTCAAGGCCGCCCCCTTCATCTTCCATCTACCCTTTCTCACATCCTCCGCCCACGCCCTAGAGAACCAAATATCCCTAACCGACCCATGCCGCAACTAACTCAGTCTGTGGATATCCTTCCTTAAACAATGGAACGGATATTCCTTATATAAAAACCTGATTTCTTCCCCAACTGATATCCAACCGCTTACAGATGTCACCCCCTCCATCGGTTTCGGAGGTGTTTTCCAAGACCGCTGGTTCGCATCCACATAACCCCCCCACCCCCCCCGCCCCCCCCAGCTGCCAGATTTCCGCATCTGCTATCATCCTCAGCGCTATTTTGAGCTATACCCTTCAGTCATTGAAGCTTTTCTATAGGGTAAAGAATGGCCCGTCACTAGCATCATTGTCTATTGCGACAACGAAGCTACCGTGCACCGCGTCAACAAAGGCCGCTCCCATTCCCCCACTCTAATGCCTTTTTGTTAAGACGCCCGATTTGGATTTCGGCTTGCGACCAATTCATTATGACCGCAAAACACATTCCTGGGTCTAGAAATCAATAGTTAACTCGCTTCTCCTTTTTTCCTTCCAGAAATTCAAATCCTTGGCGCCGGAGGCGGACCCACTCCCGACCCCAGTACCTCCCTATTCAGAGCTGATATTCCCATAAACCACCCCCTGAGACCCCTCCTCGAAGCTTCCCTCAATTCCATTCTCCAAGCCGTTTCCCCCAGAACCCTCCAGTCCTACCTAACAGCGTGGAGATGTTTCAAAACATTTCACGCGGCTTACAAGCTATCGTTCCCCGACTTCTCCTTGCTAGCTATCACCTCCTTCATCTCCTATCTTAACGCCATCAAAAACCTCCAAGTCAGCTCCATTAAAGGATACCTTAGCGGTATTCAATTCTTCCACAAACTTCTATACGGCTCACCTTCCACCCAAATTTCCAATTCCCAGACAGCCCTACTTATTAAAGGTATACAAAAAACACACCCCACCCGCCCAGACACCCGCCAACCTATAACACTGAAAATACTATCAAAGTGCATTTCCACCCTCCGAAAAGGTTATCAATCCATCCACATCGCCCGCACACTAGACGCCATGTTTATCCTGGCTTTTTCGGCTTCCTCAGATGCTCTGAGCTCGCCATCACATCTAGCTTCAACCCAGCCATCCACCCAACCATTTCTGACCTAGCAGTACTAGGCAGTGAAGCTATTTCCTATTTCATTAAACAAAGCAAAACAGACCAATCCAAGAGAGGCCACTTCATTTACATCTTCAAACCTCCAGTCGCCCATACAACCTTTCCAAACCCTCCTAGCTTTTCTCCAGATCATGAAATCTAAATCAAAAAACCCATCTGACCCCCTCTTTACAGACGACTCCAATCGTCCTGTCACCCGTTTCTGGTTTCAGAAACCCCTTAAGTCTGTTTTACTCTTATCCGGCATCCCAGCCGACAACTTCTCCAGCCATTCCTTTCGAATTGGCGCAGCAACAACAGCAGCCCAAAAAAGGCCTCTCCCAGCAGCAAATCCAAACACTCGGTCGCTGGTCGTCAGAAGCTTTCAAGAGCTACATCCGATCAGACCGCTCCCACATCAAAGAAGCCCACCAAACACTATTAAGCTAAAACAATCATCCCAGTCCATTCCCTACCCACCCCCACTATTTCGTACCCCGTACCGCAGAGCCCGCTTCCGCAGAAGCCTCTAGTCCCCTTCCCCACACCGCAGTGCCAGCTCCCTAGCCCGCCCATCCCTTCCCCCCCCTCCCCTCCCCCCCCATCCCAGCTCCCTAGCCCCCCTTTCCTGCCCATCCCGCCCACCCCTTCCCCCCCCATCCCAGCTCCCTAGCCCCCCTTTCCCGCCCACAAAGTTCCCCCCATCCCAGCTCCCTAGCCCCCCAATTACCACCGAGCTCGAGGCCCTCTCCCGGACAGCACGCCAAACACGCACAACCTTTCACTCAATTTATTATCAGTAAGAGGGAACTCGTGAAGTGATGTTTTATAAACGCGTTTCGGGAGGAGCTCGCGCAGATAATTAACACGGCCAATACATCATTAGTAATCAGTCTCCCTATCTAATCAACACAGGGAAAATCCCTATAAATAACACAACAATCCTACCTTCCTCATCTCTTGTCTCGTCAAACCCATCCTCCACCCCGTCTCCTCACCTTCAGCCTATGGGGGAGCGCTTATAGGGTTCGGGCCAGTGCTGAGCTCGGACCCCTCCCCCTGGGCGGGGGAGAGCCCCGGGCTCGGCAATTACCACCGAGCTCGAGGCCCTCTCCCGGACAGCACGCCAAACATGCACAACCTTTCACTCAATTTATTATCAGTAAGAGGGAACTCGTGAAATGTATTTACATATCCCACTAAACATTGGACGTCGGATAGACGTGCAGATCATGTTTATATTGGGTCCGTCGGTCCGTGACCAATTCTGGACATCTATTCGACGTCCAAACTAGGTCCACTATTTGGATGTCCAACCATGACCCAACTTGGACGTCATTTTGACGTTCAACATTTGACCTAATCTGGCTTATTTTTTTGGACGTCATTTGGACGTCTATGGCAGTTGTGATATACACATTGGACGTCGGATAGACGTGCAGATCATGTCTAGCTTGATCCAGCTTTATCCACCAGCAGTTCACGATGGACCCAGTCAAGGTAATCGGCCCCTCGAGGACCACATTCAGGATTTCTTGGACATTGTTCACCACTCTAATTTCCCGGACTGTGCACTCATAGACTTTTTTTTTGCCATGGACTCAATGAACCACTGAAATCAATACTAATACTTTGTGGTCCTCGAGGGTCGCTCTATGAATTATTGAACTTTGCTCTGTCGGTCACTGGCTCCTCATTCACTGTGGGCGCTTCCGAGGAGTCAGTGACCAAGTTGCAAATCACAGCCAAATATCACAAGCCCCACGTCATGTCTGCTAGCCCTGAGCCACAGCGCAAGATGTCTGCTAGCCCTGAGCATGTTCACAAGATGGCCACCCTTCCTGAGCCTGTTCACAAGATGGCCACCCTTCCTGAGCCTGTTCACAAGATGTCCACCCTTCCAGAGCCTGTTCAGAAGATGGCCGCCCTTCCAGAGCCTGTTGCAAAGATGGCCGCCTTTCCAGAGTCTGCACGCAAGATGGCCTCCGTTCCTGAGTTCCCGGCCAAGATGGCTTCCGTTCCTGAGTTCCCGGTCAAGATGGCCGCCACGCCCAAGCCTGCACCCAAGATGGCCGCCACGCCCAAGTCTGTCATCGAAATGAAGACCCTCATCTTTCCGTGGTAGATCGGAGACTAATATCCAGCTTGGAGGACCCACCACTGCTGTCAGCAAGAACAGTCAGTCTCTTACTGTCAATGCCTGCCAAGACAGCACCTGCTAACACCACGTCAGCCAAGCTAGCTTCCGCTCAAGCCACATCAGTCAAGCCAGCGCCCGCTCATGTCACGTCAGCCAAGCCACAACCAGTTCATGTCATGCCTTCTGCTCCTGAGTCTGCATCTATCATGGCTGTCCTTTCAGCTGCTGTTCCTGTCAAGTCAAGTCAAGTTGCAGCTACTGTTCCTGTCAAGTCAAGTCACGTTACAGCTGCTGCTCCTGTAAAGTCAAGTCACATCACAGCCACTGTTCCTGCAAAGTCAAGTCACATCGCAGCTGCTGTTCCTGTAAAGTCAAGCCACATCACAGCTGCTGTTTCTGCCAAGTCTAATCATGTTACAGTCGTCATTCCTGCTAAGTCAAGTCATGCCACAGCTGCTGTTCCTGTAAAGTCAAGCTACGTCACAGCTGCTGTTCCTGCAAAGTCAAGTCAGGTCGCACACGCGATCCCTGTACCAAGTCAAGTCGCAGGTGAACTTTCAAGTCCAGGTTCAGTCGCAGCTGCTCCTTCAGAGTTAAGTCAAGCCACAACTTCACTTCCTGAGCCAAGTCAAGCCACAGCTTCACTTCCTGGGTCAAGTCAAACCACAGCTGCTGTTCCTGTAAAGTCAAGCTACGTCACAGCTGCTGTTCCTGCAAAGTCAAGTCAGGTCGCACACGCGATCCCTGTACCAAGTCAAGTCGCAGGTGAACTTTCAAGTCCAGGTTCAGTCGCAGCTGCTCCTTCAGAGTTAAGTCAAGCCACAACTTCACTTCCTGAGCCAAGTCAAGCCACAGCTTCACTTCCTGGGTCAAGTCAAACCACAGCTTCACTTCCTGAGTCAAGTCAAGACACAGCTTCACTTCCTGAGTCAAGTCAAGACACAGCTTCACTTCCTGAATCAAGCCAACACACCACTGCACTTCCTGAGTCAAGTCAAGCAGCACTTTCTGAGTCAAGCCAAGCCCCACTTTCTGAGTCAAGACACCCCAACGCTTCCAGATTCTAAGCAAATTACAGCAGCACTTCCAGAGTCACATCAAGACACTACAGTGCCTCCTGAATCATATCAAGTCTCAGCTGTTCCCTCAAAGCCAAGTCAAGTCACAGCTGTTCCCTTCGAGCCAAGTCAAGTCACAGCTGTTCCCTTCAGGCAAAGTCAAGTCACAGCTGTTCCCTTCAAGCCAAGTCAAGTCGCAGCTGTTCCCTTCGAGCCAAGTCAAGTCACAGCTGTTCCCTTCGAGCAAAGTCAAGTCACAGCTGTTCCCTTCAAGCAAAGTCAAGTCACAGCTGTTCCCTTCGAGCAAAGTCAAGTCACAGCTGTTCCCTTTGAGCCAAGTCAAGTCACAGCTGTTCCCTTCAAGCAAAGTCAAGTCACAGCTGTTCCCTTCAAGCAAAGTCAAGTCACAGCTGTTCCCTTCGAGCCAAGTCAAGTCGCAGCTGTTCCCTTCGAGCCAAGTCAAATCGCAGCTGTTCCCTTCGAGCCAAGTCAAGTCACAGCCGTTCCTGTCATGCCAAGTCACAGCTGTTCCTTCAAGGCCAAGACACGTCTCGCTCGAGCGTCCTGAGCCAAGTCACGTCTCGCCCGAGCGTCCTGATCCCTCGCTCCCAAGCCACGCAGAGCCCTCGCTCCCAAGCCACGCAGAGCCTACGCTCCCAAGTCACACGCCCTCTAACCCGTTGGGCATCCCACGAACCACTGCACTGCCTGTGATGGCAATCACCATTTTAAGTGTGTGGGCTGCACACTGTTCTCCAGAGGCCTCATCTGCCCACGAGTCTGCTCCAGAAGCCTTGTCTGTCCATGAGTCTGTCAACGAGTCTGCTCCAGAGGCCTTTTCTGTTCAAGAGTCTGTCTGTGAGTCTGCGCTAGAGGCCTCGTCTGTCCATAAGTCTGCTCTGGAGGCCTCATCTGTCCACGTGTCAGCTGCGCCTATACCTCTTATGGAGGTGGCGTCTTCGGTGAAACCCCTTGAGGAGGCGGCTTCCGCTGCAGATCCTCAGAAGGGGGTACCATCCATACCTGAGCTCACTGTCCGCTCAACTACTGTCAAGGTTCCTGCTCTCCCTGCACCACCATGGTTTCCTGCTCTGCTGTGGGGCCTCTTGTTCCTGTCCACTCTGCCATGGCTACCCAAGCTCCCTGATCAGCCATGGCCTCCTGAACAGTTTACCCTGCTATGGCTATCCAAGCTCCCTGTGCCGCCATGGTCTCCTGAACTGTTTGCTCTACCATGGCTACCCAAGTTCCATGATCCACAATGGCCTTCTGAACTGTCTGCTCTGCCATGGCTACCCAAGCTCCCTATGTTACGCCAGGCCAGCAGAGGGAGCCTTTGCTCTCTGTGACTGTTACTGCTCCCTCTGCTGCTTCGTTGGTTATTTCCTGTCTGTCAGCCATTTTAGGCAGACCATGCCAATCAGTCGGGGCGAAGTATTGTTTTGCTCAAGCTAACTCTACCAAGCTATTTCCCTGTTTCTCCGTGTCTTGTTTCCGAGTTTCCGTGTTTCATAGTTTCTTAGTTTATTCTCGTTTTGTTTCCTAAGTCTTAGTCTAGTCATAGTTTTGCCTTGTTTGTTTGTTTTCTTTTGTTACTTTGGACTGCCCATCTAGATTTTGACACTCGCCTGTACCACTGGATTACGCTTTTGTCTTGCCCTGTTTGTTCCTGTTTGCTGGTGTTCGACCCTGTTTGCCCTGACTACGATCTTACAATAAAGCTTGCATTTGGATCCTCATCTCCGTTGTCATCGTAACACATATGTTCATTTGTGAAGATGAACAAAGCTATAGGTTTGGAATGGCATGAAGGTGAGTAATTAGTGACAGAATTTAAATTTTTGCTTGAACTATGCCTTTAAATACCCTATTAAATCAAGATGACCTTTTTTCCATCTTTATTAGTTTTAAGGTGTCTAGTATACCTCTAAAATAAACTATTTACTTTTAGCAGATATATACATTTAAAACAAATAGCCTTGCTCTTCCTAGAAAACTAAACATAATGGTAACACTTTATAATAACGTTCAGTTGTAAGTCTTTTATAAGTGATTAGTTAATGATGAAATAATCATTTACAAAACATTCACAAATGATAATTAAGTGATATGCTAACAATTTGTGTATGTTTTGTTAATTAATTTACAAGTCATTTACAAATTAATTTATAAGTAATTAGTTAATGATGAACTAATTATTTACAAAACATGACTGTGTTTATAAATTATGAATAAGTGATATGTTCATTTTATTGTAAGTACTATGCTAACGATTTACACATCTTTTGTAAATTATCTGAAAAATGGCATATCATGAAATAATCAAACAGATCCTTAGTAAATGGTTAAAAATTACTAGTTAACCCTTTAACTGTCATCCCCCATTTTTTAAGTTTATCCAAATTTAAATTGTAATTCATGAACACTTTGGATCTAAAGTTGGTCTCTTTTTAAAGAAAACAATCAGCAGATTAGGGCATTATAAAACATCTTTACCCTCACCAGTCAGCACTTACATTGCAGTATTCACACTACAAAGTATTCAAAAGCTGTTGATGAATAAATAATGAATAAATCATTTACAACACTTTCTGCATCCCCTAATCTAAAGTGTAAACTACTCATCAGTTGTAAATGTTTTACAGACCGCCGGTTCCAGGTTTTGTGGGCATCAGGTGGGTATACACACTGTGTGAAAGACCTTTGAAAAATGAGTAAAACATTTACAACTGATGAATTGTTTACACTTTAGATTAGGGGATGCAGAAAGATTTGTAAATGATTTATTCATGATGCGATCTTCAGTGAAGGATAAACATTTAAATGATTGATATTTTAATTATTTTTAAGTGACAAATAATATATTAACTAGTAACGTATTAACCACTTACTAAGGATCTGTTTGATTATTTCATGATATGCTTTTTTTAAGATAAATTACTACAGATTTGTAAATTGTCAGCCTATTACTTAATAATCATTTGTGAACGTATAATCATGTTTTGCAAATTATAAGTTCATCATTATCTAATCACTTGTAAATGATTTATAACTTAATCTACAAAACATATATAAAAATACTAACACATCACTTATTAATCACTTATGAATGCATAGTCATGTTTTGTAAATGATTAGTTCATCATTATCTAATAACTTGTAAATATCTTGTAAATGAATTAGCAAAACATACACAAATTGTTAGCATATCACTTATTAAACATTTATGAATGTTTTGCAAAACATTATTTTAATCTATAACTAACCACTTATAAATGACTTACAACTGAACGTTATTATAAAGTGTTACCAACATAATTATTGATGACTCATCCTGCACTACACAGATTTTGGTCCAATCAAATGCTCCCTAGAATGAAAAGTCCCTCTCACTAATACTACCTGCACCTGGCGGCAAGCAGCAACTGAAAAGATCCATGACTGTGATGTAACTTCAGGCTATTGGCCTTTTTATAAAGAGGGACAAGTCTTAGCTTTTCCTTTTTAATTGGAAATACGTCAACGCAGGGAAGAAAACTTCTTGTTAAGTGAGTGCTTAACTGTCATGTTACAGGGCCAACTCAATCATTTTATTGATACTGTATCAATCGTAAATATCAATACCTGTCTTTATTTTTTGTTTGCTTTATTTGCTTGATTGACAAGATCTACCTGCCTCCAGGCACTGAGCTCTACATTTGAGCCCAAGTGTTTAAGCTGCATATTTATTGGTAAGAACAGGCCGTTTGTGTGGTTTGTGTAAATATTCTTGGTATGTAGATTGTTGGCCGTGAGTCCTACTAGCAAAGAACAGTTGTTTACTATGAATCCTGACCTTTCGCAAGTGGTGAGCTTACAGACAGCAACTGGCCTCCACAAGGGAATAAGCACTATGAGATTTATATCTGTTTTTACAGGTTGTTTTTCTTACATCCCTGCTGGCAACAGCTACTGCTTTGCAAGTATAACTAGAAAACTACATTTAGAGAATATTGATTCACAGCCACATTTACAAAAGCACGCCTCTGTGACCACTGTCTGATATTGCTTCTAGCATGCCGTTTCTGTTTTCGTCTTGTTTTGAACTGAATTCCTTTCTGACACTAAGATTTACGAGAGTAGCATGTCTGTGCTAACAGATGGATTTAATTGTGTGCTCAGCCATCATAATGCCGTCATAGATGTACATATTCTTTGCTGTATATCAGCAAATGCTCTGCCAGTGCTCAGGAACTCATCACCTCTTTCGGATTTATGCCATACAAAGAATGTTCTAGTCTCAGGCTTCATCTGTGCTTATAGCACTACGAAGATTTTTTTTTTCTCATTATAGAGCTGCCTAAGACTTTTGGATAACATTTTCTCAAAAACAAGTTAGTGAAGAGGTGAATTAAGACCAATTGGAAATAGAGCTGCAGTAGTCTGTTTATGCAGTTTGTCTCTTCCTCTCATCCACCACAACATGTTGTGACTTCATTATTTACCTCAGGTTGAGGATTTACTACGGAACACTGAGTAAAACCTGACTAATTTTATGGTCTGACTGAATTGCTTCTGCTGAATGTGAATAAAATGCATTATGTGGCATGCTGAAGCATACAAGAATATTACGTTGTATGTGATACAAACATCCCTTTTCAAGGAAAAATGCAAAGATTGAGCATTGTATAGCAGACTGGTTGTGTTTTGTTCCTGCAAGGTGTTTTTTGTTAGCCATGAAAGTACATTCAGTTCTAGGTAGTGATGTGAACTTGTCACTTTTTTGTAAAAGTCAACATTTGGGACCAAAATAGGCCATTTGTGTGATGTCTACATCTGATGGGTTTTTGAAATTGAGTGTTGGTGGTGGGTTGAGTTGTTTTTCACAGAAAATGTTGCTCCACGCATCCATCTCTCCAAGCTCTTTGAGTTTGGGTCTTTTATAATGTGCATTTGAAAACGCAACATGTGTCAACCATTCTGTTGTCAGCAAATGAGAAACTTTAAAGTTTCCCTGTGGTTTTTCTGCCAAAATAAAAGCTGTGTGGTTTAATGTTTGAAAGCTAAGAAATTAAAACAGGCATAAATGTTAGTATTGTAATCTTAATGTTCTGTATAATAATTAACAATGACTGCAACAACAATAATATTTTTTTCATTTTTACAGTAAACTAGTATTTCTAAAATCATATTTTTTTTATCAATGTCATTTTTATAATTTTGTCTAGGGGTCAACCGATTATCGGCACCAATATTAAGCATTTTTATGGTTGTCGGTAAAAGTCATTTTTAAAACTGATTTACCGATAAACAATTTAAAAGCACTTAAAGAAAGTTCCCTTCCGGAGGGAACTCTACGCTGCGTCCTGGTGGACACTATGGGAACTGCCTTCAGCGTGACCGGTTCTGAAGCTCTTATAGAACAACAACAATGAACTCTGACATTGGCCGGCGCCAGCCTATGACATCATCACAAGGCGCCTACCAGTATAAAAGAGGCGCTTGTGAATACATCATCCACCTTTTTGTCCTTCAGACTTACCTTGTTCTAAGCGTGAGTAGAATGATGATTCCTAGAGTAAACAGTTCAGAAAGCGTGCGGATCCGTGTCAGTGAAATCTGACACCAGATGACGTGCACAGCCTCTTTGTTATGTGTTTGGGTGAGAGCACGCGCGCTCTGTTCTTGAGAGTGCAGAGCGCGTTCATCGTGAGAGTTTCTCTCTAGGAAACTCCGCTCTCGTTTGTCCCCTTTCCCGAGGGAATTGGGACATTTATCTGCCCTACGCGGCTCGGGTCCCGTTGCAGCTGAGGTTGCACGGAGAACGAGCCCGAGGTGGTTACAGATGAAGCGCGTACACGAGTTGAGAGATGTGTAATCTCTCACGCTCGCCAGCCGCGGATGAGGGCGAGCTGCGGGCGAAGGATGTATTGTTCTTTGACATCCTTTGATACAGCAGCAAGTGCTCTACTGGTTTTAGCCAGGTGAGCAGGATGTGGCTGTTATGGGCGAAAAGTGATTTTCTGAGCTCTCACAGCCTGCCTGCCCCGCGTATGATGAGCTGTTGTCTGTTATGAGCCGCGCTGCGGTCTGCTTTTATCTGCGTTGAAAGCATGTGCAGGGGGAGGTTGCTCATAGCAGTTTATATGAGCAATTTCACCCTGGCCATAACAGACCAGTCCCCGTGTACATCCCATTCCTTCCTGATCTATATAATAGGATCGGGAGGGGGTGGGATAAACCATATTCAGCCGCACTCATCTATATCAGCATGTTAGCTATGCTGATGAAGAGTGAGTGCGTGAGTATGGCGGGGCGTCGATGCCATCGCCTGAGGATATGCTTGCTGCCTCTCGGCAGGGGTGGCTTCGACGCTGAGGGCATACGCGGCAGCGGGTCAGGCTGGTGCTGCCTGCACACAGTGGCAGTGTTGTAGGCGTACCAGGCTGATCTGCTGGAGGATAAAGACCCGTGGAGAGGGCTGAGCTGTTTCAGATTTGTGGGTGAATTTGGCAGACATCGGGGAGAAAGAGGAGTGCTTTCTCCTCGATGCGCCAGTCTCGCCTTCCGAATTATTCTGTACATCCGTTGAGACGATGATCGACTAATTCAGGGAGGAGATTTTCCCTCTTTTGAGGTTCATGTTTAGGCCGATTTCTCACAGTTCTATCAGCACTGGGCAGTTCTAGTAGCTTGTAGGCTCCTTTGAGCCTCGCTTTTACACTAAGCGTATTGTGGCGGGTCTTCCCTTGGCGAAAGCCCTGTGTTGGACCTCCAGGGTTTTGAACCCTGTATAGGCGCTTAAAGCTCTGTCCAGATGGTAGTTTAGTATGTAGGCTTACTAGCCTCATTACTATATTGGGGTTGAGTGTAGTAGGTCTCCCCTCATTGTTAGTGAGTTATGTTGTTTTAGACCTCCACTCCTAGATTTTCCTGCCACGGTGAGCGTTGTCAGGGTGTTGTAGGCTTCCTCTCGATTGAGAGTCTTTCTGTAGAGGCCTCCGCTCTTGGCTGCTGCTGATCAGATCTCCTTTCGCCTAGTGGTGTTATGATGTCGATCGTGCTTTTGGTCTTCCCTATGGTTTAGACTTAGAGCTGTTAGATGTGTTCTCTCTCTGTGAGAACCGTCCAGTTGCAGCCTTCACTCCCCTTAGTGCTCCGCCTATAGTACATCCATCCTTTCTATTTTGAGACCTCCACTCTCGAGCATCTCTCGCTAGGGACTATTAGACTCTACAACTCACCAAGACTGAGTGTTGTCAGGCTTTTTTCTCTCTTTAGAGATTCATTTCAAAGCCTCCACTCTACAGAGCCCTGCTTTCAGCATTTGGGCCCTGCTGTGAATCCTGGTATTCTCTAAAGCGTTGAGTGTAGTCAGGTCTCCCCTCACTGAGAGCATGTTGGGTGAGATCTCCACTCTTATGAGCTTCCCTTAGGTTCGAGCGCTGTTAGGCTTCCTCTCATTATAAGAGTCTTGGTAAAGCCTCCGTTCTCCAGAAGCTCCTCTTTCAGTGCTTTGGAGTGTGAGTGTAGTTCTCCCCTCATCAAAATGTATGGGTGTGAAGACCTCCATTCCTGAGGGCTAGGGGTGCAAACATTGTCAGGCGTTCCTCTCTTTTTAGAGAGTCCTCTGTAAGCCTCCGTTCCCCGGAAGCTCCGCTTCTAGCACTTTCCAAGCGTGAGTGTAGCTAGGTCTCCCCTCACTGAAATAATTTGGTGTGAGATCTTCCACTCCTTAGAGCTAGGAGATTGAGCGTTGTCAGGCTTTCCTCTCATTTTGGAGAGTCTCTGTGAAGCCTCCGTCTCCGGAAGCTCCGCTTCTAGTACTTCCAGACGTGAGTGTAGCTAGGTCTCCCCTCACTGAAATATATTGGTGTGAGATCTCCACTCCTTAGAGCTGGGAGATTGAGCGTTGTCAGGCTTTCCTCTCATTTTTGAGAGTCTCTGTGAAGCCTCCGTTCCCCGGAAGCTCCGCTTCTAGTACTTCCATGCGTGAGTGTAGCCAGGTCTCTCCTCACTTAAGAGTTTCTGAGACCTCCACTCTTAAAGAGCTGGCGGATTGAGCGTTGTTGGGCTTCCCCTCATCTAGAGAGTCTTTGGTGAAGCCTCCGTTCTCCAGAAGCTCCGCTTCCGGTACTTCCAAGCGTGAGTGTAGTCAGGTCTCCCCTCACAAATAGGGGTTATGTTTGAGACCTCCACTCTAAGAGCTTCTCAAGCTAGAAGCTCCGCTTCCAGTACTTCCAGGCGTGAGTGTAGCCAGGTCTCCCCTCACCGAAAGGTTTTGTGTGAGACCTCCACTCCTAAGAGCTAGTGGATTAAAACTGGTCAGGTTTCCTCTCATTTTAGAGAGTCTCTATGAAGCCTCCGTTCTCCAAAGCTCCGCTTCCAGGCTTTGCTGCCGCCTGAAATAATATATGGTGTTTTCCCTCGCTATGCTCTGGGCACCTCTTCAAATCCACAATAGTGGTGAGTACTCATGTGGAAACTTTGAGCACTCCCTAAAACCCACATAGAGTGGTAAGTGCACACACACAAGTCCTTGGGCACTTTCTGAAATCCACATGAAGTGGTAAAGATCCCCCACTAAAGGGTAGGGTTCTTTTCTAAAAATCCTGGATGGTATGGGTTACGCAGTACTGCTCCGTTCCCATTCTAGAGTTGGCTCTAAAAACCCCTGGGTTTTTCCAACCCCACTCCAGATAGCACTATTTTAGCTCGAGTGTTGCTAGGCTTCCTCTCACCTGAGAGTCTTCTTGTAGAAGCCTCCACTCTCCTGAAACTCCACTTAGGTGGTTCTATTGCTTAGGCTCTTGGAGCCTCATGAATCACCTCCAGTGTTGAGTGTAGATAGGTCTCTGACCTCCACTCCCAGAGTTCCCCGCAAAGCACAGAGTGTTGCCAGGCTTCCTCTCATTAGAGAGTCTTTCTGGAGCCTCCGCTCTTCAGAACCCCCGCTCAGTATGAAGACTTAATGGTAAGCTTCACTACTTTCTGTAGCGGTGAGTGTAGTTAGGCCTACTCTTGCGTAGAAGTATCAGGCCTCCACTCCTAGGAGTTCCGTGCTTGGGTAGCCGAGCTAGCTGTGACGTCGGCCCAAGCGATTCTCGCTGGAAGTGGGGAGTGATGTTCCTTCTTGACTCCTCAATCAGTCAGTTGTTCACTTACTCCTCAGCATGGCAGCGTTGGTATTGACGTTCCCATAGTGTCCACCAGGACGCAGCGTAGACCTCTGGAAGGGAACGTCTAAGTTACGTATGTAACCCCTGTTCCCTGAGGACAGGGAACGAGACGCTGCGTCTCGTAGCCATGCTTCGGGCCCCACTTACGTCTCCGTCAGACAAAAAGATGGTTGATGTATTCACAAGCGCCTCTTTTATACTGGTAGGCGCCTTGTGATGATGTCATAGGCTGCGCCGGCCAATGTCAAAGTTCATTGTTGTTGTTCTATAAGAGCTTCAGAACCGGTCACGCTGAAGGCAGTTCCCATAGTGTCCACCAGGACGCAGCGTCTCGTTCCCTGTCCTCAGGGAACAGGGGTTACATACGTAACCTAGACGTTTTCCCAAATTTCTTGTTGTTCTTAATTTTGACATTAACTTTTATTTTTACACCAGACAGATATGGGCCATTCTACTGAATTGGTAACACATTAAAAAAGCATTTAAGGATTCAAGTTTTAGATGCTAAGATCTTTTTATTATCTTTTGAAACCCACAATAATATAAAAATTTCAGTAATATATATATATATATATATATATATATATATATATATATATATATATATATATATATATATATATATTAGTGGTGGGCCGTTATCGGCGTTAACGTGCTGCGTTAACGTGAGACTCTTATCGGGCGATAAAAAAATATCGCCGTTAATCTATTCTCAAAGTTGGGTTGGGAGCTGGGTCTAAACTACGCAAGCTATGATGACTTTCACCTTGATATTTTAGCGCGGATGACGTATACCTAGTGGAATTGCACTGTAGGGGGCGAGAACGAGTCTTCAACTTCTGTGAAATTACCACATCAATGAGACGTGCAAACATGGATGCAGCTATGAAGCCGCTTCAGGGCAGGTGCGTTGCTAGACCCTTTTTACTGGGGCACGTGAGTTATAATTTACTTTGATAATCCCGAAATAAAGACATTAAACTATATGCAACAACTGAATTGACGCTTCTAAAAGCAACGCAGTTTAATGGAAGACTATGCACGCAGAAATCCATGCCCGTGCGCGTCTGTGTATTTAACTGCAACGCGCACGTCGTGCAGCCTTTTGCGCAGAAGTACTTGGTTACACAAGTTTGTATAGGTAATTATGTTGTAAATGCAGTTGTCAAGCAGTTTGTGATGCATTTTGGAAACAGGAGATGAGCGCCTGATCTAATGCGCCACCTGGCCCGTTCTCGAAGACTTACTTTTAGTCATTATTTGGGTAGCACACATATTCTGAATGCCTTCAGCAGAATATTCACATTAGCCATTTTAATCTAGATTAATCTAGATTAATTCCAAGATTTAATCTAGATTAATCTAGATTAAAAAAATTAATCTATGCCCACCCCTAATATATATACAGTATATAACCATAAATAATTTATATTTTCATTTTAAATGGTAAAACTTATGTAATTATGTAAAAAAAATGTCTCATATTTGTCTATATGTCTAAAATGTCTATATATTTTAGTCTATTGTCTGAGACTGTAATATGATGTGTTCGCTACCAAATTATTACTGTCACTACCGAAAATGTGCAGTCACTACCGAAACATTGGATGTTTTTTCAAAAATAAAGTATACTGAATTATAAACTAAAATGTTATGATATTTTTTGGTTCAAAGTATATTCAAACCAATGAATCCTTAACATTGAAATCAGTATGATCAACTTTTTGCCTTTTACAAAGAAAAATTGGATTCAAAATACAACAAATCTCATAAATTACACTTGAAATATTGTTAAAATTGTGTGAAATATTAAATTATTATTACTGTGTTTCGATAGTGACAAATTTGGGGAGAGGACAAATATTCCAAAACTTTCCGAAAATACAAAATGAGAATTAACTGCACGATTACTAGAAACGTGTACCTTAGATATTATACAATTTGCATACATACAAAAGACGTTTTTCAAGACATTTCCAACTCTGACTGTGGACCAGTTTTGTAGAATGGCCCATTTAGGTTCAAAATATCAGTTGCCGTCTGCTTCATCTGCAATAATTGGTATCAGCATCGGCCCTAAAAAAAACATATTGGTCAACCTCTACTTTTGTCCTTATTTGAACAAAGTGGGTTAACATTTCAAGTATAACTGCATTTTGTCATGAAATATTTTTTTTGTTATTCAATAGTATTTTTTCTCCACCCTTTTGTCTTTCTTTTTAACTCGACGATGAATCAGCTTCAGATGGTCCTTGTTCTTGACAACAATTAAATGGAAGCTATTTCACTGTGCTTTTTACCCATCAAATTATCTTGTGAGCTAAACATCAGTGGACTACTTGTGTTGTTCAATACATCATGTTATAAACTGCAAATGGATCTGATAATCAAAAGTCCTCCTCATCCTTTGAAATCCACTTCAATTCTGGAGATAAAACAGCTTTCATCTTTAGACATTGTCCTAGTAGTTGGGCTGTATGAAAGTGAGATTCTAAGATCCTAAAACATGAAAGTAACAAAGGGATAAAGAGAGAAAAAGGAAAAAATCCAAAAACAAGAGACTGTGAAGACCCCATCTGCTGACTAGGTCAAACGTAGTCAAGCATCTCTGTATCTGTGCTGTGGCAAGACAAATAACTTGAACCTTCTGCAAGTGGTAAGTCCATTAGATCAAAGCCTCTAGTGTAATATTTCTCTTTTGTCAGGGAGTTATCAACAATTTGGCCCTCATCCGTCTTTGTCTGTGATTGTTGACAGTCAATTTATTGGAGGCTATAGATAAAGTGTAAAGATTGTGTCCCAATCGGTTTTAATTACGAAGAATGTAAGACTGTAATTGTTTACTCCTATTATGTTGAACCAATTGTTTTGCCAATGTGCTGGTCATATTGGAGTGCAGGCCATAAGCGTAATTTTTGAAAACATGACTCTTTTATTCATCTGTTTTAAGAAGAATAAGGGGTATGACAATGAGACAAACCCTGATATTAAGAAATGATGTAATTCTGGTGTCCCAGTCAGGGCTATAAATATTTAGCATACCATTCAAAAGAATTGTGGCATCCTCTGTGCTGTTTTGGACCTCTTCTGAAGTTTTTAGATTCCCAAGTGAATTTGTGTTTTCATACGAGCACTTCTGGAACTAACTGTTTTATAAAAGGTTTTGAATGATTCTGAAACATTCTTAGATCTTTTTCAGTGTAGTTAACTTAACTGCCATTGCCCCTGAAACAATTAGAGACTTCTACATAAGATGTGTTTCAGTAAAAATCACTCCCTGCTGTGCTCCTCACAGGATGTAATGTATTCCTCCTGAAATGTAATGGCATATTCAAGAAGCGTGTTCTCTCTTTGGCTCTCTTGGGGCCTACCTCAAAGCTCTTCACTGATGGTTTAAAGGCTTCAGGCAATCAGTAACTTGAATCATCTTGAGACAATCTGTAGGCCTGCCAGATTTTTCAGGGGAATATGGTGCCTTCTGGGGTAGAGTTAACTTCGGATATTTAATGTGGTTGGGCGTCATGTAATCTTTCTATTTGCTTTTCACCGTTTACAGTTTGAGGCGCAAAGGAAATGTGTCTGGAAATATACTGTGAATTTAATAGTCATCGCTTGGCAAAATCAATGTTTTCTATTTATTATAGACTATATACAGTTGAGGTCAAAAGTTTACATACCCTTTCAGAATCTGAAAAATGTTAATTATTTTACCAAAATAAAAGGGATCATACACAATTCATTTTATTTTTCTTATTAAGAATGACCTGAATAAGATATTTCACAGGATTCTTAATACTGTGTTTTTAATGATCCACAGCTGTGTTTTTCTTTTCTTTTGAGTCCCTTGTTTGTCCTGAAGAGTTAAACTACCTGTTGTTTTTTCAGAAAAATCCTCCAGGTCCCACAAATTCAATACAAAATTTTTTGTGTAACTCTTTCCAACAATGATTGTATGATTTTGAGATCCATCTTTCCACACTGAGGACAACTGAGGGACTCATATGCAACTATTACAGAAGGTTCAAACACTTGCTGATGCTTCAGAAGGGAAAAACATGTATTAAGAGCCTTTTGAAAAACTTTTTGAATTTGAAGATAAGGGTAAATTTCACAATTTTGTGTTGTGGGAAACATGTAACTATTGTCTGTAGCCTCTGAAGGGCAGTACTAAATGTTCTGTTAAAAAGTTTTCACCCCTGGCTCTTAATGCATGGTTTTTCCTTCTAGAACATCAGTGAGTGTTTGAAACTCCTGTAATAGTTGCATATGAGTCCCTCAGTTGTCCTCAGTGTGAAAAGATGGATCTCAGAATCATACAGTCATTGTTGGAAAGGTTTCAAACACACAAAAATGCTGGAAAACCAAAGAATTTGTTGGACCTGAAGGATTTTTCTGAAGAACAGCGGGCAGTTTAACTGTTAAGGAAAAACAAGGGACTTATTAACAACTATCACAAAAAAAACAAAAAAAAAACAGCTGTGGATCATTCAGGTAACAACACAGTATTAAGAATCAAGCGTATGTAAACTTTTGAATGGGGTCATTTTAAAAATAAAAATATAAAAATCTATTATTTTCTCTTGTGGACTATATGTAAACATCTTTTGTGTGATATATCTTATTCAGGTCAGTACTAAATAAAGAATAACATGAATTTTGTAAGATTCCTCTTATTTTCGTAAAATAATTAACATTTAGCTGATTCTGAAAGGAGGATGTAAACTTCTGACCTCAACTGTATACACATTTCTATCTACAGTCTTAAAAGTAAAGGTTTTCATGAAGAGGGTTTTCATAGAAGAGCTGTCTATCTCTCTGTCTCTCTTTTTCTAATTGAGGCGATATGGTTTTGGAGTGGTTGAATATCACTCTTGATGTGGCCTTCATTTTGAAGGTTGATGGATAAATTGGACACATTATGTTTGAGTGCTGCATTTGAAAATGAAAGCAAATTGCCCTTCTTTTGTTCAATGTCAACTCATTTTAATAAACATTACACTAAATTGATGTACAAGGCAAAAACTTCCGACAACAAATATCCTAATATAATATCTTCTGGATATTCTACATAGCACACGGGTACCCACAGCCCCCTACCAAGCAACACATTAAAAAAAAAAAAAATATAAGAAAGTTGCTTGCTTTATTAGGTTATCAGGTGCTTTTTAAAATCCAGCTTCCAATAGAAATCAAACTCTCATTGAACCCATGGCTGACATTTTCCTGGGTCATTACAGAACTAAACCTGTTTAATAGGGAGACTTTTCTGACTTAATATAACGTAAATTATGTCTCTAACCAAAATATGTAGTACAAAACCCATGAAAGACTTAATTGAAAAATCCACATTGTTTTATACTTATTATTTTTTTTGTTGGGGGGCGGTGCCATTATTTTGATGATGTGAAATGGTTGCACTCGGTGTGCTACTGGCGCTACCTGTTGCTATTTTTACCGCAAAGTCTGCAACACAACTCGGAATATAAAATACTTGTACAATGTCGCATACAATTTTCAGTCGAAGGGCAACAAGAGAAGCGATCTAAGTCTTCACTGCTTTCCTACAGATAAGAAGAGGAGAAAAGAATAGGAAGATGCCTTTGGACAAAAGATCTTCCTAAAGACCTGTGTCTTTGTTCTTTCCACTTTAGCCCTGATGCCTTTGGTAGACCACAGCTACTGAAAGAGCTTACGAACAGCAGAGACAAGAAACGCTAGATGTCAACATGCAGACACAGCCACTGAAAGAGATTCTCAGCGTGGATTTTACTCGATATCCAGGGCATTTAGACTCCTTGTGGGGAAAAATCGATGGTACGGCAGTTGGTTTAAGCCTACATTTATCTCCATCGCCACTGTAAACTCTTTTAGTAGCTGTGGTCAACATATCCGTGTTTTATTTTCTGAATTGTGTTGCTGTAAAAATAGCAAAAGGTGCAAACATTTCACGCCTATAATGGCACCCCCACAGTCCAAAATATATATAAAACAATGTGAATTTTTTTAAATAACACAAGTCTTACATGGGTTTTCTACTGCATATTTCAGTAAGACACATCAATTAATCAATTAAATAAATTACACTGCCAATAAATTACATAGAAACAGTTTCAATCTAGTTTCTATGTCATATAAATGTATCTAGAGACACTTAAAAACATTAGAAGCCTATGTTTTTTTTATTATTGTATACATTAGTGTCTATTGTGTCTCAGACTGGAGCATCATCCATGCACATCAGTATTCAGATTGTGAGTCTATATGTCATTCACAGCTATGACATGGAATTGATGTGCAGGATTTTCTGTTGATGTGCATGTTGGTTGGAGTGGTCTCTGGATAATTGTTTGTCAAGTGGTTTTTCCCTTTTTTCTTATGCCTTGCTGGAGCTTGACAAAATATTTCATCTTAAGTCTGCAGTTCATTTCCCATTTTAAAGCTATTTCAGCTCCGTTCCCCACAGCGGCCACAATAACAACAGGGAATCCCATGAACCAATCAAAGTGGATTTTCCCTCAGTCGCCTTCCCTGGAGAGTCAGGACTGCTATTGAATAGAGAGAGAGAGAGACTGAGCACCTTACAGTTGAATTCATTGCATTCTTGATGAAATGGAGAGAAGTCTTTAACCTCAGTAAGCGGTACTATCCAAAACGTTTATTTTAAATGAGCATTGGCCAGATTTTCTTCTGAGGCATATTTAGACTCATTTCTGTTCACATTGGGATCTTTATCACCTCAAAAAAGATCAAAATCTAATGCTGTAATCAACACTTTTCATGAATAGTTAATCTCGGCAATTGTAATAGTAGTAAATGGGCTTCACATTAATTCCACATGGATTTCATATGCACAGATGTTACCCAATCGTTGCAGTGGGCGTTTATATTGAGGTCTTAAAGGAGCCTCTCCCTTTTAAACAGTGTTTAGATATTGTAAAATAAAAAATGCAGTTCATGACCTCCTAAAATCTGTGCTTTATTAAACCTAATCAAATTCATAAACAATAAGATGCAAAAGTTGTGTCTATAGATAATATTCAGACATTCAGGCAAAGACTAGGGATTAGAATTAAAGAAAAATAGGCAGCACAGTTTTGTCTCAATTTAGTCTGTTTTGTAAACACATCTTTTCAGCCTCACTGTTTGAATAGTCAGCGTTTCTAGTGATTTCCAGAGGAATCCCTTTGCACCTTTAAACGCCGGGAGTTAAAAGCAGACAGTGATTTTTGTGCATGACAGGACAGATGGGAAGCACATGTGGGTGGACAGGCTTGATTTCTGTGATGGTCTTTCCATCCTTGCACATAGTCTGGAGGTAAAAACCCTTCTCTCCTTCTTTGTTTCTCTCTAGTGTCACCCTTCACCTACATGACCAGAGTGGGATGATTGTGTATTTGCTATGGGCAGAACAGACTAAGCTTTGAAGGTGAATGTATTCAGGTTTGAAGGCCCAACCCCCAACCTTCATTTTCCCACTATCCACTGCATCAACCCAAATACAGTTTTTGTAGTGATTTTTAAAGCATTGCTTTATTCCAGTGCTTTTTGAAGGCCAAGTCACATACAAAATTTCATTTTAAAAAGATGTTTGTGTACATTTTCTATCAGTCATGGCAGAAGATGATGGAGAAGAGCATATAACCGGGCATATATCCAGGCGCAGAGTGCACTATGCATTTTAAAGAGCATATTTGGGATTGCAGTGGTGGAGCGTCCTCCACAACCTAACACTCACAACCAACCCGCAAGATCTGGAACAGATCCATTTTAAATTACATTTGTGCCGTTGCCTGATTTGCATAATTCCTTTAGTGAACTGGACATTTAAAACTATACAAAGTGTAAAAGTGACCTTCATTGGGCACAATACAATCTTAGCTGTTTTCCATTTTAATATTTTTAAAATAAATGTAGGCTAATTCATTCCTGTGATGGCAAAGCTGAATTTTCAGCATCATTACTTCATCTTCAGTGTCACATGATCCTTCAGAAATCGTTCTAATATGCTGATTTGGAAAACGGTTGTGCTGCTTAATAAGTTTTTTTTTCCAGTATATAATGAATAGAACAGTATTCTGAACAGTGTTAATAATTTGAAAAAGGAATCTTTTGTAACATTATAAATCTTTTACTGTCACTCTCAATCAATCTCATGTGTCCTTGCTGAATATAACTATTATTTTTAACTATTAACTCTTGGAAAGATGCAAACTTTCCCAAATTCCCAAGTATACATGCAGTGTCAATTTAATATACTTTTGTTGATCCAGCCATTAACTAGCCAAAATGAAACAACCCAATGACATTTAAAGGAACAGTTCCACCAAAAATGAAAATTACCCCATGATTTACTCATTCTCAAACCATCCTAGGTGCATACGATTTTCTTCTTTCAGACAAATACAGTCGGAGTTATATAAAAAAAAATCCAAGCTTTACAATGGCAGTGAATGGGTGTTGAGATTTTGAAGTCCAATAAAGTGCATCCATCCATCATAAAAAGTACTTCACGTGGCTCCGGGTGGTTAATAAAGGCCTCCTGAAGTGAGCCAATGCGTTTGTATAAGAAAAATATCTATATTTCACATTTTAGAAACCGTAATGTGTGAAGAAACCTTGTGGAGTACTTTTTATAATGGATGAATGCACTTTATTGGGCTTTAAAATTTCAACACCAATTCACTGCCATTATAAAGCTTAGAAGAGCCAGGACATTTTTTAATATAACTCCGATTGTATTTGTCTGAAAAAAGAAAGTCATATACACCTAGGATGGCTTGACAATGGGTAAATCATAAGGTTCATTTTCATTTTTTGGGTGAACTGTCTCTTTAAAATATAATTTCAATATCATATTTGCACTATTGGCACATTTTTATATGCTCATGAGTCATGACAGACATCACTGCCTACACCCTACATCAGCAATCTTCATCTCTCATTTGCATAAAGTTGGGCACTTCTCAAACTTTTGATACTCAGAGTGCTTACTCCGCTCTGACATCAGTCCCACAATCCACCACAAAAGCATGTTGCTCAGCTCCCATAGAGAATATACTGGCTGTGGTTAAGTACGGTTTGTTGATTCCTTTCATTTTGCCAGCATTGTTCATGTTCAGACATATGGGAGGGTGTCTGTCAACAATGCTGTAATATTCTGCTAGGTTTCATGTTCGAGCAATGGAAAAGCTTTGCAAATAATATGTGTGTAATTAACGTCTCTGTTTGGTGAATGAAACCAGGCAGGAAATTGAGTTATACTAAGCTCTCGTGTTTAGCCTACTGAAAAGGTCCAGTTGAGGCGCAGGATAAGGACATGATAACATTTGCTTTTCTATATCCTCTTCCAAATTCTCTAGCGAGCCTAGCGGACCATGAACAAGCACACTTGGCCTACCTTTAGCCACTGCTGGCTCATTCTCCCATGCTTAAGGCTGTGAGCACTTATAAGGCAGTTAGATACGGTGGAGGTGAGGTATGTCATCTGGAATAATTTCACACTTAAACATATCCCAGCCAAAGCAGAGCACCATGTGTGCCCACTAAATCAAGTCTTTGGCTGCCCATGCTACAAATTGGTCATAAGTCCACTGTAATAGAGACCATGTGAGGCCCAATGTCCCTTGGCATTCTTCAAACTGCCCCTTCTGTAAGCTTGCCAAAGCGAATAGTAGAGGGAAAAAAAGGCAGAACACACTGACTGAAGTGCTTCACAACAGGAGTGCTGCCTAAATGGTTTTCCTGTATAAAAAGGTCTATAGAATGAAGAAATATGACAAAATATATTTCAGGTTGTTGAGCGCTACCCCAAGTCAGGCCTTACAATTTCTATGAAATACAATCTGAAAGCTGTAAAACAATAATAATACATTTTTTTTTTAAATCATCATTATTTTTAACCTATAACAACACATTTCAGGAACACTCTGACACAATCTAGGTCAATATTTTATTTGGTTATAAAGACAAAGATGGTCTAATGTGTGACCATTGCTAATTTTTGAGCTGGGTCAGTGTTTATGACTGCCAAGTTCTTAGAAATGCACTCTTTGTATTCATTTTGGTTTCAAATGGTTATGAAAAACTTTTGTACCATTTTCTAGGAACATTTTAATTTAATTACTCTAAAATGTCATGTGGTGTAGTAATACCATTTTCCTGACAACTTGCAAGTTCACATCTTAATTATTATTTAAAAAAATAAAAATGTAAAAGATGTTTAAAATGAACCTGAATTAACCTTGAATTGTCATAAAAGGTCAAATTATACAATATTTTAAAGCAACAGTACACTTAAAAATAAAACCTCTGTTACTCACCCTCATGTCGTTCCAAATCCGTAAGACCTTCGTTAATCTTCGGAACATGAATTAAGAAATTTTTGATGAAATCCAAGAGCTTTCTGACCCTGCATAGACAGCAATGCACATTTAAGGCCCAGAAACCTAGTAAGGCCCAGACACATTTAAGGCCCAGAAACCTAGTAAGGACATTGATAAACTAGTCCATGTGACATAAGTGGTTCAACCATAATGTTATGAAGCTATAAGAATACCTTTTGTGAGCAAAGAAAACAAAAAATAACAACTATATTCAACAATTTCTTCTCTTCCATGTCAGTCTTTGACGCATGTTCATTAAGGTAAACAAGGTATGCAAGGTCAGAAAGCTCTCGGATTTCATCAAAAATATCTTAATTTGCGTTAATATAATGTCTTTTAATGACACATTATGATATAAGGACAGTTTTATCACTCCAACATTTTTTAAGGAATAATTGATGCTGGGCTGTGAATTATTAGAAAATAATGCACACCCAAGGTGGTGATGAGGCTATGATGCCAAGCAAATGTGCATTATTTTTTAATAATTTAATGGCCTGGAGTCAATTATTCCACTTGTACTGTTGTTACCATACTTGTTGTATTTAAAGGTGTTTGTCAGGTTTTTGTCCTTAAAACACCCTTGTACGTAGGATTAAATTGCTACGAATCTCATTCCACGCCTCCGTTGCTAATTCAAAAACGTAATTTTAGACCTAACAGCCTAATAACTGACTAATGCAGTTATTAATGCAGTTATTAGAAAGAGAGAGAGAGAGATTACCTGAATATTACTGTGTATATTACCTGAATCTGTGCGTTTCTCAACAGTGTTTGGCAGCAGCATCTCTACTAATAGTTAAACTGTAAGTTTATCTTCTTCAAGAACAGCACCGTTATTTCCTCGCTTGTGAGAAATGTCAAGTTGACAACACGTCTCTGTGATATGGACATATAATGCAGTCAAGACCTGCTTGGACCTACTTAAGTCATGCGGTTTCCTGAAAATAACTGCACACCTTAAAACTTTAATCAGCCAATCAGTTTCAAGCATCCAACAGCCCCACAGTGTAATATAAATGAACAGATAGGACCAAAAATGAGTGCCACGTCATTGACCTGGGTTTTGAAAAGATTCTGATGAATTACAGCATTAGAGGTATCCAAATGTATTTTTGGATATCCAGTGTTATCCAAAGGAACATATCAGCTTCACCACATTACACAGGACAATTTCTGCTCTAGCCAGATCCTGTTGTTAAATCCTTGTATTCGTAGCACAGAGCTGGATTCAGACCTTGGTTGTTCTGTGGTCTTGGTCTGACGAGTATCCCTCAAAGCCACATAGACTTTGTTATTATTCCATTCACCTTGAGCTGCTCCAGTGCCTTCCAAACACAGAGACCCCCCGAAATGTGCTTAGACCAGCAAAATCCTCCTGTAACAAGCAGGTGTGAGGATCCTTCCAGCCTTCTTTCGTCCATCACCTGCACCCCGCCTCTCTGCTTGTCGCTGAGTTGTTTTCTTCTTCTCTGGCTTCCTGTAGAGCGCCCTCGAGTCCAGACTCAGCCAGCTGTTCAAACACCTGCACAGGATGAGGCAGACCTTCAGCGCAGTCTTAGCCCTCCAGAGGGACGCTCAGCTGTTCAACCACACCGGCCATTGTTGCTGTTTCAACCTACCAAGGTGATGTCCTTAGCAATCAGAGGTATTTGTATGTAAATTGATTTTTAAAAAAGTGCATTTACATATGTTTACATAGACACTGCAAAATATGTTATGGAAACGTAGCACAATACAGACTTAAAGGGATGGTTCGGAGTAGAATTGACTTCATTGCTATGCACTCCGAAGCCCTTGTAAATACCCCATCCGAAGTTTTTTTTACCTTAGTCAAACATTTATGGAGATATTAGAGTTTTTCGAATTGCTTGTTACAGGAGTGAATGGTACATGTGATGTATCTCGTAAATTGCACTACTAAACGTGCAAGTAATCTTACCAAACTTGTGCAGTAGTGTAAATAGGTTATGTACTCACAAAACGCTGCATCAGAACATTTGTAAGTCCACCATGAGTGTTTTAAAAACACGTTTTAGCCGATCCCTACTAGTCGAAAAAACTACAAATGGCGACACGTCGACGTCACTTCCCTGGTTTGAAAAAAGCATGTAAAAGTCCTCCTACAAGTTGACGTGCACACAGATGTAGTAGGAGGACTTTTACATGCTTTTTTCAAACCAGGGAAGTGACGCTCATGGTGGACTTACAAATGTTCTGATGCAGCGTTTTGTGAGTACATAACCTATTTACACTACTGCACAAGTTTGGTAAGATTACTTGCACGTTTAGTAGTGCAATTTACGAGATACATCACATGTACCATTCACTCCTGTAACGAGCAATTCGAAAAAATCTAATATCTCCACAAATGTTCGACTAAGGTAAAAAAAAAACTTTGGATGGGGTATTTAGATGGGCTTCGGAGTGCATAGCAATGAAGTCAATTCTACTCCGAACCATCCCTTTAATCTTTTTTTAAGTTTTGAGTATCTACACAGTCTCTGTTCCCATCATACATTCTGTGGTGGAGTAACTGATTCAGTTTATGCAGTGTCAATAAAAAGGCCAGTTTAGTAGTCTAAAGGAGTCAGGAATAGTCTAATGGTATACTTCTAAGGCTTTTGACCGAAGCGGTTCAGAGGTTTTGCTTGTTGTGGAAACTGATACATTAGTTCTTGACAGCCAGCCTGCATGAGGGCTTCTGTTATAAGGTAAAAGAATCCAGACTACGGAAGAGAACAGTGAGGAATGCAAAAACAGTGGACTGTTTCCAGAGGTAGCATCCTTTTAATGCTTTTAATGCAGTTTAACTGCTACAGTATTGCTAAGTTAGTGTTTTAAGACTGTCTGTCTGCGCAGTAATGTTAGGGATTTTTCAGTAACTGTTCTACATTACTTTTATAATGATGTTACTCAGTTACTATTTGTAAGAAGTAACTAGTAGCTAACTATTAAGTAAATGCACCCAACACTGCTCACCATTAAAATGCCAACTGCACTCATGATTTGCAGCAAACCGTAATCAAGTGTATGTAGCAACAGTGTGAAAATGAATAGCACATAATACCAGTATAAGATTGGTACAATATGTGTCACATGATTAAACATTGTAGTTTTCAAAAGCCTACCAACACGAAAACTGCATTTTCAAATGTATTCACTTTGTTTTCAAAAAGCTCTATTTTCATCTCAGTGTGGATGGATTGTTAAAACGGAGAGATAAAGATGTGTTTTCAATAGTGCTGTCAGTCTATTGAAAAAAAACCCCGAATTAATCGCACATTTTTTCTGAAATTAATTGCGATTAATAACGATTAATAACGATTAATTGCGATAGAAACAACATAAAGACAGTATATTTCTAATATTTGTTATTTATTTTTCATGAGTGAAGGTATCACTGATACCAATATTACTGAAGTCTCTAGTAAATTGTTTTTTATTTCCTAATATTTATCCATTAGCTATAGCCATTCAACATTACAGTATAATTGAGACCTATGAATTTTAACATTTATTAGACTTAAAAAAAACTTCTAATTTAAGTGAACTTAAAACAATCTTCACATAAACCCATTGTTTACCTGTGCCCTTCAGCAAGTAGGAAATATACAGAAATTGAATAAAGTTGTCAAACACTGAATACTAAATTAAATATAGATGAATCCTTAAAGCTACAAAAGCTGGGTTATTAGGTTATTTGGCTGCTGTCACTTTAAGAGCTGCTGCTGCTCAATGTGACGTGGATCTGACATGCATGCTCATAGTTTTTTTCACGCTTTAATATGAAATGTGCTACGCAGACAGTATAACAGCTGACGTAATAGGAAAAATCATTTTTTACTGACATATGGCCTGACAACATCTCATCTGACCGCAGTTCCCTTTTATGGAAATAGATTTATGTGGAATAAAAGTAGCAGCACATTTCAGATGATTAGAAAAAAATACAGTATAACTTTCAGCATCATAACACTCAATGAGGTGTTTCTTTTGGAGACACCCTGACAGAGAATTACACTGTAGCAAATAAATAAATAATCAACCTTTCATTAATGCATCAACAACCAAATGGAGAAAACCATTTCCGCTCACACACACATCATCTCTCACCCCTGACTCACCTCACTCCTCAGTCTCAATCCATATGAGTCATGCTGTGGTATTGAGGCCTTCCTGTGTGTCTGCTCCTGGCCTGATTGACTATTGTCTTGGTGATGTAGTGAAAATTGGAAGACGCTGAGCCCTGGGCTCCCTGCGGACTTCCTCAGCTGTAACCCTAAGGATGGAACAGCCAGACCTACATTAACCCCTTGCAATTCCCATCTCCTCCTCTGTTCCAGGGCCAGGGGCTTCAGAGGGTCCTACATTATTCATGTCCTATTGAAATGATAAGCCGTCTACCTGCAACCAAACATAATGAATTCAGACGCTGTTGAGAATTCAAACTAGCCGAGGCACTAAAAGATGATGCTCCTTATCTACTCTCTACGACAATATTATGAGGGTTATTTTCTTTCTTAAAATTAGCATAGTTCACCAAAAAATGAAAATATTGTAATTGGCTCACCCTAATGTTGCTTAGGTATTTTGAAGAACTGTTTTGTCCAAGTCACTGTGGTCTAAAACAATAGTGGACCCCAATGACTTGAACTGTATTTAACTCTTTCCCCGCCAAACACTGATTTTTCCGGGTTTCCACATTTTCACTGTTATTACGCATCTCCTGAATAAGTTCAGAATCTCCTAATCAAAAACACAGGCGAGGAAGACACAGAAACGAGCAATCTCCTATGTAAGCAGATGCACATGAAAAATAAGATAACAATAAACAGTAGACTATATAAATGAAAACTTCCTGATGTTACTGAGTTAAATGTCGATTCAGGAAGTGGTAAAGGACTGTAAAGGAAAATTTTAAAATTTATCTTTGCTTTGATCAATGTACTAAATATGATCCAGATGTAGGCTAGTATTCGATAAAATATGCAATTTTCTCAGCGTTTTGCTCAAAATGTTGCTCTTTTTGTGAAAAAAATCAAATGTTGATAAAAAAAAAAATGTACAGGTTAAAGCTAGAATAAAATGGATAATTTTGTTCTTTATTTTTGTGTACACTACTGCTCAAAAGTTTAGGATCAGTAAGACTTGTAATGTTTTTAAAAATATCTCTTAAGATCATCAAGGCTGCATTTATTTGATCAAAAATAAGTATAATTTTTTTCAGTATGTTTTATTTAATGAACACAGCCTTGATGAGCATAAGAACTTTTTACTTTTCTAAAACATCTTGTTCCAATTCGTTCCATAAAAGAAAATAATAATGTTTAAATTTCAAGTTTTCCTTTAAACTAATGAGAATCTATTAAAAACTACACAAAAATGTGCAGAATCTATTAAAGAAATTTCATTACAAAGAAAGTAACACAATAAATTAACATATAAAGTGTTTTATTTTTTGTTAAATGTACTCTAATAATTATTTACAGCTTCGAAACAGTATATTAAGAAACTGTCTTTAAAAAAAAATACTAAAACTAAAATGAAACTTGGAAATATAATAAAAGCTAATACAAAATAATAACATACTATAAAAGAATATAGTCTTAACTTAAAAGAATGAGTCTTAACTTTTATACTGAATAACGTTTTGGGTTAAGATTTTATATATGCACAAACAGTGACAAAGGACAACTTGAAATTGCGTCATATGATTCCTTTAATAAACCCATCTGCGAACCCAACATTTTTAATACATTACATTAGATTGCATTGCATTTTGTGATATAAGAGCCGAATGAGACCATAAAATAAAGGAAGTTATATATCATTTTTGTCACACATATCTCACGCTCCCTGTCTCAGAAAGCCAGAACTAGTAAAAGTCTTGCTTTGGGTAGAGACATGAGCTTCAGAGATAGTGAAAAAAGGACCCATCTGTTAAGAGAATCTCAGTCCGTCATTCTCAGGAGAAAAAAAAGCCCACGCCTTCAGAAAAGGGGGGGGGGGAGGGGGGTGGATGGGGGGAGGGGATGGTGGTCGAGTAACTTCACATGGGGTGCCCCTTTCTGCCTGAGAGGAGATGCACATACCAAGAACTTCATCAAGAGTGGAAGACATCCATCATTCGCCCCAGTGCCATTAAAAACAACCCAGACCCAGCCATGGAGAACCCCAAATGGTGTACCAGCTCTACTATGACAAGATAGATGGTCCAGCTTCTTGGAACGGGTGTCCGGTGAAGAGCAGACAAAGCAGCCCATCTGCTGGTGGATTAAGACAAGACTGCATGATTTATTTTAATATTTAGACCTGCATACACAAAGTGTTATTAGCCATTTGGAGGGTGTGCCCCACTGGCACAGTAAGTAATTGCTACTAAACGGCTGTGTATAATGAAAGATCTCACAGCGCTAAAACAAATCACCTCCCTGTTGCTAAGTAATCACGGGCAAACACGTTCGCATGTGGCCGTTTTCGGCGTTTAGGTTGCAATGGGGGTTGTCGGATTTACATAATTACATTTGCTGGATTTCAATTACAGTTTTAAACCGTCAACGGGAAACAAATGAAGAAGATATGTGCGGTTAAACTCTAGCATGCAGGTCTTTGCAACAGAAGATGAATAGTTGAACAGAAGCACAGATGTATGAAGTGCGTGATTTCCACAGCCCGCTTCGTTCACATCAAACGTCGGGATGTGATGGCTCAGATGCCACGTTGAGGAGGGAAAAAGCTTTGTTGTGGGCCTCTATGATCTGTGAGGAGGAATACGTTGGAGCTGAAGCTCGAAAAAATGACTAGAGTACCTGTCATTAAAATAGATCCACAGGTAGAGCAAATAGGTTCCCACTATCAATAGTGATTTTTCTCACTTACAGTAGCAGCATCCCCTTCATGTCTGCACATATCTACACTATAAAGAACACTGAGTTAAAAACAACCCAGTTTGGGTTGTTTTTTGACAGGCTGCTGGGTAAATATGGGACAGAACACATGTTGGGCTAACCTTGCACAGTTTTTTTTTTTAATTAGTAATTATTATTTTATTTTGCCATTTGCACATAGTTTTGAAGAAGAAAAAAAACATGCAGCAGCAGTATAACAAATGCACACAATAAATATATCAAAAAATGTACAGTAAAAAATTGTAGCTTTACAGAACATTACAGTAAAAAATATGGTAACACCATTTTAAAGGGGTCATCGGATGCAAAACTCACTTTTACATGTTGTTTTACCATTAATGTGTGTTGGCAGTTTGTGTACACAACCACCCTACAATGATAAAACTCCACCCAGTGATTTTTTTTTTTAAATCTTTAAAATCAGGTCATTCTTAGCTTCTTGTCGGTGTGACGCCACAAAGACAGAGGCCGCTCACACGATAATTGATTGACATGAGCACCTTACCTTAGACCCGCCCTCGCCGAGTTGAAACAGTCCGACTCAGATCGCCATTGTGTTTACTCATGTACAGGGGAAGACAAGAATGTCTCCGATTGAACGATTAAGGTGTTCTGTTGGCTGTAATAATGAACATAGCAGTCATCATTTACTCCCGACATCTGAGCCACTGAAGATGCAGAGGATTAATATTACTTTCATTTTTGAAAGGAAAGCGCTGATGCCGATCTGCATATGCCTCTATGTTTGTACAAATCATTTGTGAAGCAGCTTCACCCACAGCAGAAGTGAGTATAATGTTTTTTAATGCATCTTTGCAAATGGCCTTTCTTAATAATGAACCTTTCTTAATAACTTGTTGGCAAGTTTTGCCGCTAAACACAGCTAAATGTGGCTAAAGTAAACATTACGGCTCATCATCCCACGGCAGATAGGGCCAGGGCGAGCAGAGCTCATTTGTATTAAAAGGAACGTGCAATAGAATGATTTGATTTTTTGCAGAGCTGATTTTGACAAGGTAAAATGGTGTTTTTTTTTGTTTTGTTTTTTTTACACTACTATTGAGAATTTTTAACCAAAGTATATTAGAGACTTTTCATTAAGACCCTAAAGAATCATATGAACTTGTGGGAAATGGGCATCCGATGACCCCCTTAAATTTTAAACATTAAAGAGGTCATCAAAAGCCTATTTTCCACAAATTGATATGATTCTTTAGGGTCTTAATGAAGAGTCTAAAACATACTTTTGTTCAAACTTCTTAATGGTAGTGTAAAACAAACCAACAACCTTGTCAAAATCAGCTCTATTCACAGCGACCCAGTTCGGTGCATGTCCCTTTAAATGCTAATGAGCTCTGCTAACCCCGCCCCTCTCTTCTGTGGAGTGACGAGCAGTTTTCTGAGAGACTGAAAACTTTAGCCACATTTAGCTGGGGAACTTGCTAACTAGCACATTATTAGGAAAGATGATTTGCAAAGACTCATAAAACCTTATACTCACTTCTTCTGTAGGTGACGCTAGATCACAAATGATTCACACAAACATAGATGCATTTAGGTAGATCGGGGGTGCATCCCCTTCAAAAACAAAAGTAATCATCTGTGTCTTCAATGGCTCAGAGTAAAAGAATAAGAAAGTAAAAGACGACTGCTGTGTTAATTATTAGCCTACATCCAACAACATCCTACATCCTCAATTGCTCAGGGCCGGTCTACACTAAAACGCCACTGTCAGTCAACACTTGTGGGAGGGGCCTGGGTCTGTGTGATGTCATACAGCCAAGAATCTGAGAATGGCTTGATCTGAGAAAGGGGTTATGATTTATAGGGATTAAAAAAAACACTGGGTGGATTTTTTATCATTATAGGGTGGTTGTGTACACACACTGCCAACACAAATTTATGTTCAAACAACATGTAAAAGTGAATTTTGTCTCCAATAACCTCTTTAAAACTTAGTTTAGTACTGTAAAAAAAAAAAGATTTTCAATAACTGTTAATAATGTTAATATACCAAATTACTAAAACCTGTTTTAACTTTTAAAATATCCTGACAACCACCATAAATGTCACACACATACAAAACATTATCATGGTAAAACACTAATGTAATGCAATAATCATTAATTTATCAACAGAATGTAATGTAAAAAAAAAACAAAAAAACAATATGCTCTATTACAACACATGCTTCAATTCCCGTGTGATAATGATTCCATCCAGAATAGCTTCACACCCACATGGGTCTTTTTTGCACATAACCACCCTCAAAGTAAAGACTGCTTGCATTATTTAGATATCATGAAAACAGAGGGTGTGGTGTGTTGATTTAAAGGGATGGTGTTCACTTTGACATGTGTTGTTTTAGAATGCATGTTGTATAACTCTTGAAACTCCTGCCATGTGTGTCTGATACAGTAAGATAGCAGGTTCCTGTAACCTATCACAATACATTTAAAAGTCTACAGATAAGGACTGTGTTGTTTCTTTGTTCATGTCGAAAAAGTGTTGGAAACACTTCTGGAATCAGTGCTCTGATAGGGCTTCACCTATCGCAGGTTTGGTATCAAAGTTGCCAAGCGGTTTAACCAGGTTTGAATTTCAGTGGCACGTTTCTTGGAAGTAATTTCAAAGTATTAAATGAGCTATACAGTATTTTGCTGAGATGGCCTATTCTGCGCCTTTGAACCCCTCATTTAAATGTAGTTTCATTATTCCTTAAGGGATTGCAGTTTAACTGCTAACTGATCATGCCTCTCTCAACAGTATACTGATTACATATTGCTAAGAATAAAATGTTGCACATCAAATATTAAAACAGCCATAAAATAGTAAATAGTTTCTGTTTATTTTCTGCTTTCATTTTAATTGCAGATGAGCCCAATCCTAAGTAGTTTTTATCTTTTTTAGACTAATTGTTAATATACTGTATTCAGTTTCATATCATTTGCAGCTTGAATTTTGGTGTAAAAAAAAAAAACACCTCAGTTCTCAAAAGCCACGTTTGATGTTAGGTGGAATCAGAACACTGCTCTCTAACCCAGATTTTAATTTGAAGGACCGTGTAAGTGTATCTTTGATGTTTTATTCACCTGCTCTGCTCTTTAGGCCTCATTAATACTTAAAACGGATCTGCAGAGAAAAAAAGGATTGAGGAAAAAAAATCTGATGTGAGCAAATGTGACTTCAGTGCACACCATAGGTTTTTCAAAACACCAAAGCTTTATTAATCTCTCAAATGAATGCTGAGGATTTAGAATGCATTAGAATAATCTAATTATTCTTAAATTTTGTCTAAATTTGAATATTCTTAATGTCTCGCAATTTAAGATAATTTGACTTTCCTTATTGTGCAAAAAGACATTGAACGAGAAGGCAGATAACTGATCAACTAAACCTCTTTGTCAGGCTTGAAGATCAGCTAGAATAGCAACCCATTCTACGGAATTGGTCCCAAGTCAGAGTTGAAAACGTCATGGGGAAAAAGAAATGTCTTGAAAAATGTTATAATATCCAAGGTACGCATTTCTAATACTTCACAGCCTGCATAAAGTAGCTGTGCCTTTTCAGGAGGCGCTGTGACTTCCGTAAAAATGTGACGTCCGATCTACTCAGTCACTGCCCTCAGTCACCACCCTGAGCACCAAACACCGTCCCACCCTCCTTTTGTCAAACCCCCAGACAACGCGTCCATTCCATTGCTGAACAACAACACAAAAACAAGTCGAGAAAACGCTGTTTAGTCGATGGATGTCAGGAAACTACATCATTACGCAGGCTTCCGCACAACATTAATATAAAAGACCAGTGGCACGTCAGCTTCAGCTCTTTTTCATTGGTTCTGGCTTTTGTTCACACAGCACTCATTCCGGGACTGATCCCAGCAACGTTACTTGGTTCCCAACCCGGGATCGTTCCCGGAACTTTCGGGCAATTTTCCAGAATCAACGCACAGTGTGAAAGAGGCTTTACTAAAGCAATAGTTACATAGCTTACTGCAATTGTAGCTTACAAAAAACATTAATTACCATTCTGAAACATCCCGTTGAGTATCACAAGCCACAGCAGGCTACAGCATACATGACAGTAGTTACCTGTGGTTGGCCTGGCCGTGCGTCACTCAGAAAACAACAGGCCAATCAGAAGAGAGGCTCATGAATATTAATTAGATGGGCCAAAATCGACCTGTTCAAGACAGAGCTCCTAAAAGAGGAGCTGTAAAAATATATTGAGATGTTTTTTGGCAAATATATATTCTTAAGGACATCAACAGCTAAAATAAACCTCCAAAAAGGTGTACAATATGGGACCTTTAAGATTTTGCTTACATCTTTATTGTAAATATCAGAGGTAAATCAATAACAGTTAAATTTTGAACAATATTTCAAGTGTGATTAATGAGGTTTGTTATATTTTGAATTCAAATTTTTCATGTAAAAGGCAAAAATTTGATCAAAGTGATTTCAACATTAAGGATACGTTTGAATATACATTGAATCATAAACTATTCACTTTTTCTCTCTCTCTCTCTCTCTCTCTCTCTCTCTCTCTCTCTCTCTCTCTCTCTCGGTAGTGACAGTAATGCTTTGGTAGCAACCGCATCACATAACAATAATTTAAATTAACTTGCATACTGAAACACCACTAAAACATACTACAATAAAAGTGTTTACATATGTTATTAACAATGTTTATTTCCCCTAAATATGAGGATTATGTGTTCCCTTTTGGCACTACCGAAACAATGATGACATGTTTCGGACGTGACTGTTTCGGTCGTGACAATTTTATAGGGTAACACCAAAAAAATAAAGATGTCAGTACCGAAACTTCACCAAATGTTTCGGTCTTGACTGTTTCGGTAGTGACAAGTTTAGGTACTTTTGAACCTAGCTTAAAGATGCTAATCAGCAAATGCCTAGCTAGCACAGTTCTGAACAGTTGTACACAAATAAAAACTAAATGTTATGTAATAACTCTCAAAAAAGTGTGCTTAATTGCAGAAAAAATGTGTACGGTAGTGACGTTCCTTGAAGTTACACAAAGATTTTTCAGACTTTGAACACATTTACCTCAAAATGATGGGGCCTAACTACTCATGCTTGTAACTATGATATGCTACAATTACTATAAAATGGTACAATTATTTCAATATCATTTTCATAAGTTGAAATGTAGGGGTTAGGGTTCGGGACAGCCACCTCCCAATTGAAAGTACCCAATAAATGATGATTTTGTATTTATTAAGCTTACTGATATTTTAAATATTATTGTGGGCTTCAATAGATAATAGAAGAACCTTCGTAAACATCTAAGATTTGAATACTCAAATGCTTTTTAAATGTGTTTTTTGCTTGAGGGATAGCAGTTTGGACCAATTCTGTAGAATGGTCTATATGCATACCAATATATGCATGTGTGTTTGTGTATTTATGTTATATTTGTCTTTTCTTTCCAGACCCTCCTTATGATTTTGCCTGCAGGGGGTTTGAGGGGCATTAACTGATGTTAAGCTAGCCTGAAGCTGAAACACCTGCTCCCTCTCTATGGCATATAAATGAGCTCTCTCTTTCTGCTGAAGCCACAGGACACCTTGGCAAGAGGCGAACTAAACGAATGATGTGTGTCATTGCCATTTTTCGTACACATCACTGTAAACCACTGTGCCAGTTTGTCTTTATTGTTCAGGGAATTGCCACTGAACCATGACAAGATAGAGAAACAGAGTAGATGAACAAAACAGAAAACGGCTATTTGGTTTGCGGGTCTCCCAACATGACAATTGGGTTTAGCTGGTTACTTATCCCATTTCCTAGCTGATTAGTAGCTAAATCCTTCTAAAACCAGCAAACTGAACCAGCTGAGACCAGGAAAGGATGGTTTTCCCAGCATGAGGGAAAAGCACTTGCAACAAATCCAATGATCTTCCTGTTTGAATGTAGCATTGCAGCTGACTAGATGTTTCACCAGTTCACTTCACTCTACTGACTTTGACAGTTCAGGTAATGCTGTTTGGTATTTTAGCAGTTTGTAAGGCATTGCAATTTTATGTTTTTGAAAGTAAAAAGAACTTCAAAAGTTTTGAGAAAAAGGTATTACTGATAGTTACTATGGAAAAAATCCTGAAATTGTTGAGTTTTCTAAGAATTTTCTCAAGTGTACAGAATCCACTGGCACTCGGGTGAACAAAGAGTGGATTGATATGGATTTGTAATCCTGCAGCAGCTGTATCCTCCTTCTGTCAGGGTGGAAAACCCAAACTTGCATGAGGAGATCGTTATAGATCCTAAACACTTGAGCTTCTTTAGCCATAAATATCCACCCCCTCCTTTTCCCCCTCATCCCCCAAAAGGCTTTTTTTAATGAACTGGATTTTCTCCAAGTGGAGGTTTAGACACCTTATCTGTCAGAGAAGATCAAAGGATGAACTCAGGTTCAAAACTTACTGAGTTCGACTTGAGGATCCAGCGTTTAATTAGGTCCTAATTGGCGCACGGCTAAACAGACCCACTGAGCAGGTGTAAACAAGATGGAATACGATCCATGTGGCAGCAGGGGAATCTCGAGGGGGAAAAAATACAAGCTGGATAGTACTGGATAAACTGAATATCATATTAAAGTGAAATTACAATGAAGAGTTTTTCTCTTTTACAAACATAATTTGTCTCAATTTGTCATACTGTATGAATCAAGGAGCATTACTGTGCTTTCCAGTTGTTTCCTATTTCTAAAACACTTCACTGTTACATACCTGCTTCTAAAGGATGATACCAGTAATTTAACTTCCATTAACAGGACCACAAATCAAATTATAAACCAGATAAATTGTAAACCATCTCAAGGAGGGTGGTCATTGTATATGATAGTGACCAATGGTGTTATAACACTCGCCAGTTTCGCCTGTTATAATGATGTAATGTGAGATGAACACATGTCACATGTGTGCTGAAAAAGGTCGGCTGGCTAATTAGCAAGTATTTGCTTCGCTATGCCTGGATTAGCACAAATCCGTTCCCATCATTACTCTTTTATTAAATATTTAAAATGACGACTGAGAAATGTTAAGAAGTCATCCAGTGTTTCACACTTAGATCTTCATTCTCTATGTTAATCAGCGTTGTTATTAAGGTAACTGAAATTAAATTATTAAAAATCATTTACAGTGTGGAAAAAAAAATAAAAAATGAAATAAAACTTTAAACACTTACATTAATTGTAAATGTAGCCTTAAAAATAAATAAAAGAGGTATGAAAACTTTTGGAATTTAAAGAGCAGGCTAAATTTAACTTATTTTGTCTTCTGGGTATCTTCTGTAGCTTTTGAAGGGCAGTACTACTGTAAATGAAAAAATATATATATATTTAGGCAAAATAAGAAAACAACATTGTTTTCAAAAGTATTCACCCCCTGGCTCCTAATGCATCTGTTTTCCTTCTGGAGCACCAGTGAGCATTTGAACCTTTTGCAATTGTGGCATATGAGTCCCTCAGTTGTCCTCAGTGTGAAAAGATGGATCTCAAAATCATACAGTCATTGTTGGAAAGGGCTTAAATACACAAAACTGCTGAAAAACCAAAGAATTTGTGGGACCTGAAAGCTTTTTTTTAAAAAACAGCAGGCAGTTTAACTGTTCAGGACTAAGAAGGGACTTATGAACAACTATCACTGAAAAAAACAAAAAAAAACAAAAAAAAAACAGCTGTGGATCATTCAGGTAACAGCACAGTATTAAGAATCAAGTGTATGTAAACTTTTGAATAAGGTAATTTTTATAAATTGAACTATTTTTTTTCTTGTGGACTATATGTAAAAAAATCTTTCATGTGAAATATCTTATTGAGGTCAATGCTAAATAAAAAATGACATGTATTTTGCACGATCCCTCTTATTTTGGTAAAATAATTAACATTTTGCGATTCTACAAGGTGTATGTAAACCTTTGACCTCAACTGTAGAGCAGAACAAAATTAATAACTGAAAGTATGAAATAAAAGCTAATTAAAATGCTATTATAGTTTATACAGTAAATAATTCTAAAATAACATTGGTGTAAATCAGTCTCTATGAGCTTGGTAGCATTACTGGGGTGTTTTAGCTGTTTGATCAGTATTCTGGAGTAATCTAGCAGAGGTGAAAGGTTAAAAGCCCTCTTGCTTTCTGTTTACGGCTTAGGGTATAATACAAGACAGTGATCTATTTAGAGGGCGTGAATAAACATCATCCATTGTCCTGACAAGGCTTAATGCAGACCAATCTCTTTTCTCAGTCTCTGGCTCGGGCTAAGGGAACACTTTGAAGGCATACTTTTTATTATGGTTTGAAATGGAAATATTGCTTTCATGAGGGATGAGCTAGTGCATTACTCAGCAAAAGTGGACAAAAGAAGTTTTTATTTGAATTAGGCCAGTCCATTTATTAGTTTTTGCGTTTAGGTAGTGCTTTGGCATGGTTTCAGCAGCTCTTTGGAGATTGTCCTGAGAAAGGGATCTGCATGCCAGCAGCCGAGCTGTGCTCTTTCTTTCATCAAAAGAGGAAAAAACACCATGAGGGACACGTTTAGAAGGAAATTTCGACTACCATCAATAATGGATTAAAGACCCATATGTTCACATTTCAATAATGTAGCTGGCTTAAAATTTTAAATAAACAGAATAGCAAGTGATAAACTGCTAGCAACTTTAGTTTAAAAACTTTAGAAGGGAATGTCATTTAGAAAGAACTGGACAGAAGTTATCATTAAAAAAGATTTTCTCTTAGGTTTAAGAAAATGAATTTGAACTGAGGTATAAAATAGAATTTGAATATAAGGAAGTAGATGGAAATTCAACTTTAAAAAAAAAATAGAAAAGTAAAGTTTGTTGACAAAAGCCTTGTTTGAACGTTTAAAAGTCTACAAAGCCTTCTGAACTATGTTGTGAAGGCAATAGCGATGGATGGATGGATGGTACGGTTTCCCAGAATGCATTACCTGTATTGAATTTTGATTGAATTACAATCCAGTAAATTCAACTTTTATTACAATCCAACTTCCTGTGGGGTGTGGCCAATTCAGTTCAATTCGATTAAAATTCACACACACATTCTAAAAAACGCTGTGTTAAAAACAACCCAACTTGGGTTATTTGGCAACCCTGTGCAGGGTAAATATTACAAACAGCACATGCTGGGCTATTTTGACCCATGTGGTTGGGTTAAATGTTTTTACCCAACATGCTGGGGTGGTTTTATTTAAGTCAACTATTGTTTAAAAATTATTATATTGCTGACTTAAAATGGACTGGAAATTAAAAATCACACACAGAATTATATAGAGGCAACAGCAATAATCAAAAGATGAACATTATATTAAGCAAGAACACCAATGGACAAAAATATAAGACAAAAATGAATTTATTTGGGTAAATATAAAGCATATTTTACAATATTACGTACATTTAAAGTTGTGTTTCAGCCCTGCATTCATTTGGCTGGAGAAACTTCCATGGTGACGCCGACCTGTCGATAGCTTTAAGCGTAGATCTGGAGAATGCTGTGTTTGTAGAAGGCTAGCGTTCTAAGCAGATGTTGACTGCGATGTACATTTAAACAATAAGGGAAAATGTGAGACTACAGACGCTGAGAACTTTGACTGTAACTCATCAGCTAGGTTGTTTCGTCTGAGACAGGTTCAACCCAGTGGTTGGGTAGAAAAAAAAACCCAGCAAATTAGTTTAAAGGGGTCATTGGATGCTAAACTAACTTTTACATGTTGTTTGAAAATTAATGTGTGTTGGCAGTTTGTGTATACAACCACCCTACAATGATAAAAATCCACCCAGTGGTATTTTTTTAATCTTTAAAAGTAATATCCCCTTTTTAAAATCAGATTATTCTCAACTTCTTGTCGTTGTGATGAAACACAGTTGATTGACATGAGCGTTTTACCTTAGACCCGCCTTCACCGAGCTGAAACAGTCTCTGACCACCATTATGTCGACTCGAGTGCAGGGGAAGACTCTAAATGAGCAATTGAGGTGTTCCGTTGTTGGATGTGATCATGAACATAGCAGTAGTCATTTACTCCCGACATCTGAGCCACTGAAGAAGCAGAGGACAACGTTACTTTTGTTTTTAAAAGGAAAGCGCCAATCCCTATCTACATATGCATCTATCTTCGTGTGAATCATTTGTGATGCAGCTTCACCCACAGCAGAAGTGAGTTATAAGGGTTTTATATGCATATTTGCAAATGGCCTTTCTTAATGTGCTTGTCGGCAAGTTTCTCAGATAAATGTGGCTAAAGTAAACATTACAGCTCCTAATCCCTCAGCAGAGAGGGGCGGGGCGAGCAGAGCTCATTTGCATTTAAAGGGCCCATGCGTGAAATGAGCTGATATTTTGTAGAGCTCATTATGTAAAAGGGTGTTTTTTTACACTACTGTTGAGAATTTTTAATCAAAGTATATTAGAGACTTTTCATTAAGACCCTAAAGAATCATATGAACTTGTGGAAAATGGGCATCCAATGACCCCTTTAAACTACCCAGCACCTGGGTAAAAAATATAAAAAATAACCCAATAAAATGACGCAACAAGTTAAATCCAGATTGTAATATGTAATACAAACATATACTCATTCAGGAAGTTCCCCTCATGAAGATTTCTCTCAGGGCAGAACACAAATTGTATGTGAGGGGGTCCATCATTTGTATTTGCAGTATAAATGACCCAACAGAAAACTACCCAGCACCTGGGTAAAAATTTTAAACAAAACCCAATAAAATGACCCAAAAGGCTTAAAAAATAAACCAGCATTTTGTGGAAATTACAACATTTGTTACATAACTTTTCATCAGATAATTATGGGAATCATATGTGACCCTGGACCACAAAACCAGTCATAAAGGTCAGTTTTATGCATCATCTGAAAGCTGAATACATACGCTTTCCATTGATGTATAGTTTGTTAGGACAATATTTGGCTGAGATACAACTATTTGAAAATCTGTAATCTGAGGGTGCAGGAAAATCTAAATATTGAGAAAACCACCTTTAAAGTTGTCCAGATGAAGATCTTAGCAATGCGTATTACTAATGAAAAAAATCATTAGGACATTAAGTAAAGATCATATTCCATGAAGATTTTTGCATAAAAGAAATATTGATAATTTTGACCCATACAATGTATTTTTGGCTATAGCTACAAATATATCAAACAATGCACAACAAACAAGGTTACAGGCAGTAAAACAAAATGTATTACAACACTTTCTAATCTCTTCTACATGTACTATAATGTTGTAATACTAGTACAGTACAATATTATTCAATTATATGTTTCCTTTCCTCCCCAAAAGACACGTGCACTAAAGAAATTCTGGAGCTCTTGTTCCCTGAGGGATTTCTTTCTCTTCCTGCTCCGTCAACACATTCATTTATTTGAGAGCTTGTGACACTGTAGCCTGAAATATCATGAGCTAATGAGTTTATTCACAACACTCCACTGCTCGTCATTGAATAATTTATTGTAAATGTGTCAGATAAGCACCTTGACTGGACAAGCATATCATTTTTCCAGATAGTAAGCAGATTCACTTCACTTGCTGTTTTGCTGATGCTGGTGCTGTAGCATTTTGCTCTGAATAAAGACAGAAATTCCTCCTGCCTCTTTTCAGCGCAGTATATTTCAACTGTCCGTTTTGCAGCTAATCAGCTGTAAAATTATTCACAGGATGAAGGGTTTTCTGAAGAAGTAGTGTCAGAACATCTTTTGATTTTTCTCCTAAGAGCTCTGTGTTTGCCTGCAGCAGCTCTAGGGAGTCTTTTTTGAAATAATTTCTAGTCACATTTGTATGCAGAGGAAGGATAAGTCAGAAGGTTTAAAGGGTTGAGTCGTATTTGGACTTTAACTCCTTGTAGAAGTTATCTATCTTAACCCGGCACATGAAAAGGTGGATTAGAGCACTAGGCGTTCGTCTGGCTTTTAAACTGTTTCACACATCACAGTCACGTTGCCTTTTACACCTATAGCTTTGACCTTGCAAGTGCTTTCAAATGTAGTCTGCTTTGAGAGTGAGTGGAGCAGACAGGGTGGTCCCCGCTTCACTCTCAGACGAGCATGTGACCGCAGCCACATGACCTGTGAACATGCGATTGCTGTTGCCCACTAGAATTATTGTCAGTTAAAGGAATAAAGCTGTGCTGCTCTTTCTTCTCCCTTAAGATGTAGCATATATTCAACCCAGATATGTCTTGTGGGTAACACTTGTTTTATAGTTGTACTTACTATAGTAATAACAGTAAATTATGCATAATTACAAATAAATAACCCTACACTTAACCCTAACATTAAATTTTGTAAGTGGTATATATATGTTTTTTTTAATATATACAGTTGTGCTCATAAGTTTACATACTCCTTGCAGAATATGCAAAATGTTAATAATTTTACCAAAATAAGAGGGATCATGAAAATTGCATATTATCTTTATTTAGTACAGTCCTGAATAAGCTATTTCACATAACAGATGTTTAAATATACTCCACAAGACAAAATAATAACTGAATTTATAAAAATGACTCCATTCAAAAGTTTACATACCCTTGAATCTTAAAACTGTGTGTTGTTTCCTGGATGATCGATGACTGTTTTTATGTTTTGTATAGTTGTTCATGAGTCCCTTGTTTGTCCTGAGCAGTTCAGCTGTCTGCTGTTCTTCAGAAAAATCCTCCAGCTCCTGCACATTCTTTGGTTTTCCAGGATTTTTTGTAATTCAACCCTTTCCAAAAGTGAATGTATGATTTTGAAATCCATCTTTTCACACTGAGGACAATTGAGGGACTGCATAACCATTACAAAACGTGAAAACATTGACAATGCATTAAGAACCAGGGGGTGTAAACTTTTGAACAGGATGATGATGTGTACATTTTTCTTATTTTGTTTAAAGATTTTTTTTTTTTTTTTTTTTTCATTAAGTATTGCGCTACAGAAGCTACATAAATATTTACAGGTCTCCCAGAAGACAATAAAAGTCCAATTTACTACTGATCATCCAATTCAGAAAGTTTACACCCCCAGCTCTTGCATCATTTTTCCTTCTGGAGCATCAGTGAGTGTTTGAACCTTTTGTAGTAGTTGCATATGAATCCTTCAATTGTCCTCAGTGTGAAAAGATGGATCTCAAAATCATACATTCACTTTTGGAAAGGGTTCAAATATGCAGATGCTGCTGGAAAACCTAAGTGTGCAGGAGCTGTAGGATTTTTCTGAAGAACAACAGGCAGCTGAACTGCTCAGGACAAACAAAGGACTCATTTACAGCTATTCAGGAAACAGCACACAGTGTTAAAATTTAAGGGTATGTAAACTTTTGAAAGGAGTCATTTTTATAAATTCAGTTATTATTTTGTCTTGTAGAGTATATAAAAAACTGTTATGTGAAATAGCTTATTCAGGACAGTAAAAACCCTCTTATTTTGTTAAAATTATTAAGATTTTTCTTTCTGCAAGGGGTATGTAAACTTATGATCTCAACTGTCTATATTCATTTATATAAAAATTGAAAGGTCACTGCTTAGTCCTATTTGAAGTTATCCTAACAGAAGTAGAATGGCAGTTTTTAAGCATATTTCACAAATTAATTGCATTCTGAAGCACAGTATAAACAAACTTAAATGAGATATTTGAAAAAGAACTCTGGTCAAAATTAGAGAACACTTACAGATACCTCCAAGTTGTTGGTGTTAATCTGGCACCTGGTGCTAATTTCTTTATTTATATGACAAACCTATTTAGCTAGCAGCATTTCTCTAATTTTCAGAGATTGCAAGATGGCAGGCTGCTCCAAGGTGACTGAAACCCTGCGACAGGAGGTTGTCGGGATGAAGGCCAAAGGCCTGTCAGAAATTACATTTTCAGCCACTTTAAGAGAAGTTGGTCATTCCAAATCTGTGATTTCTCGAATATTGCAGGTTCACAGTGAAACTAGTTAATTCAAGTCCCCCAAAAAGGCTGGTCATCCAGAACAAAAATTTACAGATAATGTACTCACTTCCTTGTCATCCAAGATGTTCATGTCTTTCTTTCTTCAGTCATAAAGAAATTATGTTTTTTGAGGAAAACATTTCAGGATTTCTCGTATGGTGTCACCAAGTTTGAACTTCCAAAATGCAGTTTAAACACAGCTTCAAAGGGCTCTAAACGATCCCAGCCAAGGAAGAAGGGTCTTATCTAGCGAAACAATCTGTGATTTTCTAAACAAATTGATAATTTATATACTTTTTAACCGCAAATGCTCGGCTTATCTCATCTCTGCGATGCACAGTCTGTGTAATCCGGGTCAATACAGTTAGGGTATGTTGAAAAACTCCCATCTTTTTTGTTTTCGTCTTCAATTTCAAAATCGTCCTACAATGCTGTTTTACCTTTTTTTTGTAAAGGCTGTTTGATCTTCTTTGTATGTTTACTCTGTAAACAATGGGTCTGAACTTCTGCAGCGTTGTAGGACGATTTTGAAGTCGGGAAAGAAAACAAGATGGGATTTTTTTGACATACCTTACCTGTATTGACCCAGATCACACAGACTACGCATGCGCATCGCAGAGATGAGACAAGTTGAGCATTTGAGGTTAAAAAATATAGAAATTGTCAATTTTTTTCAAAAATAGCAGATCGTTTTGCTAGATAAGACCCTTCTTCCTTGGCTGGGATCATTTAGAGCCCTTTGAAGCTGCATTTAAACTGCATTTTGGACGTTCAGATTTGGGGGGCACCATACATATCCATTACATGGAGAGATATCCTGAAATGTTTTCCTCAAAAAAACATAATTTCTTTACGACTGAAGAAAAAAACACATGAACATCTTGGATAACAAGGGGGTGAGTACATTATCTGTAAATTTTTGTTCTGAAAGTGAACTAATCCTTTAAGACAAATGCACAAGTAGACAGGATAATGCAGAGACTCTAAAGCCTCGTTCAGACTGTCAGCCCAAATCCGATTTTGTCCATATTTGGATGGAATCTGATTTGAATCTGATTTGAATAACTGACTGTCCACACAGTCATATCGCAACTGTTCAAATCCGATTTGTGTGTCCATAAACGCTCTTTTGTTTTACGGAATGTGCATTGGTTTCTGTGGCAATGCCGTTGCGTTATTATGCCAACGCTAAAAACAACAATAACAGCAATACAGTTTGCAATATAGATGCTGTCTTGCTATATGACAACGTTGCCGTCGTGCTGGATTATATTTCGTCTTCTAAAGCAGCGGCAGAAACGCAGGAAGCTGGAATGTGTGACTTTATTCTGTGCTGCCGTCTCTGCTGGTTTCAAAACTCAAAGTGGTGCGTATAGTAGCTGTATAGTTTTTTTTCCCGCTTGATTTGCAGTTCGCAACAACTCAGGCTTGTTTCTGCAAAGACTTTGTTATGTTATGTCTGACGTGTTTACGTATTACATGGCATGAAAACGTGAAAAAGCAGAAATCCGACTTGAATAGGATTCCAAACATACGAATGTAGCTCGAAACGGATTGGACCAAATCGGATTTCATGCAGTTCGTTGCTGTTCAGACTACCTAAATATGATCGGATTTCAATCGGATTTGCATAGAAATCGGATTTGGGCTGACAGTCTGAACGAGGCTTAAATGAGGAATCGGTTCAACACTGCAGCTGGAATTGCTTGCCAGTTTAGTGCTGAACAGGGTAAAGATTTGTATATCTTCTTTTGTATTTTGAAATTCATAGAGAGTTGGAACAACTTTAGGGGTAAAAAATAATAACATGATTTTCATTTTCGGGTGAACTATTTAAGGTAAAACTTGAAAAAAAAACTTGATGTTTTTTTTCCAAACCATTTGTAACCATTTGTGTGACCATTTACGATACAACCAATATAAAGAGTACATTTCTAAGAACTTCATGAGTGTGATTCCCCCCCTACCAGTAAATATCTTACACTGTGTCAGGATCATGAATGACTTGATTTCGAGCCCAGCCCAGAGCAGCAGGTGATCCAGGAGCTGGAGATGGAGAATATTCACCCATGTGGTGCCTGAACCACAGGGTAGGCGAGATACACAAGCCCTTAACTGATCTGCCAATTATTCAGTCCTGATAGCCCAGCAGCAGGTGCATTTAGCAGAAATGAGAGAAACGGAAAGAAAGAGAGAGGGATTGAGAGAGGCCCCTACTACGAGTTAACATCTCTGCTTTTCCCTAAATCACTTGTTCTCTGTATTTTTATCAGCATGGTGGCTTTTCTCCTGTCAGATCTGGCATTTAATTCCCTTCGTCTCTCTATCGCTAGTCCTCAGATAGTTTCTCTTCTCTGTGGTAATCCATCCTATTCTACATGGTAATGGTCCATCAGTGGCGATCAATATTTCATACAGAAATAACCCAACTTGAGTGTTCTTGTCTAACCCGCCCTCCCCCCAGCCCCGGGGTCATCAAAACTGTTATTTCAGGAAAAAGAGCCTTGAGCATGCATTAGGACGTGGAGGAGAAGGGCCAGGCATCAATCATTCATGATACACTGCTGCCTGCCAGGAGAAACACAATGATTTATGCAACACTTGTTATGACGCCTCGGTACAGTCGGGCCATTGCACTGCAATGCTTCGTGACTTGCAATGATGGAGCAACGAGGCATTTTTAAACACCTCTGATGTCTGGCTTTGACTGAGATCACATGTACTTTCTGAGGGTTAGAAATATGACATGCTGGGCTCTGCCACATAACAACTTGTAATGTAACATTCAAGGTATTGTATTTTTATTTATGTGTTTATTTCTTCGGTAAAACAGCTGTTAAAAGGCTTATTTAAGCTGATGTTACAGCAATTTTGGTTGGATATAAAATTGGATATAACTTTTTCACAATGATGATTTTAACACATTATTTGCATCTTGAGGGGGAAATTAATTTTGATGGCGATCAACATGGTCACAAATGCTTCACTTTGCTTTTTCAAATGGTTATGCATGAGTACAGAAAAGTAACTCTGCTTGTCAAATGATTTCATGTGGTCTTTAAGTTAAACCTTTCTTAGAACAGCGTACACCTTCCCTCACACCATTATCCGTACTAGTTGATGGCCATTAGGGAGTTTGGTGAGGGCATTTGGCAGGAATACTAGACCTTCCAGGAAAGCTTCTCTCACAGTTTGTGTGCTTCATTGCAAGGTAGCTCTAAAATAAATAATTTTCTGCCTGACATGTATACAGTATGTATGAAAATACATAAAATATCCTCCCCATCACTCCCTGATAATATATATTTAATAATACATGAACAAATCTCTCCTCAAAAGAGGAAGATAGTTCTCAAATGAGATCTTTGTGAGAGTAGTTATCAGGGATGTTTGGAGTTACACTTGTATTAACTCCAGTGGATATGATTTCACTCTTTTTCTCAGTGCCAGCTTGTAGCACCTGCTCACATCTGTCTTATGCTAGGATTTCTCAGAGAAAGTTACCAAAGCAAGGATTTATTTGTGTGAGTACATGTATGTTTGGAAAATCTCTGTGTAACCTTTTACAGAATAACTCTGTTAACATACTGTAAATGGTACAGACATAGCAAACCACATAGCAGTATGTTTAAAACTACCAATACAGATCATTTATTTTCCTCCATGTCATCCGAGATGTTCATGTTTTTCTTTCTTTGGTCAAAAACAAATTAAAATTGCAGGTCCAAACTGCAGTTTCAGTGCAGCTTCAAAGGGCGCTACATGAACCCAGTCAAGAAATAAGGGTCTTGTCTATTGATCCGCCATTTTATTAAACATGTTAAATTAAAATTGAATTTTAATGTTATTATAACCTAAAGATGCTATGTGAAAGTTTGAAACAGAAAATAGTGGTTTTCATCTTGCCACTTTCTTGGCAGAGAAAACACATTTTTAAATGGAATTATAGCATTTTGGAACCAAACTCTTTATATAAACTTGTATTTTATTTTATTTTTTACAAAACGACTGATCGTGTTGCTAGACAAGACCCTTATTCCTCAGATGGGATCATGTAGAGTTCTTTGAAGCTGCGTTGAAACTGCAATTTGCACCGTCAACTTGTTGGACTCTCATTGAAGTTCACTATTTGGAGAAAAATCCTGCAATGCTTTCCTCAAAAACCTTAATTTCTTTTCGACTAAAGAAAGAAAGACACAAACATATTGGATGACATAGGGGTGAGTACATTATCAGCAAATTTTAATTCCGAAAGTGAACTTATCCTTTAACACTGTGGTTTTGCTCAAGTTTTGCTATTGAATACACTCACGTTTTCTTCCAGCAAAAAAAAAAAAATTATGTAATTGTCACTTTCACACTCACAGTGGATTATAAATTATAAAGTTCTACATTTTTAAGTATTAAAACTATTAAAAATATATGCCTTTCCAAGTCTCTAATCATAGAGGATTAAAACAGCTCATGTCAAGCACCTCCACAGGGCTTTTTGAAGCAGCAACCTTTTCTCTCGTTTTCCTTCTCGTTGTTCTTTCATGTGTCTGTGGAGCACAGTGTCGGCGGCAGCTCTCTGCCACTTCCTGTCAAGTTTAGTCAAGAACTCTGCTCAGATAGGCTATAGAAGTCCATCAAAGTGGAGTTCAGACTCTTCCTTCTCCGCTCGCTCCAGACACCCGCTCTGTGTTGCTCTTAAAAGCTCAGAGTGACGAAGACGTTGGACCGGTGCTGTCAAGGTCTTTGCTGTCTGACCGTCGGCAGTGAAGTTAATGACTGTTCTGCAGCCGTTTGATGTCTGTCTACTTTCGAGAGTTCACAAGATGTCATCTTCTGCCCCACATATACGCAATCCTAACCTTAAATGATACTGGTCAGATCAAAGCTCTTCAGCTGTTAAAGCAGAAAAAGTTACTTCACAGAATGCACCTTCCAGAAGAGCCTGTTTTATCTAGTAACTCAACAGAAACTGTTAAGTGTGACATGGTTTGCATATAAACAGCCACTCTGTGTCAGTTGTGTGGCATTTTGACAGTGCAGTTAGTGATGTGAGTGTGTGGCGTAGTGAAAGTGTGTGTGTTTGTGCTGCTCTCGGCAGTGGTGTGCGGTGATGTGGGACTGACAGGCATGGACTGTAGCCCAGACCTCCCTGTGTAGGAGGCTTTGGGCAGCGCAGGCCTGATTAGGCAACGTGAGGCAGGCTGAGTGTTGACATCATCCCCTTAATAACTCCTTCACCACTCAGACACACCACCCACATGCACACATGCTTCCTGCCGATCATTACCGCATACGCCCTGGGATAATAAACGTGACACCTACAGCCAGACGGCGGCTGATAGGGTGACACCTGTCACAGATTCCCTCGCTCCGGCCACTATGGCGTATTCAACATGCGAAACCAGACGATGGACCTGAAATTAAAGGGACAGATCAGGAAAAAAATGGACATTCTGTCATGATTTCCTCGCCCTCATGTCATTACAAACCTGCTCTTGACCGTACAATGAAAGTAGGGTCCAAAACAACATTGGACTCTACTGGCTTTCACTGTACAGGGAAGAAAACACAGAGAAATGTATCAGAACATCTTATTTTTGTGTTTTACAAAAGAAAATAAGCTACCTTTCTAAAAAAAGTGAGGTCAGTAAGATTTCTTAATATGTTTTTGTCTCTCTAAAGCTGAATTCTGTAACTTTTCTTTGGTTAAAAATGATCCGAAATCAATTATTGAGCAAGTACATAACCATTCAGTGTTCAAAACGATCTCCTTACCTTAGCCTGATTCACAACAGTGAGCAGTAATAATTCTTTATAATTTGAGTGGTTTGGTCGTTCGTCTTTATGTCATTACATCACATCTGTATACATAAAGGAGCCCGGCTAGGCTATATCGCATTAAGATGCTGCAGATGGCGTATCATTTTCTTACAGTAGCTGGAATAATTTAACTTGTCATTTTGAGAACAGGTTACAAGGAACATTAAATTGGTTTTTGAGGCTAAAAGAACAATTTCTTTCAAAGAAATTCGAAAGGAATGACAATAAAAGATTAGATTGTACAAACATTTTAATCTACAGATAACACTAACAGACACTTAATACGCATAGTCACGCTATGCTGATGTTGTTAACAATAAGAATTTAAGAAAAAAGTTTAACAGTACTAATAATTTGTACGGTTTGATGTGATCTGAGCTAACTTTGCGATCATTAGATTTAATCACCAAAAATGTAATTGTAAAACCTGATTTTTTTTTTCAATTGGTCAGAACAAAACTGGCAGACATGTTACTTACTTGTTCAGATGACATTTTCCGGTGAAACTTCCAAGACTTAGTATCTGTAAATCCGAAGTACAGTGAATATCCACACTGTGGCTAATTGACAGCCCACACATACACCTCAAAACAATAGATTCATCCGCACTGAGGAGCTGTCTTGATGCACAATCCATGTAAAGAAAATTATTCCACAATTAACTGCAATTGCAGGTTTTGAACAGAGATGGCAACAAAGAGGCAACACTGACAGACTGCAACTTTAAAGTATCTTAAGATGCAGTCACATTTACTGTTTTACCAGGATATTTACTTGCCAAAATTACGCCATTCTAGTCATCCGTGTGATTAGGAGTTTTATGTGAGGGAGGATAGTTTCTGCATGCAGATTTTGTTCATTTTCAATTTGGTCACTTGAATTTGTCAGAAATCATCAGTTCAAACAGAAACTGATTTCTGTGTGAGTGGTGCTTTATATTTCACTATACTGTTGACAATTGACAATGGATTATTTGGCAGCACCTCACCAAGGATGCATTTATTTGATCAAAAATGCAGAAAAAAAAAACTCCCGATAATATTGTGAAATATTATTACAATTTATTATGGTAAAGCTGAATTTTCATCAGTCATTACTCCAATCTTCTAATATGCTGATTTGATGCTCAAGTAACATTTCTCATTATTATCAATGTTAAAAACAGTTGTGTTGCTTGATATCTTTTCTAGAAACAACTGTAGTTTTTTTTTTCTTCAGAATTCTTTGATGAATAGAAAGTTTAAAAGAACAACATATATCAGGCAGTTTTGTTTAGTTTAATGCATTCTTGCTTAAAAAAAAATATTAATTTCTTTCACAATACATTTGAAGTCAAAAGTTTACATACCCTTGTTTGTCCTGTCCTGCTGTTTTTGTGTATTTGAACCCTTTCCAACAATGACTGTGTGATTTTGAGATCCATCTTTTCTCGCTAAGGACAACTGAGGGACTCATATGCAACTATTACAGAAGGTTCAAACGCTTCAGAAGAAAAAACAATGCATGATTTGAAGATAAGGGTGAGGGTAAATATAAGGGAAGACAGTAAATTTAACTTATTTTGTCTTCTGGGGAATATGTAGCTTCTACTAAATAAAAAAATATGATATATAGGCAAAATAAGAAAAATGTACACATCCTCATTTCTTTCAAAAGTTTACACCCCTGGCTCTTAATGCATCGTTTTTCCTCCACAAAGAATTTGTGGGACCTGAAGGACTTCTCTGAAGAACAGCGGGCGGTTTAACTGTTCAGGACAAATAAGGGACTCATGAACTATCATTTAAAAAAACACAGCTGTGGATCATTCACGTAACTACACAGTATTAAGAATCAGGTATATGTAAACTTTTGAACAAATTCAGCTATTATTTTTTGTTGTGGACTATAAGTAAATGTCTTTTTTGTGAAATATCTTATTCAGGTCAGTACTAAATAAAAAATAACATGCATTTTGTATGATCCCTTTTATTTCGGTAAAATAATTAACATTTTACTAATTCTGCAAGGTGTATGTAAACTTTTGACGTTATCTGTATGTTTAGAATGACCAGTAGGTGAGTAAATGCTGGTAGAATTTTCATTTTAGGTGAACTATCACTTTAAGATTTTATTGTTTGCGTAATTCCTGCGTTTTATACACCCCTCTCGGTTTTCACAGTGGCAATGCAATTTCTTCCAAAAATAACAAACACTTGGCCTCAGATTTAACTTGAGTCATGTTATCGGTTCAGACTTGTCAGACGTACAGTCTTTATCGCATCCATATAAATCCAGTGTATCTTGTTCAATCCAAGACTGACGAATAATCCCTCTTACATTCCTCAGCTCTCCAAGTCAAACATGTCTGCCTCTCCGCAGCTTCGCTGAGGTGGCCTGGCTTCTTTGGGCCCATTGTGTGTGTGGTCCTTACCAGGGAGGCAACCGCACGGCTTGAGTCCGTCCTCTGCGGCGGCCTGCGTGCTGCTTCTGGGACTCGCCGTGGCGCGCTCTCTCCTCCTGCCAGGCCGCCCCTCCCTTCTCAATGAGAGACGTCGACATCAAATATTTACACAAGGAACTGGTGGAATGCAGGGCTGTTGTAACTGTACGCCGTTCAAAACCCTGTTGAAATAATAGCCAGAGGTGTTTTGACTCATCAGAGAACCTGAGCAGGGTTCCTTTGATGTGGCTGTGAATGTCGCTCCGTTAAATCAGCCGTATAACGTTCCTCTCTTTTGATTTGTTTAAAAGTGAGGACTGTTTGAGAGTCTATCCTGTGTTGATGTTTAACAGTATATCTTATCTGTCACTTTACTGCTTTGTTTGATTTTGGCAGTGAAACTAATATATGCAATTAGAATTTGTAAACTGTGCAACTGTGTGACTCTAGCTGTATTTTGTTGGTATTTTGATGAAATCCAAGTGCTTTCTCTGTTGCGCTGCTGTCTATGCAGAGTCAGAAAGTTCTCGGATTTCATCAAAAATATCTTAATTTGTGTTCTGAAGATGAACGAAGGTCTTACGAGTTCGGAACGACATGAGGGTGAGTATTTTCATTTTTAAGCCTCTTCCGCATTTGGTTCTATCTGAATAGAAATACAGAAACAGAACATTTCTTTCACTGCAGTAGATACAGATACTGGTTTCACTGTATATGGCAAATCCTTCAAGATAAACAATAAGAAATATGCCATCTGCAGAAGCATCATACAAATCATGAAAACATAAGACTCTTGTATGTTCTTTGTTTCATGCTTTTCAGCTGTGCTGTGCTGTGCAGTGCGTTGCGAGTGCACAGCTCTCATGCTGTTCTGATTGGCTGAGCTGATGTTGCTTTCAGTGTGGCCCGAAAATTGTGTTACATGAGGCCTGAATGAATAGACAGCTACCAAGGCCAGACTGAATGTGGCTGCATCTCTTGGTTTATTGAAAAGCATTTCTGCTCACTGAAACCTGTCAGAGTCTGATATTACCTGAATCCATTTCTTCTTATCTATGTGAACCATTGCTAGGGTACAAAAGGGCCTCAGTGAAACAATTTACGTTATAACAAGATAATGTCTCGCTCGCCGCATTCATCAAGTTTCATGTGTGGGCTGTATCTCGCCACGCCGTTCCTACACAATGCTTGGTGTGTCAGTCTATTGTTCTGTTGTAAGTGATGGCAGTGACCTTTATTATCAGCCTATTATTCCTTTGTCTTTGACTTGCCATCTTGTACCGCTGGGTCTGTCAGGTATATAAGCATGCCACGACTAAACTATATAATCTCAGATAGTGTACAGCATAGTTATGCCACCACTTTGACATGCATCCAACAAAGACTAACTAGAAATAAACTAGCCTGGAAAGCAGGGTTAGAAATTAACGTGGGCTTGTGGCAAAAATGCCACCAAAATGAACAAAAATACCCCATAGATTTAAGACAAAGGCACAAAAAATTCCCCTGCACAATTAAACAATGTATTACGGCTGTCGCGATTACAATTTAATGTGAAAATGAATGAAAAGTGTCAATTCGCAGGATTACATTTAGGTTCACTCACACTTCATCAGCTTTTACATGCTGTTTTGTTCTGCACTGAGCCTTATAACCGATCAAATGCACTTCTGTTGAACTTGGGAATGCATTGGCCAATCAGAGGTTCTTAGATTAGTCAGTGCTGAAAACGGCAGAGCTGTTGATGAGTGTGCATGCTCACCACTTCTCTCATTATAAACAACACAGTGCATATACGATGTAAATAAAAGATTCATTTCATAGCTTCACTTGTGCTAGACTTGGCTAACGTCATGGACTGACATGTTTGTCTGTGAAGCCTGAATGTGATGTGCCCAAAACTAAACTAAAATGTTTTATATTGTTTTCTATATCAATATTAATAATCATTATTGCAGTATAAAGAGCAATAATCTGCAATTATGGATTTTTGTCATAATATTGCAGCCAACAATGCCATTGAATCGAATGAAACTCACATATTTTGCTGATTATTGCTGCTGAAAATGGTCAATTATTGGCATGTTTTGGGCTATTCTAATCGGTCCAATTGGAAAAAAACATCTAGAGTACTATAGACTGTCAAGAGTTATAACAAATCAAGGAGAAAAGTGCAAAAAACTGTCTGAGGTACAAAACGCATTTGAGGTTGGCCAAACTGACTCAGAATCTTGACAACATTCAAGTTTTTTCTTATCATTTTCTTATAATTGTCTGCCGCTTCAGAGTTCCTGCTGCCGGCGCGAATGCAACCAAGAAAATGGCCAGAGGGGGAAATGCTGGCTATTTCCTAGAACTAAATGGTGCGAAAACCCCTAAAATCTAATAGCATTATTACTATTGCTGTTTTTAGTTAGTTACTCACTAACACATATGTAATTCAGCTCATCTGTGCAGGTGCAAAACTATACCATGTGTTTCCATTAAGCTCTGACCATCTTTTTGGAACATACAGAAGACGAATATAAAGCTTCTGAAATATTTACACTCAGTATTTTAATATCTCTTTATGTAATGGTGGTCTTAGCTGTGTAAACCAAAGTACTCTAAGCACAAATTTGCTCATATATGCTCAGTCAGAAAAGGTGAGTCATGAGCTGATTTCACACAGCTTTATTGGCCAAAGTTAAACATTCGATTTCAAGAACAGCCTGTAAATCACAGAGGGGCATTAACCGCCATAATAAGCAGTTATAAACATTCACAGCAGCGCTGGTTTCCCAGTGTGCTCCACGTGCGTGCAAGCCTCCCTTAGTGTTTACGTTTCTCTGACAGATAACTGAAGCAGAAGGCTTATGCTGAAGTTGATGCAGGGTGAATTTGCCCTGTTCCTGTCCTGTGAGAGCTGCTGGAGGGGAAGAGTGGGCCTCTGAAAATAGGACTGTCAAATGAGGGTGTGATAAATGAAGAGTGCTCTGATGTAGAACGCCATTTGTTTGGAATGACATAAATCCCAGGTTTGGGCTTTTTTCGGATCACCTAAGAGAAGAAAGGGAATGGGGGCACTCTGAAGTATTAAAAAAAAACACACACATTTTCTGTTTAAGACAATGCCTACATCAGCAGCCATATTGGTGTCAGCCAATGAATATGACTTAATACTGTAATGTTATCATTATTGGTCCAATAAGTAAAACATACTGATATATAAAAGCAGTAAACAGTTCATTTTCTTTCTTTCTTTCTTTCTTTCTTTCTTTCTTTCTTTCTTTCTTTCTTTCTTTCTTTCTTTTCTTTATAGTGTAGTATGATTTTCTAGCAGGGTCAGAACTTAACTTTTCCATTGAGGGCCAATATTTGTCCCGTGGTATTGATTTCCAGGGGCATTGTTGCTGGTCTCATGGCAAAAACGTACCTGGGGACACTTTTTCACGAGACGCGAAATATGTACTAATAACACCCTTTATTCTTTTTCACGAGACGCGAAATATGTACTAATAACACCCTTTATTCCTTTTCACACAAAGTATGATTTACAGAGTTTGATAAAGCGAAATTTTCGCACAATTACTTAATCCTGTGTAACTACGGTTCGAAAAAACAGTTCAAATCTATACACAAGGAACATTCAAATTGTAAGCCCTCCATGGACTGAGTCGGAGGCAGAGGATCCATGTGCAAACAACTTTATTAGCGTAGTCAAACAAGCAAGGTCTATCACCAGTAAACAGAGCAATGCAGATAATCCAATAGCGTAGTCAAATCCAGGCGGGGGGTCGAGGGAAACAAGCAAGCAATCACAGGGAGAATAAACAGTCCAGTCGGCAACAAGAATCAATGCAATGGAATAACGCTTAGGATTGTAGTGAGACTAGCAAAACTTCGCGAGGAACACCCCGCGAAGCGAGTCTATAAATGGCCGCCAAAAGGAAGTGAACCGGTGAACCGGAAACACAGGCGTGAGTCTCAGGTACGGGGTCATGGGAAATGTAGTTTAATATTCCGGGGAGGGTTCCCGCTGGCGGCGGTCAGAGGGAGCCACAGAGACCGCGTTGGTGACAGAGCCCCCTCCCTGCGAGCTACTCCTGGAGCGAGCTGTTGTGGAAGTCGGTGGTAAGTGATGGATCCAGGATATCTCCTGCGGAGACCCAGGATCTCTCCTCGGGACCATAGCCTTCCCAGTCGACCAGATATTGGAGTTGACCCCTCCGGCGTCGGGAGTCCAAGATGGTGTTAACCCGATACACCTCCTCGCCCTCGATGATGGGAGGGGGTCCCTGGTTTGCGGTCTCGTCTAGGTTCTCCACTCCTTCCGGAGCGCCAGCGGGCTTTAACAGAGAGACATGAAAGGTGGGTGAGATACGATATTGAGCAGGTAAGTCTAGACGAAATGAAACTGGTGTGATTTGTCTAATGATTTTGAATGGACCCACGTACCTGGGACTGAGTTTCTTGCTAGGTAGACGGAGTCGTATGTCCCGGGTGGAAAGCCAGACCCACTGGCCTGGCTCATACGGCGGGTTTGGACGACGTCTCCTATTGGCCTGGATCTGTGTACGACGAACAGCCCCCTGAAGATGTACGTGAGCCTGATTCCATGTCTCCTCGCTCTGCTGAAACCAGGAATTGATTGCTGAGAGATCAGAGGGTTCTCCGGTCCAGGGGAACAAGGGAGGTTGGTGTCCTAGGGTGCATTGGAAGGGGGTGAGGTTGGTGGTAGGTTTGCGGAGGGAGTTCTGGGCATATTCGGCCCAGAATAGATAGTTGCTCCAGTTCTCCTGATGGTTGTGACAGTATGAGCGGAGGAAGCGAATCAGTTCCTGATTCAAACGTTCGGCCTGCCCGTTGGATTCTGGGTGGTAGCCTGAGGTGAGACTCACGTTGATGTTGAGGAGACGACAGAAGCTGGCCCAGAGACGTGAGGTGAATTGGGGACCACGATCGGTGACTATGTCCTCTGGAAGACCGTAGATCCTGAATACCCAGTTGCAGAGGAGGTCAGCAGTTTCCATGGCCGAAGGGAGTTTCTGAAGGGGAATAAAGCGACATCCCTTGGAGAAGCGGTCGATGATGGTCAGAATGGTTGTGAAGCCCTTGGAGGGAGGTAAGTCTGTGATGAAGTCCATGGCTATGTGAGACCATGGACGTTGGGGAATGGGCAGAGGTTGAAGCAAGCCAGCTGGCAAGCGGCGTGGTACCTTGGTGATATTGCAAGTGGTACATTTCTGGATGAATTGAATGGTGTCCTGACGTATGGTTGACCACCAAAATTTATTGTTGAGAAGGTTTAGAGTACCCTCGATGCCTGGGTGACCTGAGCTGGGAGTGGAGTGGACCTGGGCGAGGACACGAGATCGAAGGGTGAGAGGAACGTACGTAAGGTTGGCTGGGCAGTCAGGGGGTGCAGGGTCCTGGGACTGGGCTTCCGAGATCTCAGTCATGATGTCCCATGATACTGGTGCCACCATAACCATGGTGGGTAGAATGGGTTCAGTGGCAGTATGATGTTGAAATTGTTCGTGAATTCGTGATAGAGCATCTGCCTTTGTGTTCTGGGTGCCTGGGCGATATGAAACTTGGAATTGGAAGCGGGTGAAGAATAAGGCCCATCGAGCCTGACGATGATTTAGAACCTTGGCTGTACGTAGGTATTCTAGGTTCTTGTGGTCCGTGAGCACTGTGAATGGATGTTTAGCGCCCTCCAGCCAGTGGCGCCATTCCTCCAAAGCTAGTTTGATGGCTAACAGTTCACGGTTACCCACGTCGTAGTTCCTCTCGGGGGGTGTGAGTTTGTGTGAGTAGTAGGCGCAGGGGAACATTTTGGGTGGTTCTCCCTGCCGTTGGGATAGCACTGCTCCGACCCCCGAGCTAGAGGCATCCACCTCTACTATGAAGGGCTTGTCAGGATCTGGGTGGTGAAGAATAGGAGCCGTGGTGAATCTCTGACGGAGATCTTCAAAAGCCTGTAGAGCAGAGCTGGACCAGGAGAGACGTGTGGTCCCTTTCTTTACCATGGCAGTGAGGGGACCTGCCACGGTGCTGAAGAGCCGAATGAATCGGCGGTAGAAGTTTGCAAATCCGAGGAAACGTTGGAGTTCCTTCAAAGTGTTGGGGCGTGGCCATTCAAGTACTGCGCTCACCTTCCTCTCATCCATAGCAACTCCCTCCGAGCTGATGATGTACCCAAGGAAGGAGATCTTGCTCACGTGGAATTCACATTTCTCCTCCTTGGCGTACAGCTGATGTGAGATGAGCCGTTGCAGTACTGCCCGAACGTGTTGAACATGTTGAGTGAGGGAATCTGAATAAATGAGTATATCGTCAATGTAGACGATGACCCACCGGTTTAACATATCCCTGAAGACCTCGTTGATGAAGGCTTGGAAACACGAGGGACTGTTGGCCAGGCCGAAGGGCATAACCCGGTATTCATAGTGCCCCGATGTCGTGGAGAAGGCCGTCTTCCACTCGTCACCCGCTCTGATTCTGATGAGGTTGTAGGCCGAACGTAAGTCCAGTTTTGTGAAAACCTTAGCAGAGCGTAGTTGTTCTAGAGCGGATGGGACAAGTGGGAGTGGGTAGCGGAATTTAATGGTCACCTCATTGAGTCCACGATAATCGATACAGGGACGCAAGCCCCCATCCTTCTTCTTGACGAAGAAGAAGCCTGCTGAAGCTGGTGACGTGGATGGTACAATGAAGCCTTTGGCCAACTCCTCCTGGATGTAGATGTTCATGGCCTGAGACTCAGCTTGTGACAGGGGGAAGACTCGACCCCGAGGAGGAGAAGCTCCAGGAATGAGGTCGACAGCACAGTCTCCTGGGCGATGGGGAGGTAACTGGGTAGCCTGGATGTGACTGAAGGCCTTCAGCAGGTCCTGATATTCGGATGGGATGGATGAGAGTCTTGGTTGATTATCCTGGTTGGTAGCTGGCTGGGTTGGGACTTGGAGACAGCGACGCTGGCAGTGAGGTGACCAGCTTGTGATGGTGCGTTCGGCCCAGGCGACGGTAGGCCCGTGTTGGTTCAGCCAGGGATATCCGAGAATGACGGGTGACTGAGGTGATGCAATGAGGAAGAAGCGGATAGTCTCCTGGTGTCCTGGTTCAATGGATAGAGTGATGTCCTTGGTGGTGTGCAGTATCTTTCCAGATCCTAATGGTCGCCCGTCGACGGCGGCCACTGATACATGTGAAGCACAAGAAAGAGTGGGTAGGTGATTAGCGGTAACAAATTCAGAGTCTATGAAGTTACCAGCTGCACCAGAGTCAATCAAAGCAGTAGTTTCAAGGACACAGTTCAAATAACTCAGTCTAACGGGAATGTGACAGCAACTGGTAGAGGTAGCTGAGTTACTCACCGAGGTGAATTGGCGTGGTGGACGAGTGGGACAGTTAGCCCGAATGTGTCCAGACAGTCCACAGTATAGACAAAGATTCCCCCTGAATCGTCTCTCCCTTTCCTCCAAAGTCAGTTTGGTGGCCCCAAGTTGCATGGGTTCGGGGGCGGCCTCAGTGGGGTGCGTCGTAAGAGGTGTGGAGGTGAATGAACGGGCTGGCTTACGTGCTCTCATGATGTTGTCCACCCGGATGGAGAGTTCAATGTACTGTTCCAAGTTGATATTCTCATCCCGACAGGCTAGTTCCACTTGAAGATCAGACTGAAGACCTCGACGGTAGTGGAGTTTAAGCGGTCCTTCATCCCATCCGCTCTGAGCTGCAAGAGTGCGGAAAGTCAAAGCATAATCCGCCGCGGTTCTCTTTCCCTGACGAAGCACCATGATCTGTTCTCCAGCATCGCCACTCTCCTGACTGGGCTGAAACACTTCCTTAAACCTCTGCAAAAAGTTGGTGAAAGAGGGAAAGGTAGGTCGATCCAACCGCCATACCGCCGTGGCCCAGTCCAAGGCCCTTCCTGAGAGTAGTGAACAAACAAATGCGATCCTTCCTTCATCAGTGGGATACAGATGCGGTTGTTGGCTGGTAAACAACGAGCATTGTAGAAGGAAGCCCTTGCATTTAGACGGGTTGCCATCAAACTTCTCAGGAAATGCCAGTCGCGGGCTGGCTGAGACAGGTGGTACAACAAGCGGTGGTTGAACATGAGGAGGTGTGGCGGGCGGCGCCGTCAATTGAAGCCCTTGAAGAGCTCTTACCAGCTGGCTGGTGACCTCCGTTAGGCGATCCAGTTGTTGCTGCTGGTTACGGAGAGCCGTGGCTTGAGCTGATAACTCAGTGGTGAGCTGTTGCCTCGTGGCCGCCTCGGCTGTAGCGCCATCGAGAGCCGAAGTTGTTGCTGGATCCAAAGGCGGCGAAGTTTTCTGTAAGCCCTCCATGGACTGAGTCGGAGGCAGAGGATCCATGTGCAAACAACTTTATTAGCGTAGTCAAACAAGCAAGGTCTATCACCAGTAAACAGAGCAATGCAGATAATCCAATAGCGTAGTCAAATCCAGGCGGGGGGTCGAGGGAAACAAGCAAGCAATCACAGGGAGAATAAACAGTCCAGTCGGCAACAAGAATCAATGCAATGGAATAACGCTTAGGATTGTAGTGAGACTAGCAAAACTTCGCGAGGAACACCCCGCGAAGCGAGTCTATAAATGGCCGCCAAAAGGAAGTGAACCGGTGAACCGGAAACACAGGCGTGAGTCTCAGGTACGGGGTCATGGGAAATGTAGTTTAATATTCCGGGGAGGGTTCCCGCTGGCGGCGGTCAGAGGGAGCCACAGAGACCGCGTTGGTGACACAAATGGCATCAACAAATGTATTTTTTATATTGGTTTTGCGTTTGTTAACACTATCGGGTAGGTGTAGGGCATATTTCCACCACAATAGAGCATTAACTTTTAGCAACAGTCCTCGGATATTTGAACCTATAGCAATGTAATAAATATGTGCCAGTGTTTTAGTGCCACTCAGTGGACATTTCTTTTTGAAACTGCCACGAAACATGCAGTAAGGAACGTAAAACAGTGCTGCTAAAAAGTACCCAGATGTACGTATTTTTATGAGACCGGGTTGCATTTTTTATATTTGTGAGGGCAATTTTTATAATAACCTTATTATTATTAAAAACTATACTACATTGTCTTTAAAGGGGTCTTCGGATGCAAAACTAACTTTTACATGTTGTTTGAACATTAATGTGTGTTGGCAGTTTGTGTACACAACCACCCTACAATGATTAAAATCCACCCAGTGGTATTTTTTTAATCTTTAAAAGTAATATCCCTTTTTAAAATCAGGTCAGTCTCAGCTTCTTGTCGTTGTGACGAAACACAGTTGATTGACATGAACTTCTTACCTTAGACCCGCCCTCACCGAGCTCAAACAGTCTGACTCTGATCGCCATTGTGTGACTCAGGTGCAGACAAAAATGTCTCCGATTGAGTGATTGAGGTGTTCTGTTGTTGGATGTAATAATGAACATAGCAGTAGACTCAGAGGAAAACGTTACTTTCGTTTTTAAAAGGAAAGCGCAGATCCCGATCGACATATGCCTCTATGTTCGTGCAAATCATTCCTGATACAGCTTTTGCATCTTTGCAAATGGCCTTTCTTAATAATTTGCTCGCTGGTAAGTTTCGCCGCTAAATGCGGCTAAAGTAAACATTACATCTCATAATCCCAGCGCAGAGAGTGGCGGGGCGAGCAGAGCTCATTTGCATTTAAAGGGACCATGTAATAAAATTAGTTGAGTTGAGCTGATTTTGACAAGGTAAAAGGGTGTTTTTTTACACTACTATTGAGAATTTTTAACCAAAGTATATTATAGACTTTTCATTAAGACCCTAAAGAATCATATGAACTTGTGGAAAATGGGCTTCCGATGACCCCTTTAATTTCAAATACTAACTAGCAGTATTAAATAGAAGTTTACCCAATTACCCAATAATCAATTTTAAACTGTTGTCAATAGAGGGTTTGCACTTATGTCACAGTTTGGTCAGTTACCCGGATACGTGGCCATATCGAATGTAAACAACAGCATGGATTAAACAGTTAATGTACTTTTGAATACGTTGTTCTGCTAATTTATGATGTCTAAACCCTGGAAAAAACATGTGGAAGCTTCAAAATCATATAGAGATTTTGCTTACTAAGTCCTTCCCTATATGATTTGTCACGAATGAGAGGGAGGAGATCTGGGTCCAAATGCAGGTAAGTATTTTTAATTAATAAAACAATAAACAAACAAACAAAAAGCCAACACGGCAGAACATAACATAAACTCAAATACTAGATAAACAAAACCAAGGCCAGGATAACAGGAACACAGAACACACGAGACAGAAGACAATGCAGCCATGAAGCAGGAGTGAAAGGTGAGAGTTTTTAAAGACCAGATAATAGTGAACAGCTGTGAGTGAATCAGTGCTAATGACAAAGACAGGTGAATGCAATCAGGAAGTGCAGTGTAGGGAAGGGAAAACAGCGACCCCAAGTGGCTGAGGGAGGCCCCACAGCCCAGATCATGACATGATTTAGCATGTATTTGCCAATACTCAGCCGTGCATTCCTGATAACTGACCAGATCTTGACACAAGTACAAACTCTGTATAGGGAAATAATGAGAAGAATAACAACGTGCAGTAAATGGTAAAACTGTTTGCACTACAAGCCAGTGTGTTTATAATTAAGATAATACATTCAAATAATATGGTAAGACACAGCAAAATCAAGCAGCACAACAAGCAGTTTTGTACAGCTAAAAATAGCTGGACATGGATGAGACCGGAAGCCAAACCCATAAAACTTATGCCCGCTGAAAAATAAGGTGGATAGAACTGTTTTAGACCCTACTCTGAAGTAAGAGCCCATTTAGTTTTAGACAGAGTTCCTATAACTAAAATAGTTTCTAGTTCCTGTGGTGTGAACACACCAAAAAGCGTGAATGTTCTAGGAACTGCGGTGCAAAAGCTCCTATTTTTTCATATGCCAGGCTACACATGGTTAAAGCATTTTCCCCAGCACTGCACCTGCTGATGCTCTCCATTTTTTAGCAACTGGTGCAGTATGTTTGGGATTCCCTGCAGACTGAAAAATGATGCCTGAAACACTGTACAGAAAAAGAGACTGCAGCTACTTGTCAAAAGCAGAACCAACAGGCTTTCCACAGCCTCCAGACTGTTCGAGGCCAACAGAGGAGCAGAACACAGAATCTGTTCCTGAACCAGACTGCATGTCCTGGGGCGGCTCAGCAGGAGCTCAGTTATAATTTGCCTAGAAGAACTGGAAGCCGTCTCAGTGGAGCTCTGGCTGAACAGCCCACAGTCATGTCGTCGAAGCAGAGAAACAGCTTAGTCTGTAAGGACCAGAGTGTGAATGTCACTCTGGCTGTGTCTAAACATGGCACAGGTACAGTTGACATCGAGCCAGGACATGGTCAGGAAGACATAAGGGGCTTAAGGTGCAGAACTAGACACTAGAAAGCAGGAGAGAGAAACCAGACTATAATGCCTTGCCCTGTCTTTGGACTCCTCTCAGTTGCTTGGAGCTCCCCTTTAAGAACTGGGTCAAGCTGACAGAGAAGGAGAAGACGAGAAAGAGAGAGTTAATAGCTCATAGAAAACTCTCTGGTTGCAAGCAGGACCTAAAGGAAATGAAAGCACTTAGGAGATAGTTGTTTCTTTTTTTTTTTTTTTCTTTTTTTTTTTTTGTCCGTGTCAGGCAAAGTCCATGTCTATTTTTATCATTCTCTGTGGTTGAGTCTCCAGTTTAAAAAAACTATACATTTCTGGATCGATATGTTGATCTTAACTGATTTTTGCTGAAACACTCTGTGTTTAATTTTTTTTAACAATGTTGAGTATTGTAAATGATGTGCTGCCTGTTTGTAAGAAAACACATTTCTTATTTCCATTTCAGTTTTGATAATATTTGTGTCATGAGGAGAAATGAATAAATTCATGTTAATTTAGAAGGATGCATGTAACAAGCTCAATTTGCATATTTGCCAATGTTTTCCCCATCATTTTGTTGTTTGTTTGCTCAGCGTCTTGAAATGGGGCACCAGGCTCATTGAATATTTATGCTTCTTAAGTGTTAATAATTGACACCGCTGGCATATTTCCTTAGGAAGAGCTCACACACCCAGAACGCAGAATTATTTATCACTGATTCTTGGCTACTGGGACGAAACAAGACTAACAAACATGAAAAATTGTATTTGAATTTATTTTTAAAAATATATTAATGTTTAGATGTGTTCATGTTTTTGGGTGCAATCTTTCGGATTATTTTCCTTTAAAATTCTCACCCTAATGTTGTTCCAAACCTCTATTCCATTCTTCTCAAGAGCACAAAAGAGGATATTTTGAAGAATATTGATAACCAAATATTTTTTGGTTCCCATTGACATCCTATGTATAGGCAACAAATATACATATACAGTATTTGTAATTGAAGCCAATGCGAACCAAGACTATTTGGTTATCAGCATTCTTAAAAATGTCTTGTTTTACAATAACTTGAGGGGGCAGAACAAACCGTAAGTCCTAGACACTTGAAACTTTGCCAGGTGATAGAGCTCAATTTGGGTAGACACTGTCAAAGACTCACCCCAATTGGCCTATAGGTGGCGCTACAGCGACTGAAAATGCCAAATCCTTCATAACTGCTGAACAAAATGGCTGTCTCTGATTTCATTTCAGCTATTAAAACATTTACCCACTATTTTGGGTTTTCAGTGATACACGCTTACGACAGGATGCTAAAATGTTCGAAGTAGGTGGGGCCACTTTTACTAAAACGCCTTTAACTCTTGAGAGGACTGAGATATTTTCACTAAACTCAGAACACATATAAATGAGCTCAATCTTTGGTCAAATTACAAAAAATGGGGAGTTTGATCACTTGTGGTGCTTTAACAGAAAAAAAAACATGAAAATGGCTGTAACTATGCACACATTATTCTACATAGCGTATTACAAACAGTAGAGCTAATGTATGTTACGCATTATAACAAATGCCTGCAGAGGGTGCCAACATCCTGCCGATTGTTTTTAGACGTTACTGCGCAATCTAATCCTTGTTTAGTGTTGACTCAACAAACATTTAATTCAAATGTCCACTTGATCTTTAATATCGGCCATTTCTTTATAATAGAAAAGCTACAGCCACTGTAATTTCTTGAATATGTGAACATCAAAATGTGCAAATGTAGTGAACTTTTATTGATGTATTCTCTGGTGTTTGTGTAGGTTTATAAATGATTTACCTTACACATCTGATGAAATAGCGCACATTGCATTCCCAAATAAACACTATAACAAACCCAAACTCACAACATGTAGAGATGGAGTTTCAGATGCTCCACACAAGTAAATGATAACAGTTTGTGAAGCAGCATTTACAGTGACCATAGCCCCACAGTAACCTATACGCATGTAAATATATTAAACCTGCATCGCATATATTTATTTAATTGAATCATTGCATTTGTGAATTCACAATAGCATTATGCTTTATTATGATTTTTAAATTAGTTTAATATGTGGAATGTGCCGCTTCCAAAATTTTGCCGCATTTTAACTTGACACAGGCAGCAGTTACTCGACATTGTTGCAGCCCTAATGAGAAGTTTGAAAGAAATTGTGAACTAGGTGGCGTTATCAGGTTTAATGCCTCATATACCAAACTATTTTTCACACATACACGCAATATTCATTTAGTATGTTAGATCTCCTCATTCTGAACAACTTTGCCTCTAGAACAACTGCTGTCAATCAAACGGTATAGAAAATATTTGCCCATTATGTAAAAAAGCTAATTTTTCAAACTCTTCCTAGACGGTTCATCCAATTTTCACCAAATTTGATACAGATATTCTTCCTAACAAAAAATTATTAAAAGTATTTTGATATACTCAACTGTTCTCGAAAAATGCAAAAATGAATTTGATAAAGATATCGCCAAAGTAGACATGAGGCTATATCTCCTCAACGCTTTATCGTATTCAGACCAAACTTGGAGTTTGTTTTGACAACCATGTTCTGAGGTTACCTGCACAGTTTTAGCACAGTGCCACATAGTGGTCAGGAGCAGTGTTAGGAGTAACGCATTACAAGTAATGCAAGTGATGTAATCAGAATACTTTTTCCAATTAACTATTAAAGTAACACATTACTTTTTTACTTACAAGAAAATATCTGAGTTACTTTTTCAAATAGGTAATTACCAGTTACTTTTTTCCCCCATTTATTGATTGAAAGCTCTCTTGTCCCCATGTTTTATATGAAAAACGAACAAGCAAACCCTGCCCAGATTTAAAAAGTAACATTAAAGTAACGTAATGCATAACGTAACTAGTTACTTTTTTAGAAAGTAACGCAATATTGTAATGCATTACTTTTAAAAGTAACTTTTTTCCAACACTGGTCAGGAGATATGAACAATACCAAAAGGCATCTAAGGCTGTTTCTTTGCCGTTCTCTGGCACCAAAATATGTGTGTGCCATCGTCACTCCTAGTTAACCACACCACATTAATTTAGGACCAGTGCCACCTATTGGTCAAAAGTGATAGATCATTAAATATTTTTTGTAGTGATTTTATTTAAGATTTGTCTATAATTGCTCAAAGTTCTTCAAATACTTGAACCCCGGTAATATATTTTATTTACTTATTTATTTATAAATAAATAACTCCCACACCCACTTTTAGGAGTAAAAACGCATCATTGGTGGCCTTGGCAGAAATTTCCTTTTCAATTCTTTTCTATTTCTCCTTTTCTCCCGACAGACAATAGTAGTTTCGGGATGCATTAGCCCTGGCTGCATCTGTCTTCCTCCGACAGCTCAGGAGTGAAAACAAAAGAAAGAATGAAAGAGGAGATGAGATAAGACAAGCCAAAAAGCAAGTGAAGTCATTCTTTTCTCGTTGCCTCCAGCTTTTAGTTAGAAAAGCCTTTATTCCCCAAATTCAGTGGTGATGCATTATGCATGAGCTAAACACCCCTCTCCTGCAGATGCTTCTTGCCTCCTTTCACTTTTTTTCCTTGTGTATATCGTTCTTCTTTTTGGCTCTCTGTATGTATCCTCCTCCTCTCCATCTCTTTCTTTCTCTCCCTTTGTGTCTTGTCTCTCACTCTCTCACTCTATCCCTCGCTCTCTCGCCTCTCTCTGTCTGGCCTCTCTTGTGTTGCCTTGTTGAAACACTAATGGCTTGGTACAAGTCATTTCCTCCCTGAGCGCTAACATGATTACTCTGTTTTTGTACTGTGTTTCTGTATGACAAATTTGTTTATGGGAAGAAAAGGCGTAAGAGGAAAAAAAACATCATCTAATGACCCCGCCGAACTGGCCTGCAGCACAAAAAGCCTCAAAGCATCCAGCTACTTGCAACAAAAGTCAATCTCTTTAATTACACAGTTCTAGTCAGAGGCTTTGAACATTATGCACGTCATCTGCATCTAATGTGCCTCACACCGACACGAACGCGTGTGGAGCTGAATATTAAACCGGTCATGTGGAAACTGATGATGAGCTTCAGAAACATACTCAACTCAGGCAGAAACACAAAACAGAGTAATGGATTTAAAATCACTATTGCATGCTCAGAAACTTACTTAATATTCCAGGTCTTATGAAGTGAACTCAAATTTGCAATCTGCAAGTGTAGATAATTTTTATTAAATTGTTTATTTTCTATGTTGCAGCAGATTGACCATTGGTTGCAAAAAAACATTTCTATAGCTTGTTCATATTCTGTAAGTTGTTCACATTGGTTTTTATTGTTTATGAATTTTCTTTCTTTTTTATTGTCAGTTAAACTATATATAAATATATAACTTTTTTGGCAAGGAAAATTGCATAATATATATTTCAGAAATACATCTGAAAAAAAGTGTCAAATTGGCAAATTAATATTTTAATAAAGGTTTATATTTATATTTTAAATTATACTATAAGTACTATACTAAACATGTTATTATTGTTTTTTTTTGTTATTATTATTATTTTTTTATCTTATATTTTGTTATTATATTTTATTTGATGTTATTTGATTTTGTTTTGTTATTTAATTTAATGTTATGTTATGCTATGTTATGTTATAATATGTATGTTATTTTATATTTTATTTTATATGTTATTATATTTTATGTTTTGTTATTTTATGTTATTTGATTTTGTTTTAATTCGTTTTATTTTATTTTATTTTATGTTATGTTATTTTATTTATGTTATGGTATTTAATGCTATTTATTTTTGTTATTTTATTTTATATGCTGTATGTTATGTTATTTTGTTTTGTTTTGTTATGTTATTTTATTTTATATGCTATGTTGTTGTTTTATTTTATTATTTTATTTTGTTAATTTATGTTATGGTATTTTTTATGTTATTTTATTTTGTTATATTATGTTATTGTTTAATTTTATGTTTATTTTATATTTTATTATATATTGTGTTATGTTATTATTTTATTTTATATTATATTATTATATGTTTTATATGTTTTGTTATGTTATTTGTTATTTTATGTTGTCATTTTATTTTATTTTTTATTATATTTTATTTATATTATATTTACTGTTTTGTTATTTTTATTTGTTATTGTTTTTTTAAATAATGTTGTTAAATATTTTATTTTGTTATTTCATTTTGTTGTTATGTTATTATCTTTTATTTTGTTATTTAATGTGAAGTTTGTATTTTACATTATTTTACTTCAACCTGCCTACTTCAAAACATGTCATTATTATTACTATATAAATATTAAAATTAGTTTTATTTTTATAACTAATTATTATTATTATTTAAAATGTTTTTTTTTAAATATATATATACTGTATATATATGTGTGTGTGTGTGTGTGTGTGTGTGTGTGTGTGTGTGTGTGTGTGTGTGTGTGTGTGTGTGTGTGTGTGTGTGTGTGTGTGTGCGCGTGCATTGTCCTTCATTTTTAATTTAGCACACATTGTATTTTACAACAAATGCTATGCATGAAGACACTTTCTGTCATTGTCTGCAGAGTTATTGTAATTATAATATGCAGTGAATTAGCTTTATCACTTAGTCCAACGCTAATATTTCTCTTAAGCACATTCATACACGAGATCCTGCCTAGATTGAATAGAGCATTCAGAAAATGTATTGAAATGCTGCAGAGTCCCAGCGGTTTGAATGTTGTCTGAGCTGTATTCATACTGGCAACAGTGGATTTGCACTTTAATGAAGTGAATGGGGAAGAGGGGGGTATAGGAGGAGTGAGAGAAGAAAATGAAGGTCAGGTGTGTGTGTGTGTGTGTGTGTGTGTGTGTGTGTGTGTGTGTGTGTGTGTGTGTGTGTTAGTGAAGGGTTAGTGTGTTCACATACAGAGAGGGCATGCCCTAGGGACCCTTAAGAATATGCTTTGCAGGTAAAATCACATGCATAAAGCAGGTAAGGCTGGTTTCTAGGGCTCAGTCACCTGCCAAAAACTGAAATATTAAATATAGGAAGTAATGCATAATTCCTGCAAGAGATTTCATTACAAACCAGTCGCTATGCCAAGCCTTGTCAGGCCTTCATACCAGGTGTAATAATAAAAACATGAGCTTTTTCAGGTGCACGCTTCACGGAGTGGCATTTCTGAATCTGCTGTCGTAATGGATAGTGAAGTGCAAGTTTATCTTGAAACTGGGATGTGTGTCGGATGTGGGGACGTGACACACATTCTCTTCATTTATACATTCAAAAAGCAGTTAACACTACAGTGATTTTTGTTTCTAAATTAAAAATAAGTAGATATTAAAATATATAATTAAAAATATATATAAAAAGCATAGAACGTAAGTGTCTTAACATATCAGATAGTTTGACCTTTTTATGACAAGACATGATTAGTTCAGGTTGTATCTCTGTGGTCAGACTCCCAAAAACATTATGATATTTATGAATCAATAATTTATGGTAAATAAAAGAATGAATGAACAAACAAACATATTTTAAAACTTTTTTGAAAAGAATGATGTGTGTATTCACACGCTCTAATCGAAGTGTAAGGAAAATTTGTTATTTGATGATTACACCATGACATTCTTAGAATCAATACATTTTTTTTCCTTAAAAATGGTATAGTTTTTTAATCCCATTAGTACATTTATAAAAACATGAGTTTTTAACTTTTTATGTATTTATTTATTTTTTATCTTGTGACACTCTTATAAACCATAAAATGTTTATTGTCAGATTAAGAGTAATTTACTGGCAACAATTATTGAGTAGTTTCTGTATTTTGTACCACAGTAACATTGCTGTAGAATTAAGTACAGTAGTTTTAATGGTACTGAAAAATAAAGTCAACAAAACCTGCCCAATTCCCGTAACTGGGAGTACATCGATCTAGTACGAGTTCACGAGTGGGAAGTCACGGGTTTGACTGCCGTTCCAGTGCACTTTCACTGGTAGAAGGTCGGAAAAACACGGGTTACGGGTTGTCTGGAATGCGGCATTAAAGTAGCCCAATTCCACGGGAAAACTGCCAACTTGGAAACACTGATCATTGTGACATTCGAAAATAAATGGTGGAAATATAAAAATAATAGTTTGAAGAACTTACTTAATAACGCCATACAATAATAATTAGCGAATACAGAAAAACGTCTTCTTTATCGTGACGTCTGCGGAAGGGAAATGCTAGTTAGCGCGGCTTAACTGGGAAATGAGCACCTGTTCAAATACATTTAAACCTTGCAAATAGCATTGATATAAAACAAATAAGGCGATAACATGTGTTTTAAAGTTGACCTACTAATTTAATGTACTTGTAAGCTTTTCAAAATGAGTCTCAGATTTGGGTAGGGTTCAATTTTTAGCATTTTTTGCATCCGTAGCAAGCATTTTAAGGGTTATTTTGACAATGCAGAGCCACCATGACGCATCATGACAAGTTTTGACTAATACGAAAACACACATTTGAAAATTTTTGACTCAAGGTCCTTGCACACACAATTTGAAATTTTCGTATGTGTTTTTTTGTATTTGTCAAAATCTTTATGGTCCTTGCGCACACTGTAAAAAGTTTTCCCCAGTTTCAACTTAAAAACTTAAAGGAGTAGTTCACTTTCAAAACAAAAATTTAAAGATAATGCACTCACCCCCTTGTCATCCAAGATGTTCATGTCTTTCTTTCTTCAGTCATAAGGAAATAATGTTTTTTGAGGAAAACATTTCAGGATTTCTTTCCATATAATGGACTTCTATAGTGCCCCCGTGTTTGAACTTCCAAAATGCAGCTTAAAATGGCTCTAAACGATCACAGCCGAGAAAAGAAGGTTCTTATCTAGCAAAACGATTGGTTATTTTCTAAAAAAAATTATAATTTATATACTTTTTAACCTCAAATGCTCATCTTGTCTAGCTCTGTGTGTACTCTGTGTAGAGATTAAAAAATATATAAATTGTAAATGTTTTTAGAAAATAACCGAGCGTTTCGCTAGATAAGACTCTTTAGAGTCCTTTAAAGTTGCATTTAAACTGCATTTTGGAAGTTCAAAATTGGGGGCACCATAGAAGTCCATTATAAGGAGAGAAGTCCTGAAATGTTTTCCTCAAAAAACATAATTTCTTTACGACTGAAGAAAGAAAGACATGAACATCTTGGATTACAAGGGGGTGAGTACATTATTTGTACGTTTTTGTTCTGAAAGTGAACTACTCCTTTAAGTTTAGCAGCTGCCTTAAAATTTTAAGTCAAATCAACTTAAAGCTACAAGTCATTTCAACTCAACATAAAATGAGTTACAATGACTTGTACTTTGAAGTTGAATTAACTTAAAAATTTTAAGGCAGCTGGTGAAGAAGTTTTTACGTTGAAACTGGTGAAAACTTTTTACATTGCACTGTCTGAAATTCTCATCTGAATTTTTTGCACGTTAAAAAATAAATACGAGCCAAACTGAGCCAAACCCTGCCTAAATAGCTGTTCTGGATTATTCTGTCTGCTAATTTACATATATATACTGTAACTCACCTAAAAATCAATCTGTTGAATAATCACAGTCAATGAGCCAGTGTTACATTAAAATATTGATGACAGATGAGACGTCTGCGTGTGTGTACATACATGTGCTCCCAGCTGCTGCCTGTACAGCTTTGCATTCTGAATCCAAATCCAGCTGTTTCATCACTTGTAATTTGAGTTGCACTAAGTGAACCATTTCCTGTTCACTGGGACCACTGAGGTTTGAATCCATTCATATGGGCATTAGCAGCTCTGGGTTCATTCCAGTTCAGTCCACCATGGTGCCAAAAGAACACAAGCAGAACACGGAGCAGCTGAGAGACAAATGGTCATGAGTGAAAGACACAAGACTGTAAATATCACAAACAAATGCAGATCACATGTGACATCATGTTCGGTCACTTCCTCTGTCAGTTGATTCAACGATGGATCTGCCAGACAATCTGAACTGAAAGAACATTCTATACAGCAAATCTATACAGCTACTCGCTCAACCAGGACTTTTCTCTAGGATATTTTGTGTAAACGTCACATACTGCCTTGTGAGCCGGATGGTAGTTTAATGAATAAATAACGAACATTTTGGAAATGGCTGGGTATTTTTAGTGGAATAGTGTTATATCTTACATTATGAGGCACGCAAATAAAATATTGAACTTTCAACACCTTGCAGGTGTTTAAACCCAATGCGTCCCTTGAGTGAGATAGAAAAGTTTAATGGTTTGTTTGGTTTGGAGTCTGTCTGGACTATTCTTAGCCTCGTCTGGGGAACCTCTCAAGAACTTTTCTGGTGTTTCACATGAGTGGCGCTTTCTTAATCCCCCTTGTTTTATTAGTGTATGGTGTTTTGGTTGAGCTAATGACCTCACAAATATTCGACAGGTCTGATGCAGTTTTTCAGAGTTTCCGTATAGAGTACAAACAGCTGTGGGATTGTTTGGGAGGTTGCTAGACGAACAGCTACAACACTGTCTTTCCCGCTTTTGTTTCTGTAGAAAGTGTACAGAAGTTCTGCTGTCAAATTACGTTAGTCTGCATGATAAGGTGAAAAATAAGCAAAGAGACTCTACATGTTTTTAAAGTGTTATTCCAGATGTTACTCAAGGAAATGATGACTTGCCACAAACATCATAAGCTGTTTGTCTCTCTTTTTATGCGTTTTGGCAGTTTTTATCCAACATTTAAGGGATTTATTTAGCTATGAAGACTCTTGGGTGTAGGCTTTCATAAAATACACTTTTCAGATTTGTTTTTGCTAGTTTATTCAATAAGTGAATTAATAATGTGTCAATACATACAATACATGAGAATTATCTCATGATCATTTCCAACACTGTGTCATTTTCATCATATTTCAATATCTGTGATGGAAGGAAATGACATTTTAATATTTTCTAAAATGTTTTTGTATGGCTTTTTGTCTTGTATATCTTCAATAACTGTGATTGGTTTTTTTACACACTTTACATAATTTGACAATATTACAGCTTGATTGGACATGGTAGACATGGTAGATTTTCAGTTTTTATTGTAATTTAATTTATTATATTTTTTTAAGTTAATTGCCAAAGTCGTTTTTTTTCTTTTTTTCCCTTCAGTTTATTTTATTTGCTTTATTTCAATTATTGAAAATATTTTTAATAGTTTTTGTTTTAGTGATTTTATGAAATTTATGCTGATGTTTTAGCTTTTTTATATATATACTGTACTTTTATAATATTTTATCTCCTCCACATATTTAATTTTGACACGATCATTTTTAAAAAGTTTTATCATTTATTGTTATGTTTGTTAAGATTGTCATAGTTAACATAAAAATTCATATTAATTGCATTTACGCAATAAATATTGAAAATTTAAAAAAATTCTTTGTTGAGATTGTTATAGTTGTAAACATACAAATTTATATTATTCGCATTTACATAATAAATATTGAAAAGTTTTACAATTATTTTAATCTTTGTTGAGGTCATCAAAGTTGTAAATATAAAAAATTATATTAATCGCATTTACATGATAAATATTAAAACATTTTGCAGTTATTTGAATCTTTGTTGAGATCGATATAGTTGTAAACATAAAAATTTGTATTAATCGCATTTGCATGATAAATATTGAAAAGTTTAACAGTTATTTTAATCTTTGTTGAGATTGTTATAGTTGTAAACATTAACAAAAAAATTATATTAATCACATTTACATGATAAATATTGAAAAGTTATTATCTTTGTTGAGATCGTCAGTTGTAAACATAAAAATTAATATTAATAGCATTTACACTATTGAAGTTTTACAATTATTTTAATCTTTGTTGAAATTCATATTAATTGCATTTACATGATAAATATTGAAAAGATTTGCAATTATTATCTTTGTTGAAATCGTTATAGTTGTAAACATAAAAATTCATATTAATAGCAACACAAATATTGAAAAATTGTACAATTATTTTTATATATATTGAGATTGTCATAGTTGTAAAAATATAATAATCTACATTAATCATATTTTTATTTTTGACTTTCATAGTCTAAGACAGAAAGTCTGGTTCTGGTTCCAAGGTAAAAATCTGTACATAAAAGGTGTTTGAAATGAAGCAAAATAACTTCAGAAAGTTTCATACAGTATTTGAAGATGGGTGTCCTATTTTTCTAAACCTTAAAACTAATTCTGAAGAGACAGTACGCTTGATTTAGCAGTGCAGTGTTCATGTACACACCACAAACAGGTCTCAGAACAGCTTGTCGTACAGGTCCCGTTTAAAGGAAACTACAAAACTGGCCCCAAATCTGTATAAGTGAAGAATCTCTTGCCAACGCCCATGTTTCAGCTGTAGCCATTAATGATCGCTGTGCTCTGAGTGATGCCCTGCTGGTCCAGTCCTGCTCAGCCTAATGGACTGGCCCTGACCTGGTTTCTCCAGACCCATATTCTTCTGGGAAAATGCTTCATCTGGCAGGGCCCAATCCTCCACAGCTGCAGCCAGCTTATGAGCACGAGTGTGTGTGTGTGTGTGTGTGTGTGTGTGTGTGTGTGTGTGTGTGTGTGTGTGTGTGTGTGTGTGTGTGTGTGTGTGTGTGTGTGTGTGTGTGTGTGTGTGCCTGCAACAGCCGTTAACACGAGTTGAAATAAGAACATCCTTCAGGGGATTTCCTTGGATATGTGTGATGGAAAGAAGCTGTGAAACAAGTTTGCTCTTAAAACAAGTTTCTGTGTTTTACATTGTTGCATCGTCTTCGTATTGCGTGACATTACTATAAAAACTTTATTATGAAGCCATGAAGCTGTAAAATTAGGTCATGAACTAACAATGAACGGTAGTATATTTATAAATTAACAGTATTATTATTTAAGCAGTTCAATGTGAATCCATGGTTAAATGTATATTAATGTGTTGATGTATAATTGATGGTTTTTAATTTCAGATGTAAGTCTGGCTGCAAATGTTTCTGGGTTTTGCAGCAGGTGTCGGTGTGTTCCCCTGGTGCCATGAGAGCAGTTATTCGGGTGAGTGTTTGATCAGGCATGTGTTGCTGTTAAACTGGTGTCTGTGCCCTCTTCCTGCTATGTTTAAGTGTGTGCTGGTTGGTGGAGCGTGTGACACAGGGGCTCACAGCAGATCATGATGGCTTTGATCAGGAGAGCACTGGATACATCCTCCTTTCTGAGAGTGGAAGATGAGGAGAGGCTCTGTACTCCTGTTAAAAATAATAAAAGAAAAGAAACTTTTGTTAAACTAAATACATTTCCTGTAAAAAAAAATGTTTTATCAAGGTTCTAAAATGTGTCCACGTTTTTCTTCAACGTGGATGTAAGCCTATGGGTGAGACTTCCAGTTCATTAGCCACGATAGGGGAATAACGAGAATAATAACAACGTGCAATTAACTGTAAAACTGTTTGCACTACAAACCAGTGTGCTCATAATTACAATAATACGTTAAAATATTATGGTAACACACACCAATTTGCAATATCAAGCAGCAAAACAAGCTGTTTTGAACAGCTAAAAATAGTTGGTTGCGAATGAGACCAAAAGCCAGACCCATAAAATTTACAAATGGCTGCGCCCACGCTTACGGTAAGGAAAAAGGTGGATACCTCATGTAAATGACCTGGACGTACTGTAGTCAAAAACACTATTTAATGCAGTATTTCTCAACCTTTTTGACTCCAAGCCTTTCATTGTTCACAACAATATTTAAAGGCCCCATGACTTTTCCAGATGTTTTGTGATTTACTGGAAAAGGGGGTCATGAACTGCATTTTTTTAAATTATAATTTTATCAATGTTTTTACATCAAAAAGATTATAATTTAAAAGTAGTAGGCTATTTTCTGTCCTGTTTTGACCCTGCTCATTTGAACGTACTGTTTGAATAGGAGTAGTGAATTGTAGACTCGGAAGTAAACACCCAATGGTATGATTAGCTAATAGTTGTGTATGTTTGACAGCCTACATCCTTCATAGATGGATGCTGCTGTGATTTAGGTCGGTTTATTTGATGCGGACCAGAAAGCATTCACACAGCAAATCTAAAGACACCAAATATAAAGACATAGTGATATGTTCACAACCTGATCGGGTTGAATGAATTCACAAAGAGCTCATAAAAGGCACTTTACCTCCTCGTTGCTGCAGATTTGCCCTCTGTTCAGTTTGTTTTAGATACACCACTTGTTTCCTTTGTGAAATCATGTTGCAGCACTGCACAACTAGCAGAAACATTCTAAGATTGACCTGAACACACTTAACGACTGTTTCCATCGACTGGAACCGATTTTATTCTTTGACGATCAGAAAGGAGCACAAACCTAATGACTGAGTCACTCCACTACACAACACACTTCACGACTGGTGAGTCACGACTGGACAAATTCTGCCAATCCAAAAAAAAAGTACCGGTGTTGTGCGGACCTGTTTTACTTATTGAAACGTTATGGTTTGTTTTCATTTTCTTAATTTGTGCTTAATATAACAGAAATCGTTAGCTTTTCTGTTGGCGTTCCTAATAAATGTCTCG